>NC_133663.1:163729727-164086394 GCF_037893015.1 Macrotis lagotis | reverse complement strand
CCTCTTGCAAAAGCATTATTAGAAGAAGAAAGAAGAGGAACTTCTCATTCAATGACTTCATTTTTTTTTTTTTTTAATTTAAGTATTAGGTAAAACCTTCAACAAGTATGGTAGAAATACAGGGTGATGCTTCATGAGAGATATAAAGGTTTGGAAAAGTCATTGTTGGTAATGGAATAGAAAATTAATTAGGATCAGAGTAATTGCCATGCTACTGGTCCTATTAGAGAACCAGTATGAATGATGGCCTAAGAGTAACAATGACCATGGCTTAAATAGGGAATGCAAAGTCTCTGGCTTCTTTTAGCCTTGCCTCTGGAGTTCTCCAGCCCAATTGAGATAAGATAATATATATTTGTTGTGGTTTGTGATTTTTTTTTCTAGTGCATTTTCTCCAACCACATGTAGTAGCACTTGAATAAGAACAAAGAAGCAGATGGTTGGAGCACTCCAGGATTGGGTTTTGTTAAAGGCATGATCAGTGATAGGACAAGGTGAGAGTAGAGAATAATGAAGCATTAAATTGGTTCAGTAAATGTTTGAGATAGAGAAGAATATAGTCACTTATAGGAATGATGACCTAAGAAAGAACTGATGATGGAGAGAAAGGAGGTCAAGAGACAGAACAGGACTAGGATTTATAAAACTGAAACAAAGATGAAATGATAACATATGATCAGATTAAAGGAGTTTCAGAGTTGGTAAATATGGATATGAAAGTAGAGCACTTGATGTCAAGAACTAACTAATCTTGTGAATTGAGTTGAACTGGAAAGTTAGGATGTTTTGAAGGTATATCAGTATTGATGTTGGGGGCCAGAGTTGGATTTCTGATTAATGGAGTATAGAAAAGACAATCTGGAAGCAGTATTTAGCCTCATTCACTGTAGCAAATGAGTTTCATTTGGGGGGGGGGGGACATAATTGTTATGAGTGAAAGTTAGATCACTGGTAGAATGAGTGGTGCAGGAAGCAGTATTATTAGGAAGAAGATAGGTTTCAATAAGTGCCAGAATGAGAAATCGAGAGTTTTAAGATGTTTCATCAAAAGTTTCAGAAGGTACAGTGAAAAGATTGAGAAGATCTGTAGTTGAACTTCGGGGAGGATGTAGTGGATAGAGTTAAGGGGGGTGGTTAGTTGAAAATGATCCATGGATGGCACTTTGGTAGCCTGGGCTTAAGAATTAACTGGTATAGGGAGAGAATGGGGAGGGTCAAAAAGAGAGGGTAAATTTGCAGTTAGAGGGTCTGTATTTGATTACCTAGTCTGCAACTGACTGGTGTGACATTAAACATTTGGGCCTCATTTATCCCCATTTGTAAATTGAAGGAGTTGTGTCAGATAATTGTTAAATTCCTTTACAACTTTAAATTTGTGAGCTAATCTATGAGCCTTGGGTTGTGAAGCAGCACATTAAAAAATGTGATCTCATACTATATTGTGGTTCTTATCTAAGACTTTATTTCAGAAACATTAATTGAACCTAAATATCTTACATGACAGAGGTACTGTCTTGTCCTGATTGACAGAACATAGAACAAATTAGACAAACTGAATTGTCAGCTGACATGGGGAATCTTGCTCAAAGATGAATATAGCAGCCAGGATTTTTACCTTTTAATTTGTTTTCAAAGATACAGAATATTTTAGTGTGTATTAGGTCTCTAATCACAAATCTTACATTATTTCTCTTGAAAGGACTTGTTCCAAATGATACCTTTTCTCTTCCTTTGCATGAATTTAAGAGGTTATTGGTTATGTTTTTTTAGTCCAAAATTTATTTATTGCTGTTTTTTTAATTCATGGAAGAGAACATGTATTTCTATAATGGTACAATAAAAAAGATGATTGCACATGAAATTGCAAATCTACCATGTATAGCTTCCATAACCAGTCAGATGGCCTCCTGAATTATATTTGTCTATTTCTTGAATATTAGACGTGCAGAATTGACAACCTTAGATATAGTGTAGTTATGATGGAGAAACCAAATAAAAATGAATTTCTTTGAATGACTTTTGGGGTGCTACTTATGAATTTAAAATTGGGCTGTAATACTCTAAATAAACTAAGAGAGAATAGAATATCATGTATTTTGTCTTAAGGCTGCTTTTAAGCTTTTAATAAAAAAGTATGCTACTCTGAGATTTCTAGACCATATTACATATATATATATATATATGTATACACACACACACATAATATGTGGCACATATGTGTGAATTCAATTGTTGATGTCCCTTATGTGTCCTGTTACTTATGGCACTCCATAATGCCTTTATCAATATAATTATTGGCAAGAGAACTCAGTGGAGATAAGAAGTGTAGACTAAAGATTATTGGAGGCCCTATAGAATATTCACATTTGGAAACATTTAAATATAGAAGAATTTTTACATCTCTCATCATTGTATAGAAAAATGTGGCTAACCCATTTCCCTTTAAATAACATCCTGATTTTTTTTATTTTCCTTCTTGTTCTTTTCCTTTTCAACTTACATGAGACTGATAATGATCTAAAAGCTCCTGACCCAAAAAGGAAGCCAAACCCTACTTCTTACAAAAGACCTGGAAGTTCCCAATCACAATTCCCATCTGTCCCTTTGAAAAGAAAATTTGCTATGGTGCCTGTATGTGAATATTATGATATAGTGTTCAGAAAGATTTCTGCGCTTGCTTTTCATTATTTTATTGAAAAGTGATTTTTTTTAAGTCCTCAAAATTTCTTTCTTGGAATGTAGTAGTCTACCATATAACTTTCAATAACCATTGTGGTTTCCAGAATATAAGTCTGTGTTCAAGATTGAACATGTCCCAAAATCCTGGGAAAAAATTTCCGAGTTGAAATTTGCCATCAAATTATTTTACATTCCTCAGTCTAAGAATTTAAGGGGCCATTAAGGATAATAATTTACATCAGCTCTCACATTTTGAGACTTCTAATCAAGTTCATTTAGGTAGTAAGTGGCAGAGCCTAGATTTGAACCCTGGACTTTGAAGCCTGTGTTTCTAAGCATCATTCCACATTTCCTCTCTCACTAGACTATTGATATAACTTTATTTTAGAGGATGTTTTTATAGAAAATGACCCTCTGATTTTAGAAAATTAGTCTTTCTTAAAGTAGTGACAAAACACTTTTTAAAGGCTCATTAATGAAATGAAATATAAACATAAAACTACTTTAAAATTGAGAAAAATTAGGGCGGCTACGTGGCACAGTGGAGAGAGCACCAGTTAGGAGTACCTGAGTTCAAATCTGGCCTCAGTCACTTAATAATTTCCTAGCTACGTGGTCTTGAGCAAGCCGCCTAACCCATTTGCCTTGCAAAAAAAAAAAAAAAACCTAAAAAGAAATTGAGAAAAAATTTCCAGCCACAACAGTTATTCAAAGCATTCCCTAGTGAAAATCAATAAATCTCTATATTAAATAGGCATCAAACAGCATGGGAATGTAGGAAGATGCCTGAATTTGGACTTCACAGGGCTTTAATTCAAATCTTGTCATTTACTAAGCTGTATGACTTTGAACCATTAAGGGTCTCAATTTCCTTATCTGTAAAATGAAACTTAAATTTTTTTTAACTTCTAAGAGTCAGTTTAGCTCTAGATATATGATCCTATGAAAAGCATTCCTCTTTAAGTGACAAATACAAACTATTTATTATGTTGGGTAAGTAGGTAAATAGTTATTTACATATTTTAAAAATAATTCTACTGACCTTTTTTGTTTCTATAATCATTGACACGTTGCAATGAGTTCTTCAAAGAGTAATCCTTTATAATGCATTTAAAAAGAATTTAAAAGGATAAATCATTCAGCAAAATTATTAGCATATTTTAAAAGTCTGACTATGTAGTGTTCTAGGTGCCACTGTGGATAGAATTCTGAACTGGGAATCAAGGAAGACAAATCTTGAGTTCAAATCTGGCCTCAGTCACTTAGCTGTGTGACCTGGGCAAGTCATTTAACCCTGTTTGCCTTAGTTTCCTCATCTGTTAATGAACTGGAAAAGGAAATGACAAACTACTCCTGTATCTTTGACAAGAAAATCCCAAACTGGGTCATGAGGAGTAGGACATGATTGAAAAATGACTGAATAAAAACAATACTCCCCCCCCTTAACCTCAAAATGGAGATGTGAGTGACTACTTCTAAGACTTCTTTTAAACTCTTTCATGGGATAAAGAAGAAATCTAAAGCAAACAACTTGAGAGAAGCAAGGGAGAATATACATAGGCATATATAAAAATATATGCCTATGTATATTCTGGTGTCTGTAAGAGAATATTATAAGTAATTTTAGCTTTTTCCTCATTTTTCCTTGTGTAGGAAACTGAGACTGTTATGATTTGGAATGTAGCAATGTTATTTTAAGACTTTATCAAGAACAAATAAGGAGACTTTAACTTGGGTTTCCTTAGCAAGAAAATAGCTAATTAATCTCAATTTTCTGAGTGCTTTTTCTTGTCCATCTTTCCCCAGAACTATTTAGCTGTTGGACGTATATGTATTGTATATGTATGTATATATGTGTGTGACTCTGAATTTATAGGGACTTGACTTATATATCTACTCTTTAGATAAGGTGATTAATTGAAACTACTTTGGTCCATGCAGAGATTCAACTTTGGCCTGTTTTAAATAATTCTATCAGCCTAGACTTAAGAAAAGGAGGAACAACTAAAGTAGTTTCTAAGTAGAGATTCCAGAACAGCAGCAACAGACATCTCTTGTGGAATATCCTCATCCTTTGAATTTTTGGTCATTTGCCATATGAAGATCAGAGAGATCAGAGATTTAAAACAGGAATACTTTAAACCCTTTTTGTACCATGAGTTCCTTTGAAGTCTGGTGAAGTTTGTGGATGCCTTCTCAGATTAATGGGGAAGAAATATAGTACTAATTTCAATGGAACTAATTGTATACTTTTTATTACTCATTCTTTTCCACATCATGTCTATTAGACCATGAGGGTCTAGAATCGTGCATTTATTTATTCTGGTATTCTCTGGTACAGGCTTTCCTTTAAAAAATTGTTTTTTATGATGCCTTTTGTTTGTACAATTCCTTCATTTCCCAATGTGGTCTTCTCTTTCTCTCATTTAAAATCCCATCCCTTAAAGAAAATAGAGAGTGGGAGGTAAAAAAAAACCTCAGTTTATTAAACTGACCAACACAACCATCCAGTTTGACAGTATACGTTATATTCCACTCCCACAATACTTTACTTTGCAAAGAAAGGAGGGGGTTGAATTCTTATATCTCATTTGTGATATTCATGTACCCCACAGTGTTGATGACAAATTCTGTAATAGACTCTTAAGGAATATTTGTTCACTTAACAGTAGAATTTGGGAATCACTCATGTACAGATTGCAATGGCAGTAATAATCTTCCTAAAGGAGAAAGTATAGAGAGAATAAGAGGTCACTAAAAAGTGTTGAAAAGTGTTTTTGTTGAAAAATAAGCTGTTGATTCAAAGATAATATGCTTATCTCCATTATTACTAAATATTCTTTTTAAAAATTAATTCTAAATTCTCTGAATCATAACAACTTCTGTTCCTTTTTCTATGATATTTCCCTGATCAAACCTAGATATACTGCTTGAATACTGATAGGTCAGCTAGTCTTAACTGAGTAATACTGTTGAATAAATGCATGAATCACTAAAGAGAACACTCAGAACTTGTGGTCCTTGGGCTCTGCAAGGAAATGATTGAGAAGGAGCTCTGTGCAACTGTTTTGTATTTGATATGTTTGAGATAAATTTTTTGGATGTCATTCAAGATGTTGAAATGAAGTTTTGAACAGACTGAAGTAATGCTGATAAACAAAGGAAAAAAGATTAGGAAGACTTCTCAGTACAGGATATAGGAGGGAGTGTGTCTTCTTAAAGTAGGACTACATATAAATTTCTTCATACATTAGAATGTTGATATAAGCTACAGTCCTGTAGTATCAGTCTCAAATAGAATCAAATCCCTGCACACCATATATTGACTTAGAAAACCACATGTTAATATTATCTGTGTTTTATTGCCTTTTTTATTTATTTCATTAAATATTTCTCAACTGCATTTTAATCTGATTGGAGCCACACTTGGGAGCTTTGCCCTAGTCAGAGTCTAGTTTGACATCTCTGCTATAGATTGTTTGTTGATTCTCTCAACTCATATAGACCCAATCTATGAAGCTTGGAGTCGCAGTAATGATTAATTTCAGTAATTTCTGTGGCTTACATGTGCCCCTTTATCTAGTGTCCATAAGGGAATATTATAAGCAGTTTTGTTTTTAACTTTTTCTTCATTTTTCCTTGTGTAAAAAACTGAAACTGTTATAATTTTGAATGTAAAGAAATGTTATTTTAAGACTCTACCAAGAACAAATAAGGAGACTTTAACTTGGATTTTCTTACCAAGAAAGTAACAATTGATCTTAATTTTCTGATGAGTGCTATTTCTTGTCCATCTCTCCCCAGAACTATTTAGTTGTAGTAGCCTGCAAAAGACTAATATCACCAGACAAAAAAGCTTAGTAGTCAAGTGGGCTATGAGGGTCCTGAGACCAGTACAGTAGTACTCGCCTTGGGCCAACACTCTCTCTGCCATGACATCTGCTAACATATCCTGGCTCTTAGCCACTCTGCCTATTTCCCATTGTTAATCATATTTTCCAGATTTTTTTGCAGATCCTGGCTTGCCTTAGGCTCTCCTAGCAGGTATCATGGCAGCTGTGGCCTCCACCCACTGCCAACAGCTGGTCTTCCTCATTGCTACCATCTTCTGGAAGGCTTTTGAGCTCCTTGTTCATCTCCTCATCCGAAATCTCTGTTTATTATTTTTTATTCCTGTGTGTCCTGGATTCAGAATACTATGAGAGGTTGAGGTTCCTTTTGCTCATTTTTGTGTCCTGCCTTACAGGGAGGTGGAGGGAAGAGGTAAAAAAAGAGGAATAACCAGTTGGCTACACACACAAGAACTCTATGAAAATAATGATGCTGATTAGTTTTTTTTCCAGTGTGATTAAAATGTTTTTTTATTAAGACATCTTAATAAATGGCACACCTCTTTCAAGGGGAGAGGGGTCATACTGATTAGATATTAAAGATTCACAAATCAATTTAAGCCAAGAATTATTTGTTATGCACTGGGGAAACAAAGAAAGGCAAAAACAGTTTCTGCCCTCAAGGAACTCATTGTCTGATGGGGAGACAACATGCAAATAGCTATGTACAAATAAGAGCTATACAGTATAAAAAAGAAATCATTACAGAGGGAAATGACTTACATTAAGGGTGATGGAGAAAGTCTTGTAGTTGTTGGAATTTTAGCTATTACTTATAAGTGTAGCCAGGAGATAGAGGTTTGAAGGGAGAGAATTCCATATAAAGGTAATAACTAGAGAAAATGTTCCTAGTTGGGAGATGAAATATCTTGAAATAGCAAGAAAAAGCCAAGCATCTGGAGGAAAAAGGAAATGAGGTCTAAGAAGAAACAAGGGTAGGAAGGACCAGGTTAAATAGAGTTATTTAAAATGGTTTTTCTTTAAAACTTTATTTTAATTTGGTCTTAGAGGTAATGTGAGCCATTATAATTCATTGAATAGAGGATGTGGGTGTATCATTGCCAGACTAGGTTTTAGGAAGATCCATTTGACAGAAGAAATGAACTATTATGGAATAAAGATTGATCTAGAGGTGAGAAGGATTGAGTTTTTGAGTAGTAGCCCTGCCACCGACTACTAGCATTCTAACTTGGGTAAATTATTAAATGAACCTGAGCTTCCTTGGCTGTAAAATAGGAAATAAGAAGATTATTCAAATTCCTTTCCTCATAGGGTTGTTTGGAGTTTTCTATGAGGTAATACATAGATAGATAAGTACATTGTACATTGTCCAGATCTTTACATATATCAAGAGACTATTTTCATCCGATTGATGCTCATACTTAACACATGGAAATAGCATTTTATTTTTCCCCTCAATGATACCTCATGAAAATTTTTGCATCCACTTTTTTTTTTAGGTTTTTGTAAAGCAAACAGGGTTAAGTGGCTTGCCCAAGGCCACACAGCTAGGTAATTAAGTGTCTGAGGTCGAATTTGTACTGAAGTACTCCTGACTCCAGGGCCTATGCTCTATCCACTGCTCCACCTAGCCACTCCTTTACAATTCACTTTTACAAGATTTTGAATTCCAAATTTTTCTCCCTCCTTTTCCTCTTTTTTTTCCTAAAAATGGAAGGCTTTGATATGGCTTATACATGGGCTAACATGTAAAAAGATATTTCCATATTAGTCTTAGTTGTGGAAGAAGAAACATATCAAAGGAAAAAATAACCATGAGAAACAATAAAACAGTTGAAAAAATATGCTTTCATCTGCATTCAAGGTCTATTAATTCTTTATCTGAATGTGGATAGCATTTTCCTTTGTGAATCCTTTGTACTTCGTTTTGGATTATTGTACTGTGTGCAGGATGTATAATAAGGGTCATTCACAATTGATCATCATATGTGTCACTGATACTGTGTATACTGTTTTCTTGGTTCTGCTTATTTTACTTTGCTTCAGTTCATACATGTATTATCAAGTGTTTTTTTTCATGAAATCTGCCTTTTCATCCTTTCTTAGTGCGCAATAGTGTTTCATTATATATCACAGCTAGTTCAGTATTCCAAATTGATAGGCATCCCCTCAATTTTCAATATTTTGCCACTACAAAAAGATATGCTTTAAATATTTTTTTCAAACAGAGACAAAACTGCCACATGTAGATAAGCAGAGTAAGAAGGAATAAATAAAAAAGCTTTTATTACCAATCCCTTGCACTAATAAATTTGACATTCAGATGCAAAAACAAATTGTGGCTGCTCTCAAGGAACTTAGTTCCTAACTGGAGAAAACAGCATGCACAAGGGAAGTAATGGCCAAGAAGGTGCTCTTTGGTCTAAAAAATTATAGGCAGGCTAAACTTTATGGAAGTGGATTGACATACTCCTTCCAGGAATAATAATAATAATAATAATATTAATAATAATGATGATGATGATGATGATGATAATTTATCTATCACTTTAGGGTTGACAAAATGCTTATAAATATTTTTGTGTTTTATAATATATAACAACCCTGGGAAACTGAGGCAGACAGATTAAGTGACTTGCCCAGAGTTACACAACTAGTAATTGAGGTCACATCTGAATTCAAGTCTTTCTAACTCCATATCAGAAGGGGAGGGGGAAAAAAAGGGAAGAAAAACAGATGTGTACCTAATCTCCTCATATCCATGGAAACAGGTAGAAGAGAGACAGTTTTCTGGAAAAGTAACTTTTATTTTGGCTTTGAAATTTTGTGGTTGTAAAGTGTAAAATGTTTTGGTTGGCTCTAGAGGACTGGACTTGAGTCAATATGATGTGTTGGACTTAAAGAATGCCAAAATCTTTTCTAGTGCTGGATTGTGATTCTGAGTCAGAGAGAACCTTTAGTTTTTAAGGAAAAAACCTCAGCAACTTTGCAGTAAAGTGGGACTGTCCAAAAATGGAATGGGATGAAGGAAGCTCTTCATTTCTATCGTTAACTCACATAGTTTTTGTGATGCTCTAATGAAATCATCTGTTAAAACATTTTTTTTTTCAAAAATTTTTCAAACATTAAAGTACTCTTTAAATCTTAGCTGTTATTATTATTACTATTCTCTCTAGAGGTTTGCAAATGGAAGTTGGAGGTGTTGTACCAAACATGCCCGAAGATATCTTGGAGGGATCAGATCCCTTTCCATCTTTGTCATTCTGTGATTTACTTTGTCTAATCAATTGACTGAAAGAACTAGGGAGCAGTTAGGATAGTATTATAGAGATCAAGGATATTCATCTTCCCCCTTGAAAACTAACAATATGCTCAGAGCAGAAGAAAAGGTCCAATTTCTCTATTTTAGTCCCTCTTCTATCCATAATATATGCATCTAAGTGTAGCACATCTTAGCCCAGGAAAAAACAGCACGGAATCTAGAGAGTAAGAGGATTTGGGTCCACATCCTGTCTAACAATTAATACTCTGGGTTTCCATTTCCTCATTTGTAAAATGAATGTGTTAGATGGTCTCTGAGATCCTTTCCACTTCTAGATCAATAATTCCATGAAGTGAACAATAGAAAATTTTCTACCTGTATCTGTTTCTTACCTTTAATAACTGTTAGTCCTTTGAGAAAAATTTTAATCCCTCCCTTTAGGAACAAAATAAAATTCCTTCTTTGTATCCTACCCTTGCTTAGTTTTTTTTTTTAGTTATCGCTTGGTTCATTTTTTTTTAAAACTAACAAATTAATTTTCTTATGAAAGTTCAGGAAACTGATTCTCTTTAAAAAAAAAAAAAAGGATTTCTTTGCAATTGTTAGACCAATCTGGATTGAGCTTGCCAAAATGTCAGCTTTACTTGGAGATGTGGGGGAACGCCCTTTGTGAATGTTTGTTTTCTAGTCTAGCTGGGGTCTGATCATTTCATAAGCAAGTCATATATTATAAAACAAATGAGGCTGCCAGATTCCTGGGATGATTCCATAGCTACTCTGTTCAATATGGTAGGATAAGGTCCCAATAATACTATTTAATGTTGCACTCAACCCAAGACATTGAAAGTACAGAGAGATTTTTTCCCCCCAGGAAGATCTTGCCAAGGATCTGGTTGTATAGATACTTAAAACAAGATTGTGTCTCTTGGCACAAGACCAGTCTGGAGATAGGAAAGCTGTTGGTCTCCATATGTCTAAAAGAATCGTTCAAAAGTGGAATTAATTTCAGTAAAGAAGAACTTTATCCATTGGACATAACTGAGTGCTGTCAGAGGTTTGTCTTTCTGGCTTTATGAAGGAGACAGTCTGGAAAGGAAGGCTCTCCAACTTTCCCCAGCTACCACCTATTGTGACCATTTTTGGTTCTTATTACTGGTTCTGAGCTCTTCTATTCTCTCTGGGACCCCAAACTGGTCTAGTCTAATAATGTCACTGCCATACTGACCACTAAGGGCTTTCTGCTTCCCTCTGTTTATCATGATCAAATTTGGCAACATACACTTTTTCTTTGGACAAAGCAATTGGTAACTTGAATGCTATATATATTGTTTTACTAAGAAACCATGGAAAACAAAATAAGCATAAAGGAGGGAATAATTGCCTGTTAGATATTGAACACTGTGTTAAATGCTTTCAACAAATATTATTGCATTTGATCTTTGTTAACAACCTTGACAGGTAAGTGCTATTATTATATCTGTTTTACAGTTGAGGAAACTGAGGCAAACAGAGGTCAAATTCAGGGTCACACACCTAGTCTGGACCTAGATTTGAAATTAGGAAGATGAGACATTCAAATCAGACATGCTATCTACTTTATCACCTAGGAACCCAACAAATACATACATTACCTCTATGTAAATATGCAAGCCTCATTATCTGTAGTCTAATCACTCTTTAACTAAATGTGGGAAGACCTGTGTGAACTGATGCAAAGTTGACTATCATCAATATACTTTTTTTTTTAACTTTTTGCAAGGCAATGGGGTTAAGTGGCTTGCCCAAGGCCACACAGCTAGGTAATTATTAAGTGTCTGAGCCGGAATTTGAACTCAAGTACTCCTGACTCCAGGGCCGGTGTTTTATCCACTGTGCCGCCTAGCCGCCTGATATACTAACTTTTTAAAGAAATGCGAAACCAAAACGAGAATTGAAGCTATTGTGTCTATGACATTTTGGATACATTTGAAAAGAGAGGGCAGCTAGGTGGTACAGTGGATAGAGCACCGGCCCTGGAGTCAGGAGTATCTGAGTTCAAATCCGGCCTCAGACACTTAATAATTGCCTAGCTGTGTGGCCTTCGGCAAGCCACTTAAACCTGTTCAAAAAAATTTTTTTAAAAAGGGTACATGATTTGGAGTCATAAAAACTAGGTTCTTATACTAGTTGAAAGAACAGACATCTCATTCATCAGAGAATTTAGTTATATCAGTACTTACAGTATCTGTCTCAGGGTTATTGTGCAGAAAAAATCATTTATTTGCTTTCTTTAATGGGCAAGGGAGTCTTTAGGTATAGAAATGCTTAATGAATCTCTTTTAGAGATAATAGAGATAATAACTACTATAACACTACCTGTCTCAATCCTAGGGTAAATGTGATCACATCTACACTACAATGACATCCTTTGCTAATAAAATATGAGCCATGTCATAGAATAACTAAACCATTTGGAATCCTATTATTATGAAACATATTATTCTTTACACCTTGGTGTTCAAATATTCAAAAACAGTCTTGCTGTTCAAATATACTCCATTGATGTTTAAATCCCTTTATAATCTGTCCCAATCTACCTTTTCAGTTTTATTGTACATTACTAGCCTCCTTGCAACTGAGGTCCAGGCACTTGGCCACCTTCTTCAGCACATATAGAACTCCATCTACTACTTCTGCACGGGCTGTCCTCCATGTTGAGAATGGACGGATGGACTCCCATTTCACCTCCAGCTCTTAGAATCCCCGGTTTCCTTTAAAACACAGCTCAAGAGCCATCTTTTATATGAGACCTTTCTTAGTATCCTCAGATATTAGTCCCTGCTCCTCAAACCAACATGCAGGTGTCTTGGATGTACTTCTATTTGAATGTTTTCTTTGGCTGAACTGTAAGCTCTTTGAGAGAAGTATCATTTTTCACATTTGTTCTTGTATCTCCAGTATTGGGCCCAAATATTTGTTGATTTGAACTATTTCTGTAGCTTTCATCTTTAGCAGTTTTCTCATGTTCTAAGATTATTGAGTTTGAAAATTATATCAGTGAATATCAATGTGTTCATAATACATTTGACATCTACTGTATTCAGAGACTTGTGCTAGGAGGATGCACAAAGAAGAAAAACTATGTCCTTAAAGAAATAGATAAAAATGATTATTTGAATTCTGACTCCTTTAAAAAATTCTATTAAATAGGGAGACAGGACTTTTTTCTCTCTAGACAGCAGTGGAAACATACTTAGAACTCTTCAGAAAGTCAACATGCCATTCCCAACCAAGGTGACACAGCATCTTAACCTGTTTTAAATTAAAGATTTACTTTAATATTTGAATGTTTTGTTTCTGAGGTGGTTTTTCTTGTTGGGAGGATTGACAACATCTACCTCCCATCCTTTTTAAAGATCTTCTCTCTAAAGTCTACTGGAAAAGTATCATCTGGGAAGGTTATAAAATAATGAAAATGATTTAAGGAAAACATAATGGCTGGTTTCCTTGAAGGACTCCTTCCTTGGGGAAGAATAGGCCTCAGAATCCTTCTTCTGCTCCCATGGCATTGGACTTGTGTTATAAAAATATTATTGTTTATATAAAATTGAATATACATTATGTTTTTATATTTATATTGTATTTTATGTTTATAATATACATTATATTTATATATATGGTTTTATTATATGTATTAATGAAATATAAACACTTGAAAAATACAAATATTAAAAATATATAATATGATAACAAAATATAAAATTCTGGATGTTCTAAATCAAATAGGATGAGACTGGGTAGTAGTAATGTGGTGATACTTAGGATTTCATCTCTTCCTCAGGTAGATAAAACTTCTTTAACAGTCTCCTGTCCAATTGAGATTAATATTAATGAGAGAGAGTATCATGAACAGTGTGTTGAATTAGAAATTAGGCTGCAGGTTGGCGATGCATATTTATTAAATACTTACAGATACTATACAAATAACAAGGAAAAAGAAAGAACTCTCACTGAAATATTGGTGCTCAATAGTTTTGTGACTGTCAGCAAACCTTTTAACCACTGAGCCTCAGTTGGCTCATTTGGGAAGGTAAAAATAATAATATTTGCATTATCTATCTGGAGTATTGTAAGAAAAGTTCTTTGTGAACCTTGAAGGATTAATAAAATAGGTGATTCTAAGTAACAGGGAAATGGGCACAGTAAATTAGGGCTGAAAGGGACCCTAGAGACTATTTAGCCCAGTGTCCTCATTTTACAGATGAGAAAATGGGGTTCAAGAGAATTCAATTGTATCATAGATTTATAGTTAGAAGATGCCTTTGTGGTCATGTAATCCAACTTTCTCACTTGAGATATTAGAAAACTGAAATCCAGGGAGGCTGATTATTTACCTAAGTCACATTAAGTGGTAAAGGCCAAGATTCAAACCCACATCTTAGATCCAGATCTCTTTCCTCTACACCACTTTGTCTTCCACTGTTCTCTGTTAATGAAAAGTTGAGGTGGAGATAATCCAAAAGAATTAATAGGCAATCAAAATTAGTTTTCTTTGGCTTGTGATTCAGTTTCTTAATCATATCATGCTAAGGTAACACATAAAACAGTTGGTTCACGTTCTTGAGTATCAGTAGAGATGGAGGAGGGAAATGAGTATTCTGGGTTCCTCATCAGCTGTGGAAGGTCAGTATATTAGATAGTGTGGAAATGTCAAACAACTCCTAGCTTGGAGCTGCTTCTCTTAAGCATCTGGAGGATTCACAGAGCTGTCATTCAGGGAATCTCTCCTCACTGCCTGGGGCCGAGGTGTGTTACTCATAGACAACTAAGAATTGTACTAACAATTTGTATTTTCCTGTGTTATACCCAGTAAAGTCGTATACAACACAGAATGCATTTTACTTATTCATATTGGTTCTCTGCTATTACTCTCTCTTCCTTTGTCTGTAAAATGGGGTATATATATTATTAAAATAGGTAGCTTCTGAACTATGAGCTTCTGTTCTGTACCAAAATTATGTTTCTTTGATCTTGTAGGACACTGCTGTGAATTACTTACCATTTGGGAAAATATGTAAGACCTTTCCTCCCATTCAAAGTTCATTATCCCAGTGGTTGTCATGAAGTTTGACTAGTCCAGAAGTTCTAAATCTAAAGTTTTAATACTCAAAAATTTTTTGGAAAACCTTATTTCAGTCTAATTTATTTCCTTTTAATGCTACATATTTTATTTTATTAATTTATAAATATTATTTTGAAAAGAGGTCCATAAACTTCACTGGAACACAGCAAAAAGTTAAGAACCAGGACAGCTGGGTAGTGGATAGAGCATTGGCCCAGGAGTCAAGAGGACCTGAATTCAAATCCAGCCCCAGTCACTTAATAATTACCTAGTTGTATGATCTTGGGTAAGTCACTTAGCCTCATCACCTTGCAAAAACCAAAAAAAAAGTTAATAACCTCTGAACTCAATAATTGTTTTTATAATCACTTTCCAATAAGCCAGCCTAAAAAAAAAAAGATAGGGCTGACTCACCTCTGGGAAAGGTTGTATGGTGTCTCTCATCCAAAGACAATATTCAGACACTAAAGTGATTCTGGGCTTGTTCTTTTATGAACAAAAAAGAATCATAGTTTTGTCTTTTATACAACAAATAAAAGCCGCATATTGCTAGGAGTGGAAAAGAGGCAATTCTTTCCCTGCTGATTGATATGATGATCCAACATCTGGTGTTAAGTGACTCTATTGATGGGGGATACATTGATTCCTTCACTCTTGGCTCTAGTTTGCTAGAATACCTTTTGATTTTCCATTTAACCAAAGTTGTTTTTATGTGCTTTTGTTCACAGACAGCAATATTGAGGCGACAGGGTCGATACATGTGTTCAACAGTTCCTACAAATGCAGAGAAGGAGGCCCAGAGCTTATTTGTTATAGAGGTAATGTTTTTTACTGTTTCTTCTAAGGAATTTGCATGTCTGTGTTTGGGGAATTTTTTTGCCCCTTTTGGCTTCAATGATTGTTTTCCAAAAATTGTCCCAGAAGTAGCTGCATTTTTATGGGGAAAAGTTGAATGTGCAGAGAAGCTCACCCGAGCTCATTTGTGGCTTGTTTCCAAAGCTTGAGAAACTTGCAGAAGGACTTGTCGGCAGGGAGCCCTTCTGACCCCAAGCTTGCATTCTACACTATTCCTGTAGTGTGATTTGGATGATGAATTAGTTGTGAACTAATATGGTTAGATTGGCTCATATCCAATTATTTTTAACACAGATATGCAAATGACTTGCCCATTTATCCAGAATGAGTAATAATATAGAGCAATTTAATTACCAATATTTTATCTTGAAAGGAGGATGGGTTGTTTTTTTTTTTTTAAGGGGCTAGGAATTTCTTTTTCAGAGTTATCTTTAAGAGTGTTTCATATGTATGGTATGCCTGCCTGCAATGTGGAAGGTAATAGATAGAGTCATTTCTGGTATAGTCCCCACTTGGTATGTTTTTATAACTACTATTGCTGAGAATTACAAATAGACATTATTTTACTGAGAATGGTGCAGTACTCTTAGCTGTGTTTTAGATTTTGATAGATTAGATTTTTTAAAAATCTAGATGTGGGGGCAGCTAGGTGGCGCAATGGATAGAGCACTGGCCCTGGAGTCAGGAGTACCTGAGTTCAAATTCGACCTCAGACACTTAATAATTACCTAGCTGTATGACTTTGGGAAAGTTATTTAACCTCATTGCCTTGCAAAAACCTAAAAAAATAAATCTGGATGTGTTGCATAGAAAAAATACTTTACAAATTATTGTCTTTTTTCCCTACACCAAATTCCCAAATATAAGTTGGCTTAAAAATAAAGATATTTTTACTCCCATTTTCCTGATCACTAGAATATATACAGACCAACAAGTTATACTTTTATGAATGAGACTTGTTGATATGATGAAAATTTAAGTTTAAAGTTAGAATTTCATTAGAGCACCTACCCATTTTTAAAGAAGTTCAAAAGTTCATTAAGAGTAAATAGAATAATCTCATGTAAAACATTTAGCACAGGACCTCATATAATAGACACTATATAACACATATTCATCCCCCTATCCAAAGTACTATACCACAGAAATAAAATGACCCCAGTTGAATTCTTTGAGAATCTTCCAGAAATGAATACTTATTTTATAATATTTAAATAAAATAATAATCAAAATCATCTATTCAAATTATTCAAAAACATGAAATATTAAGAAAAAGTAGACATTTATACCTTAATCCTATTATAGTTGCAGCATGAATAGATTTATTCTACTGCTTTTGGAACCAACATAATTTAAAGTTTTGGTGATGCTGCCACAAAGGGTGGAGTAGTAAAGAATGCTTCCTGTCTGCCTTCTGGCCCCAAAGAGAATGACATAATAGCTGTTTAAAGTTTCAAAGAATATTGAACATAGCTTCAAAATATTGATATATCTCAAGCAGAGGCATGGAAGCTTAAATACAAACCAAATCATTGTTGACAAACTCTTACTACTCCATTGATTGACTCCTTTTTGATTCTAATTATAGATTGAAATTCATTTTTTTTGTGAATCATTGTACTCTTTAATTTAATCCACAGAGATGTGTTGTTTTTACATTTTTTTTCCTAATAGTATTTTCATTTGTATGCATGGACATAGATGTCTTATTTGCTTTGAATTTATGCCCCATCTATTTCTCAAAAAAAATATTTGCGGTAGCTTACTCTTGTTATTTTGTGAGTACTTACAGTTTTTTAAATGTATACAGTGCATTTAAAAATTAGAATACTTATTGAATCAGAATTATTTTTATGTTGAATTTTTATCTTTTTTCCTCAATTACATGTAAATACAAATTTTTAATGTTGATTTTTTAGCAATTTTGAATTCCATATCCTTTTCCTCTCTCCCTCCTTTTCCCCCTTCATGAAAAGGCAAGAAACTTGATATGGATTATACATTTGTAGTCATACAAAACTTTTCCACATTAGCCATGTGGCAGTAGAAAAAGCAGACCAAAAAAACCCCAAGAATAATAAAGAAAATAAAAATATATGCTTTGATCTGCATTCAGAATCCAGAATGGTTCTTTCTCTGGAGGTGGATAGCATCTTTCATTGTAAGTCCTTTGGAATTTTCCTGGATCTTTGAATTGCTGAAAATGACTAAGTTACTCACATTTGATCTTTGTACAATATTCCCATTACTGTGTACAATGGTCTGGTTCTGTTCACTTCATTTTGCATCAGTTCAAGTAAGTCTTTTCAGTTTTTTTGAAATAATCACCTGCTCATCACCTTTTCTTTAGCACAGTAGTTCTCCATCACAGTCATATACCATGACTTGTTCAATCATACCCCAGTTGATGGGCATCACCTCAATTTACAATTCTTTGTCACCTTAAAAAGAATTGGTAAAATATTTTTGCCTATATGTTTCTTTCCTTTTTTTTTTAATCTCGTTGGGGTACCAACCAAATAGTGATAATTTTAGTTTAAAGAGAATATATATATATATATATATATATATATATATATATATATATACATACACACACACACACACACACACACACACACACAGTTTTATAACCCTTTACAGAATCATTTAAAGAATTTTTTTTACTACCTCACTCTATGTGAATTCTATAATATACTAATTCTTTGTATAACAATTATGTAAATATATTGCAAAATGCTTTGGTGGCTTTCACTTGATTTCACGGAAAACAGGAGGCAAAAAAATCTCATGTTGCCAGCCAGATAACCATTTTTAGGAACTCTACTCTTGCTCCTACATGCTAAAGAAGCAGTAAGTTGTCATCCAAGTTTGAGGACTAAGTCTGGAATCAGAAAGAACTGTGTTCAAATGTGACTTTAGACCCTTACTAACTGTGAAATCTGGGAAAGTTACTTAGTCTCTCTTTGCCACAATTTCCTCAGTTGTTGAACTAGAGGTAGAAAAGGAGACATACGTCTCTGATGTATTTTTTGGGGCTATTCATATTTATTATGATGGAGGGCTTCTTCTCGGGATAGGTTTTTTTTTCTGAATAATAAGTTTCTTTATGTCTGCACCTTTGGAATTTCCAACAATCAGGGTCATGGCATTGTTAGGAGTAATTAATCTAAGCCACCATGATGGCAGTTCTTTATAAACCCATTTTGGTTCTTCTCCAGTGTCTCCTCTTGGAGTTGTATCCGATCTTATTGTCCATTTTTATTGGAATCCACTGAGGAATGGGATGATTTTGCTTCTGCTTCTTTGCAAGGAACCTCCTGCTTCTGAAAGTCTTGTGGGAAATCATGGTGAAGCTTCAGCAGGGTAGCCAGAAAAATAGTGCAACCAGGGTTCCAGAGGGAGCTGGGTCCAAGTCTTGTGGCAGGAAGCTGCTCAGTGTCTCTTATAATCGTTGTAAACCAATTGGGAAGAGAGGAAAAGGACATAGAAGCCCCCAAAAGCTAGCTGTGGAGTGAGGCTGCTTATGCTCACACTGAGACATTTCAGCATAGATGTTAATGGGTACTAATAGATAAATATTTTTTAACAGACCGTTAATTGTTTTTATATGAATAGAATGAAAAGACTATAAGAGGAAACACCATCGGAGTCGTTTTTGTTACAATCTTGTTAAATTTTTTTTATTATATCTTTATATATACTTTTTAAATTTTATATGTATTTCTTAAAAACCATATTATAACAATTCAGTTTCTTATATAAACCTCTCTTTTTGGTCTTCTTTGTACATTGAAATGTTTGGGGTTTTTTTTACTGATTATTAAATTCATAATTAAAAAGGATAATTCTAAGAAAATACTGTATTAGGAGATGCTGAATGCTTTTTAACTTCAATTCCTGACTTAGACTGATACAAAGCACCATCCTAAGGTGTTTATCTAAACCAGGCTTCTGTTTGATTTAGTTTCCATGGACTTGGGAGAATTACCAAAATGTTGTGGTCTAGAAGGTCAGTCTTGGTATTTGAGTCATATTTTTTAAAAATTTTATTTATCTAAGGCAATGGGGTTAAGGATGACTTGCCCAAGGTCACATAGCTAGGCAATTATTATGTATCTGAGGCAGATTTGAACTCAAGTCTTCCTGACTACAGGATCGGTGCTCTATCCACTGTACCACCTAGCTACCCATATTTGAGCCATATTGTGAAAATCATCTGTGTTCCAGGAATGATTGATATCTAGGAAGGAGAGACATTATGGTGAATTTGTTTCTGATTAGTCAGTAATTGATCAGACTGTACATGTTCTTTGCAAGTTGGTTCAAATGAAATGCTGATGCTATATCATGGTCCTTATCCTGTGCAGATTCAAAATCATTCCTACATGAAGGCCTCATCATGATATTTTTAGGATGTTCAAAGCACTCCCATTTTTGGATGGATATTAATGGAGACTGTATGAATTGGTATAGCGGAAGTGATTTAAATGAAATGTATTTAGTTTTAGTGCCACTAATAGAAGCTTTGGCATGGAATAGTGTATAAATTTAAGAAAAATGCTTATGAATAAATCATAAGGGTTACTATGAAATGGAATCTGTACAGTCTTGCTTTATAAGAATCCTATTCTAATAAAAAAAGGGGGGAAAAGCTTTAAGACTTAAGAATGCACTCACTGGGAAGTTAAATAACAGTAAAATTTTTCCTTCATCTTTGATATCATAGTAATGACAATTATCAATTAACATTTTAAGGTAATTAACTGAACTGAAGTTCTCGTTCATTTACATATTCATTCTGTTTTCTTCTTTAAGATTCTATTACTCTTCTTAAGAATGCAAATGGCAATAGGAAAAAATAATTATGTTTGTGTGTTGGTTAAAGCAGGGTTGACCAGAGGCAGAATTTCAAAGTATAAAGTCCTCTCTTTGGCATTTAAAACCTAACCTCTTGTTACCCTTCCAGACTTCTCTCAATGTTAGGTCCTTTCAGGACCTCCATGGTCTACTTGTTTAAGTTGTTTTTAGAACAACTGCCTGATGAAATTCTAATAGTGCAAGTTAACTCCTTTGCCCCAATATAGGGAAAGGTTTAGATGAGGGGAGAGGGTACCTTCTGAAATCCCACATTTAGGCAATTGGGACCTTTATTTATGAGTATGACCTGCCATGGGTTACTGTTTTTAAACTGACACCCTTTGCTGTTTATTTCCACCCTTATAGTGCATAAAAACCTACAACTCTGACTGGCACATTGTGAACTATAAATTTGAAGATTACTCTGGAGAGTTTCGGCAGCTTCCAAAGTAAGTAAATCCTCTGATATCTTATTATGGGATTAATCATACCAAGGACACGTTTTGTGCTTAAAATTTTCATGTACAAATAAATATAAGGAGTATATTCCAGTGATTTTTTCCTGTGATTTTTTAAAAAAATATACTATATTTCCCCTTTTTCAAAAAATTTGGGGTCTAAAAACTGGGAGTGACTCTTGCAGTGGTTGTAGAATTTTTACTTGCATTTACTGCTTTTTTGCACTTGTTATCTTTGCCTTCAATGTTTCTCATTTGTTTATAGTATATTAGGTCACATTTTGCCATGTTCTGCCCAGAAATAGCTCAGAATAGATTTTCATACAGTGTTGAATTCAAGTTCAAAGTGATCCAGTTTGCAAAAGTGAATGGAAATTGTGCTGCTGAATATCAGTTTAGTCCTCCTCCAACTGAGAAAACAATCTGAGGCTGACTATAGGGAGAAGAACCTACTGAAAAAGCCCTGGCAGAAGAAAGCCTTGAGAGGCAAGTCAGCATAATGGCCTGAGTTAGAGAGGGGACTGAAGAAATGGATTGAAGAGCAAAGAACCAGTGGAATTGTCGTATCCACAAAGATGGTTTAGCAGGAGGCAAGAACAATTGTTGATGAGAAAGAAATGACTGGTTTCAAAGGACACAATTGGTGCTTCAGGTTTATGAAAAGAATGGACTGAGCATGTGTCCATGCACCAGACTTGCCCCAAAGATGCCTGAAAGCTATGAGCAGAAGGTCCTTGAATTTCATAATGAATAAAACTTGAGTTCCATACCTTTATGTGATACTTTTTTTTCCAAATTTCGGGTCCCAAAAATTAAGTTGTGTCTTACATATGGGGAAATACGATATATTTGGTTAGGGATATCTTGTTTCTGCCTTTGAGACTCAAAAAAGTCCTAGATGGAATCCATTAGAAAATTACTTGACTATATTCTAACCTTTCCTTTAGTATTTTCCATTGCATGCACTAATAATAAATACTAAAAAACTAATAATGAAAAGTAATAACTTAAATGAATTTTATTAGGCAGAAAAGTTAAATATACAAATCTAAATATCAAGAATGATTTTATCTTGGATGGGATGTTGTCAACTTGGGGCTTTGTAAAAGAGGTGATCTTGTTTGTTTTCTTTAAAACAAGGGTCAAAACCCAAACTTACTCCTAAGTTTTCCCCCCATCTAAAAATTTAACCCTTCAAATTTTTTAACAAATTTTAGTATATTGAAGTTGGCTAGTAGTACCTCCAGTGAGTCAATGGTAGTGTTGTCTTCAAGGTTGACTGGGAGATGCCTACATTTTATTCATTATGAAAGTTCAAAGCAGAGTTTTACACTATCTTTTCAAAAAAGAATGAAAAATAAATTCACTTGTACCTATTCATCTGGTTTACTTTGTGTTGGTTTCATCTGTGAGCTGAGGTAACCTTTTTGTAGTATTCTCAGAGGTTGAACTGTTTACTTTTTCTATTTGTGTGGTTCAACCACTCCTTAATACTGTCCAGCCAGCATTCCAGTTGCCTCTTTTCTAACCTCAACATAGAACACTCCCTTCAGACATTATCTTTTCCAGATGGTCTTCTCTCAAACTGTACTACAGTTTCAAAATCTTCCACTTGGGGATTTGTCATTTTCCCTGTGTAATTGATTTTCATTGTTCTTCTTTCCCATAAAATTTTTATTAGAACATACTATGTTATATTGTTAGGCATTTTAAGACTTATTCCTATTGAAAGTGGAATTGATCCATACCCTCTAGTAACTGTCATGCAAGAATTCTTGATAGAGATGACAAATAACTATTTCCAAAATTCAGTGTATTCTGGTGCATACCACTCCCATAATCTTGGGATTTCTCTTCTTACCCCATCCCTAGTTGTAATTGGACTGTGAATTTTATATTCCATTCACAAATATAGTGAAGATTAATATTTAAAAACCTTGGATTCAAAAATCTCACTTGATCCTTTCTACTCTGAATTCTATCTTAAATACTTGATGTAAAAGAGAAGTTTGGGTTATAATAGAAGGTCTTTCCTGACCCTTCCAATTCTTAGAGCCCAGGTATCAAATTAAAATTGCAAAACTTGACCTGCAAACTCCTGAGTGCCATTTCTATTTGAGTTTGATATAATTGTTTTAGAAAATTAAGATTTTTCCTTTAAGAATTGAATTGTGCTACCTAAAACCTATTCTCTTGATTGGTGTCATACTCAATTCATACTACTCATTTTCTGGACTTTCCTATCCCTTTAACTTCAGTCTTACCCACTATCCTCTGTTCCCCAAGCTCACTTTCCTTCATGTATTGTCTTCTATTAGAATGCAGCCTCCTTGAGGTTAGAGACTATCTTGTGTGCTTGTATTTATATCTTCATCATTTAGCATAAAGGCTGACCTATAGTAAACAATTCATTATCTGTCTGTCTGTCTATGCCATAAAATCACTTTATTTCAAGTATAATTTTATCTCACGTTTGAAAAACATTTATCTTAGGGCTATCAAATGAATAGTTGAAATTATTCTGGTACCTCCTTTGTCTTTGTTTCTTTCTTATGGCCTACTTATTGGCCAGTTACTGTTCATTAGTATTCTTAGAATGAGCAATAGATTTTCCTTCTCAGAATCATAGACTTATAGACCATTAGAATAGGAAAGAACATTGAATTATCATCTTGTTTAAAACCCTTTTTTTTGCTGATGGGTTAAGTGACTAAACTAGGACCAGAGTGTGATTTATCCTAATTCCCGGGAATAGATCATTTGTAGATTCTGTATGCAGTCCAATGGGTTGTCCGCCTTGCTCGTATCTTCCATCACTGTAAGTCATCATGATGCTTTATGTCATCAGGAGTCTGTGTGGAATTTCAGGAACTGAGTTCAAATCCTGATTGCACTTATTGTTTTTCTGATACTTCTCTGGATCTGTCAGTTTCTATATATGTCTAGTGAGGTTGGATTAGATGACTTCTTTTATCTCTGAATCTATGACCTTGTGATACCTGACCAGTGGTTGGCAAGTGTTTTCATCCTGTGTTCTCTCTGAGCCATACCCATAAATACCTGTTCTCCATGCTGTCCTTCATGCCTGAAATGTTACCCTTCCTCACCTTTGCTTCTTGATTACTGTTCCCTAGAGACTCTACACAAACATTGCCTTCTCCAAGAGGTTTTTCCAAGTCCCAGAGCTTTCCTATTAAGGTTCCATTACAACTACTCTCTTCTCCCATGTGCAAATTTATATGCATATGATGTTTCCCATTAGAATTTAATCTTCATGGGAGATATTTATTTTGATTTGAATTTTCTTAATAAATGCTTATTGACAGGCTGATTGATTAAAATACTGGAATGGATTGATCTTCGCCTCCAGTCAAGTACACTAAGCAATCTTTATAAATTTACAATCTCGCTAGAACCAAAGTACTGACTGAAGAATATTATAATATTAATAATCTTCATTGATTAGATAATTTATAGATAATAAATATGTTGATATTTATAATTTATTTTCAAACTTTTTTCTTTCCTTTTTTAAAAGCAAAGTGTCAAAATTGGATAAACTTCCTGTCCATGTTTATGAAGTAGATGAAGAGGCTGATAAAGATGAGGTAGGTTGACTGCAAGTTATTGTTTTGTTCTTATCCTAGTCATTAGTAAAAATGCTAGTCTAATGAAGCCCTTTTTATTTTCACAGGAAAATTCACCATCTCTCCATAAAATGTTATTTCTCATATTCTTTGAAATGGATAATGGTGGTACTTGGTTAATTGACAATGGTTAATTGGCAAAATGAATGTAATGAATTTTTTTTAACTAAACTGGTCTTACTTATCCATTTGTTACCCCCTCAAATTTCAGTGGAATGCTTGGATTTAATTATTTAATTTGTAGTCCTACCAGGTTGGTTCAAGATTTAACATTCATTTATCAAGTTTGATACATTGCTAAAATGTAAAATCATCTGCATTCTCTAACTCTGAATTGTGATTATTTACCACTATGAAGAAAAATGACAGGAATTAAATTTCTCAATGGACACATCTTTCTTGATTGTACTGCATTAAATCTTCAGCTTACAGAGCTACTCTTTTTTTTTTAAACCTGCTATCTTTAAAAATGGGAAGAAACTATAGCTTAGATTGGTGGAACATATACAAACATATTAAGACATTTTGTTGTTGATAGGTAATTTTTCAGTTATGTCTAACTTTTTGTGATCCATTTCTGTTTTGGGTTTTTTTTTTTTGGCAAGGATATTGAATTAGTTTGCCATTTCCTTCTCTTGCTCATTTTACAGGTGAGATGTCTGAGTTACACAACTGAGAGTTAAGTAACTTGCCCAGGGTCACACAGCTAGTAAATATCTGGAAGAGTGATGATCTATCACTATATACTTAAGGCATCACTTAGTGCCCCCTTATTAAGGTATCTAGAAGATTAAATTTAATCTCATTTTTAAAACCCTCAAACTGTTAACTTACCTAGTACTTCCTATATTTTCCTATTTTGAGGGAATGTCGAATGTCCCACTTGGAGTTCAAATGCTGTCTGCCACTTGCTAACAAACTTTTAAAATAACTTCTGGTGGCATATTCTCCCAGAATACTATTCCAAGAGCCACATTGAATTTTATGTAATTTTGGAAAACATAAAGATATTATTATATATATATATATATATACACACACATATATATATATATATATATATATATATATATATATGAACTTGATGATATGATACTTGTCAAATTTAATACTTACAAACCAGAGTTGGGTTGAAAAGGCTCAAAGGCAAGAACTAATATTTGCTTTCCTCAAATGTCATCTGAATTTTTTTAAAAAATGGAGTACAGTTCTCATGAGATTCAAGATCTAGACTGGTGTGGGACAATTGGAATTAAATCTAATTGCGTTTTCCTATCATTTCTCTTCCCTTTAAACTAAAAACAGTTGAAAATGAATAGCAGTTCTAATCTTGAAAGGGAAAAGAAGTCACAGAAAGTTATTTTGTGTGTGTGTGTGTTGTGTGTGTGTGTGTGAGAGAGAGAGAGAGAGAGAGAGAGAGAGAGAGAGAGAGAGAGAGAGAGAGAGGAGGCCAACTAACTGGTGGTAGATTATAAACCTCAAGGATTGTGTTTTGTTTGCTTGTTTGTTTGTTTTTTAGCATTAGCTAGCTGGAGTATCTCCTCCCCTCAGCAATTTCTCATTTGACCACAAAACCCCATTGTGGATGGAGGGTGCATGGTCATGTGAAATGGACCTTGACCCAGCAGTTAGAAGACCTGGACCCAAATCATGTCTCTGATGCTTTCTACCTGTATATTCTTGGCAAAACACATTACTTTTCATTTTCCTCATCTGTTAATTGAACCAGGTCTTAGACCCTTCAGGTTCATAGTTGTGATTCTTTGAACCATGAATTAGTAGAGTGCTTCTATCTACTCTTTTCTAATTTTCCTCTTGCTACTTTGCTTTTCTAATTGTTTTTCTTCCAATTCTTATTTTAAAAATCCTTTGTCTTTCTCTTTTTTCCTTCCTCCTTATTCCAAACTGAACCCTCAATTTTCTCCTTGCTTTCTTAGTTCCTTTGCCTTCACTCTCTTTCTTTACCTTTCCCTGAACCAAGCCTCTGGGAAGTCTTCCAAGAATTTGATGTTGTCCTCTTACCATGTGGGAGTGTAATCTGAAAGCATTTTTCATGAAACTGGGAGTGAGCTCATAATTCAAGTGGTCAAGCATGGCCTGTGCTTTTATACAATTCATTAAAAAGTTGGTTTTAAGAAACACTCCTCTGTGTCTGCTGATTCTAGGTGTTAGAGGTGGTTTGGGAAATTTAGGATTCTTTTTCTGATTTACAAAAGAATGCTTTGATGCAAAGGACAATGCTCAGTATTGCATTGTAATGAATATGTTCATTGACATAATGATGCTTATTCCTCCAAATGACAAATATGAGAAGTATGCCAGTTGACCAAAATTTCTAGAAGAACAGTTGGAAATAAAGAATTGTAATGTTTTCCATTGTACACCCTAACAGCAACATGGGGGTGATAATCAACCTTGATGGACTTGTTCATTCCATCACTGCAGCAATCAGGGACAATTTGGGGCTGTCTGCGATGGAGAATTCCATCTGTATCCAGAGAAAGAACTGTGGAGTTTGAACAAAGACCAGGGACCTTTAATTTAGGAAAAAAAAATACTGATATCTTACTGTCTGATCTTGCTATCTCTTTTACTTTGTTTCTTCCTTAAGGATATGATTTCTCTCATCACATTCAATTTGGATTAATGTATACCATGGAAACAATGTAAAGACTGGCAAATTGCCTTCTGTGGGGGGTGGGGGGAGGGAAGTAAGATTAGGGGAAGAATTGTAAAAATTCAAAGTAAATAAAATCTTTAAAAAATAAAAAAAAAGAATTATTATGTTTTCCCTTCTAGGATGCTGCATCTCTTGGATCTCAGAAAGGTGGCATAACCAAACATGGATGGTTATACAAAGGCAACATGAACAGTGCTATAAGTGTGACCATGAGGGTAAGGCAATGTGTCATTCTGAAATCATTTTGTCCTTTGGTGTTGGTGCTAGAAATGAATGGCTGCACTGGATTACATGAACAAAACAGCACTGATTCTATTGATCAGTTGTACTTAGTTTTTCCTAGCTCACCCTGATCATTTTATATATCCTCAACAGTTGCGACAATTTGAA
Source organism: Macrotis lagotis (assembly GCF_037893015.1). Taxonomy (NCBI): domain Eukaryota; kingdom Metazoa; phylum Chordata; class Mammalia; order Peramelemorphia; family Peramelidae; genus Macrotis; species Macrotis lagotis. Next base: position 164,058,611 of record NC_133663.1, on the reverse strand, counting down.
GGTGACATCTAAGAGAGCTGAGATTTCCTTCTCTGAGATTTCTCTTTTCAGGGAGCAAATCATTATTCCCCATGCTGTGTCAGTTACAGAATGTAAATGTCTTGAGTTGAATTCAGCTTTTCCCATGACTGAAATAATCACTACTAAATGAGTTCAGCTCTCAAAAAAAAAATGTATAAATAAAGTAGTTAAAAAAGAGAAGACATGAGTTATTAGTACAGAAAAATAAGAAGACTGGATAAAGGTCAAGATTAATAATTATGACTGTAGAAAGGAAAGGGTAAAAATAATAAGAAAATGGAAAAGAAAAAAGTAAATGTATAGAAAATAATAGAAATGCTGATTATGGTTACTTTCATGCTGGAAAAGCAATGAGAAATGTGATAGTGTACACCATTCTAGTAATTTAAAAAATATTATTACTTTCATTCCTTCCAAAATGGAATTGATACTATTGCAACTTGATAGTAATATTACATCATATTTCTATTCCCTAGAGGAGGGAGGTACTTCTTTCATACAGAGGTATCTCTATATAAATAAATAAGCTATAGTTTTACTATAGCTCTTTGTAAAATCTGAGAATGTTTGCTTCATCTGAATCAGTTTTGGAGCTCCTTAGAATAATAATTGTATATATTATAGTTTTGGTTATCTGTAGAAATAATGAGATCTTCATTTTATTTTGAAATGATGAAAAAATGTATTTTTTTTCCTCTTAGTCCTTTAAGAGACGATTTTTCCATTTGATTCAACTTGGTGATGGATCCTATAATTTGAATTTCTACAAAGATGAAAAAATCTCTAAGGAGCCAAAAGGATCAATATTTTTGGATTCTTGTATGGGTGTGGTTCAGGTAAATTTTGAAATAATTGCATTATCAAGTGTTTTATCATTATTGTTTTTATTAAATTGTGAATGTGGTAAAGCAATATTAATATTGGAATGTTATATACATGCATTCATTTAAAAATCATTGATTAACAGTTACGTTCAGATTTTACTAAGGTACACAAGGATGTCTAAGATATGAATGCTGTCCTCAACAAAGTTTAGTGGGGAGATAAGACAAATAAACAAGTAACTGCAATTCAAGACTGAAATGTGGTAAGGGCCTTAAGAGAGATACAAAGCCAATTAAGTGGGAGGATTTTATTTTTCTAAATAGGGAACAGAAGGAAATTTTTTTTTAGCCATAATATGGAGAGAATACTCAGCAAAGATAGTCTTCACTTCCCTCTCTGTAATGACCATATGCTGCTATAGCCTCAGAAACAGCAGTTCCCAAGTTCTCATGAATGTGTGTGTGTGTGTGTGTGTGTGTGTGTGTGTGTGTGTATTCTTTTATAGATATTCCAATACAAACTAATAAAGGAGAAAAGGTTTATTTAGATGCTCTTTGAGGCTGCTTTGGAAGGGGCTTTAGGGTTGTTTTTGAAAGAAGATGAAATTTCTGGTAGTTTTTCATTGATTTTGCCCAGTTTCTTTATCAGACTCAACAGGAAAATATGGATTCATTGTTCTTGGTAGCTTCTCCCAAAAGTCAAAATAGACAATGATATCATTTCAGTTCATCTCCTTAGGTACTAGCCTGTCATATTCTACTGCCTATCTATGTACATTTTTATTGTAATTAGAGTTGGAGGTGATTTTTGGAGATCATCTCAGTTCTTTCATTATTCTGATAGGAAACTCTTGGGCAATGAGAGGAACGATTTCTAGCAGAGCCAGGAATTAATCCTAGGTTTTTTGACTTTAGCTAAATGCTTTTCATAGCATACCATACCATGCTCTCTTTGTGTGGGACTATTCAACCTCTAATTTTATGTGATAATGGGGCTATTCAACCCTAATATCACCACCATTCATAGTCATCTCTATATCGGCCTCTTCATTTTTGATGCCCAATACATCTTACTAATCTAGTATGTTGCACTACTCTATGGTTAATAAGAGTTTGGTGTGTTTTTTGTTTTTGATTTTTATTAATGAGTTTTATATAAATATCTCCTATTGGCTGAACCACCCTAGGAAATAGCTGCCTCTATTAATTATGCAGTCAGGAAACCTGGAGGTATCTACAGCATTGATAGAGAACTTTCGTGATTAGTTGCTTGGACTATGTAGCTGAGCACAGCATCTTGTGTGGGATTCCTTTAGTAGGCATTCCAATAGAGCTCAGTTCTGGAAACCTTTCTGGCTACTTTGAGTTGACCTTTACAATGTTAGCATTAAAAAAAAAGTTTGAAGAAAAACACATGTTATTGTGTGTGGTATTTGGCAAGGCAGCTTTTGCAACCATAAGTAGTAAGAGCCAGAAAAACAACAACATTCTGGCTGATTTATTATGTTAATGTGAGAACCTTTGCTATGTGGACAGCACAATATGTAGATATTCTGTTGGATGATGGAATTAGGGAGATCTTTAGTATATGTCTTTCAAGGTTCAAGTAACATTCTTTAAAAGAAAACTCTTCCTTCATACTCTTATAATGAGGGCATGGCAGAGTGGGGTGGTTATATGTTTATTTCTTTCTAATAAGTTGCATCAGGTTTTTGAAAAATTATTAAAATAATTCAAGTTTTCTTAAAGACAGAATAATTCAATGTCTTACATACAGTTGACTTTCTAAAACTCCTTGGGAATAATCAATAGAATCTAAGTGCTTGTTAAGCATTTGCTTATTTTTTTAAATTTTTTTTTTTTGCAAGACAGTGGGGTTAAGTGGCTTGCCCAAGGCCACACAGCTACGTAATTACTAAGTGTCTGAGGTTGGATTTGAACTCAGGTACTCCTGACTCTAGGGCCAGTGCTTTATCCACTGCATCACCTAGCCACCCCATTTGCTTATTTTCTACCACACACAATAAGATGTATTATGGTTCTTTTAGAATAGAGATTCTTCATTTTTTTTTTAAATGACCTCCTTTGGTCTGGTGAAACCTGTGACCCACTTTTCAGACTGTGTTTTTAAATAATTGAATACAAAGTTAATTTTTAGTTAGAAATTAATGAAAATAAAGTTGTATTTTTTCCCATCCAACTATATTAACCTCCTGGAAATCTGTGCATGAATTCCAGGCTAAACTCCCTTGTTTTAGAATCACAGAATCTCTGAATTGGAAGGTAACTATTAGTTATATTTAGTTCTATCCTGTTGCTTTAAGGGTGAGAAAACTGAGACTTGGCTATATTCACACAGCTAGTCCTAAAACTACCCTTTGTAAAGCATCATTTTCTATCAGGTCTTCTGGGTACTTTTTTTTTTTTTTGCAAGGCAATGGGGTTAAGTGGCTTGCCCAAGGCCACACAGCTAGGTAATTACTAAGTGTCTGAGGCCAGATTTGAACTCAGGCACTCCTGACTTCAGGGCAGGTGCTCTTATCCACTGGGCCACCTTGCCACCCCTTCTGGGTACTTTTTAGATTGATACAAACTAAAGGGGAGGGTGGCTACGTGGCACAGTGAATAGACCACCAGTTTTGGAGTCAGGAGGATCTGAGTTCAAATCCAGTCTCAGACACTTAATAATTACTTAGCTCTGTGGCCTTGGGCAAGTCATTTAACCCTATTGCCTTGCAACCCCCCCCCCCCAACAATACTAAAGGTGAAAGAGAAGTTTACTTCTTGCTCCTATGCAGAAAATCAGGTAACATTTATTGTTACTCTTTACATATTCCTTTCTATTTCAATAAGGAGCAACTTCCAACTATTAATTTTTGTTGTTATGTAGTTGAAATACCCAAATTCTTAAATGGTATTTAGGTAAGACTATATTGTTCTTGAGGAGAAACTTTAAAAGAAATTACTCTAAAATATAACCAAAAATCAACTTTCTACCTTCCCTTGTCTCCCATTGAGAGAATACCCCCCCATAATACCCTTGTAACATATAGGCATAGGCAAGAAAACAAATTCCCAAATTTGTCAGGTCTCAAAAATAGGTTGAGAAATTACTTAGGAATTTACCACCAATTCCATCGAGAAACTTTTTTTTAGAAAATAGATTTAAAACATCTAATATTAAAATTGTATATATCATTTCCAAAATATCTTTCATAATTTAAGGAAAGCATAGCATTTCTTCTGGTTAGACTCTTTAGAAATAATGTTTGGGTTTTTATTAAATTATGTGAATTATTAATCTGAAGATAAAATATAAAGTATGAATGTTTTCATATTGTAAGTATCAACCATAGTGAATTATCCCATGGACTGGTTTATTTTAACTCTCCCCCCCTCTTTTCATAAAGAAATATTTGTCTAAAATCTTTAAATTTTGTTTAGACATAGCCTATCAAGAGAAGTATTAAAAATGCATTTATGCATATAGTTTGCTTTTGCACTATTTAGTCAGGAAGGCTGTTTTGTCACTATTCATTGATAATACAATTGATGCTAATATGTATTTTGCTTGTTTCTATAATTGAGCATTTGCATTCATAGAAAAATATTTCTTCTTCCAAAAAATGTGTATATACACACATAAGAATAATAATTCAATTTAATTCAACTAATTTAATTTGGCCAGCATTTATTAAATGCTTGCTATGAAATTCACTGGGGTATATGGGTGTTCAGGAAGGACTAGCACTGCTAGAATGAGGGCTTGCTGAGTCCTTTTTAGGACTAATCATCCATTTTTGATTTCTACCTAAAACTCAATTCTCACATGTGGCTACAAGAAACTGTAGCACGCACAGTAGGCACACCCCAGTAATTCATATCTGTAGATGAGCTGGACCAGATTGAGATAATTGATGGACCACCAACCCATTGGTAGGAGGTTGTCTACCTTTACATGTTCCAGTTGGCCATGAAGGAGGATGAAGCTGGTGCTGAGGTACACTTGTAGTATGGTTAGACATCAAAGTTGCCATGGTCATCCATTGTATCCTGGGTCAACAGCAGTTGTCCTGATTTGTCTTGCCACTAGACTTTAATGACATAGGGAAAGAGTGAGGCAGATGATTTTGTGTAATACTGCCTTTTTTAAATTCAATTCATTCATGAGTCAAGACATCACCCTTTGAAAACAAAGGACAAACAGGTAGAAAATGTCTTCACTTGCAAAGACTTCAGTATCAGATAGGAGAGTTAAACACATATACATATTGGGATGGCAGAAGATAGAGGCCAAAGAAGAAGTTCAGAAAATAGTATATTTTGTATACTTGGATATATTTCAATTTATAATACTTAGTATTATTTATTGTGATATATAATATAGCAAATTTGAGAAGGGAAATGAAATGAGAGAAGACACTTGAATTTGATCTTTATAGTCAGTTTATGCAAGTAGGTGGAAGTAGAAGAAGCCAGACTGAAATGTGGGAGACAAAAATAGAATAAAATCAAGGAGAGGCAGGTAAGAGTGAGACCATGGGAATCTTTTCAGAAAGAATTTGTATTTTGTACTTTATGCACAGGGAATCTCGGAAGACTTTTGTGCAGGTCATTGACATTATCAGGTCTTTGCAGAGATTATATTTGCCTTTCTTTGTTTCCCCTAGACTTTAATACAATGTCTAACTTACAGTAAATACAATAAATACTTATTGATCTATGAATGACTGGATCACGTGATTAGAGAGGAGAAAAGAACTGTAAAGTGGGTATTTCTTTAATTAATATGCTATATAATAATAGAGGAAAGATTGGAGAGGGGAGAATGGATTCAAAAGGAGTTTGACTTGATAAAACATGTCAATTCATTGGGTTTGAGGAGGTAGGGAAAGTCAAAAGGTGATGCTAAGATTTTTTGATTTTGGTGATTATAGAAAATAGTGATAGTATCATCAAACAAAATAGGAAAGTTAAGAAGAGAAGCATTTCTCAAAATAGGAGGGAGTGATTAATGAATTCAGTATTGGAAATGTTGGTGAATTTGGGATGCTGATATAACACCCAAATAAAGTATCAGACAATTGGAGAAGTGGGAATAGAATCAAGATGAGAGATTGGACTAGATATATAGTTTTTCCAGTCATCTGCCTAAAGGTGATAATTGAAGTCATGGGAGTAGATGAGATCATAAGGCAGAGACTATTTATGTAAAGTGAAAAGGGCTAAAGATATATTACTTTGGGGGACAACTTCATTTAATGAGTGGAAAGATGAAGATAAGCATGTATGGGTGAAGTCCTTAGAGAGCCCTATGTCTTCATACTCTGAAGTAAAAAAAAAAATCACCACTTTAAATTCAAGCTTATGTACCTTATCCATAGTTGGATTTTTTTTTCACTTTCTACATATGGCAACATGTTTCCAAATATTAAATTAGGAGTGTTTCAAGAGTATACTTATTTCAAAAAAAAAAGAATATACTTATTTCTAATTACCACTTAGACCATTTTCCTTCCTTCCTTCTTCCTTCCCATCTTTCCTTCCTAACTTCCTTCCTTTCTTCTTCCCTCCCTCCTTCCTTTCCTTCCTGTTTTTTCTTTAACCTGATAATATTAGTTAAAGAAATATATACTTTACTGTTCTTTCAGATATCTAAAAATAATTATGGTGTATAGTCAAATTATAAGATATTATACTTTTATTTGTAAGCCCAAGTCCAAAGTCATACAAGTTAATGGGAGAACTGACACTAGAATTTTTGTCTCCTTTTTCTTACCTTTGTATTAGATTTCCATAGATATTTTCGAGTATTTACTAAATATGTTAGCCTTTGAAATCTTTAGAACTGTTAGAATATTTTATTGTGTAATTTGCTAGCACTCCCTTTCCAGTTCCACAGGACACTCCCATGCACCCTACTAAAGGGTGGGGGGAACAAACAAACCCAATAATAACCAAAAAAAACCTCCTCCATCTCTGACTTCCTGCTTCCTTTCCTGACTTCCTTCTGAAGGTACAACTTAGTTCTGCTTTGAGCCAGGAATCTGAGATCTGCACCCTGCTTAGCTTGGTCTCACAAGAAGCCCCATATCATCCCCTCTTTTTTATGGGGTAGGGTGAGTCCAGATCTGTAATTTCATCTTTGATATTATATTGACATATCATCTATGTGGAGAACTCTATTCCCTGAAGCAGGGTATTCATAATTTATTGTCTTAGAAATTTGCTGAAGACCTTGAGGTTTTTTTTTTGTTTGTTTGTTTTGTTTTGTTTTGTGTGTGCTTCAGTCTGCATTCTGAAAACTATCAGCTCTGTCTCTGGGGATGGATAGTATTCTTAAGTCCTTCAGAGTTACGACTTTGAGATGTTAAACAACTTACCAATATATGTCAAAGGCAGGACTTTGTGCCTCCAAGGACAGCCTTCCATCCTCATACTACACTGTTTGCACTGTCCCTTTAATTGCTGTATTATGAATTTTCACTTTTTATCTCTTTGTGTAAATATATTAACATTTTTATGCTTTCAGTAGGTATAGAGTCTAGAAATGAATAGGTAAAAATAATATAAGCAGGGAATTGGGCAGGTATCTTGTAGTTGAATTAGGGCCTAATTCAAGATGTAGAGCTTAATTTTAGAAATGGCATATAAATTACTTTTTGAATATAGGAATATGGACTGTACCTGTGATTTTATTGGTGTAAGCAACTGGTAGTTTAAGGAACCCTCTCTAACCAATACAGGTTAGGACCCTCTGGACAATTCTTTTTAGGTTTTTTTTTTTGTTTTTTGGCAAAGCAATGGGGTTAAGTGGCTTGCCCAAGGCCGCACAGCTAGGTTAATTATTAGGAGTCTGAGGCTGGATTTGAACTCAGGGACTCTTGACTCCAGGGCCAGTGCTCTATCCTGTGTGCCACCTAGCTGTCCCCTGGACAATTCTTAGATATCTAAGTCTCCAGTATTGAAGTGACTTGTGAGGTTCAAATAGCAAGTTTGTGTCAGAATTTCTTGGTTCTGAGTCCCAACTCTCTACTGCATGATGCTGCCTGCCTCTGTTTTACATATGAATTGTAATCAATTTGAAGTTCAATTTAAATAATTTGGAAAAGTTTTTCTGTTCAGATTTTCTCAGTGTTAAAGAAAAAATCAATCCTCTGAAATTTCTGAGTGGTAAAAATGAGTGGTACTTTTTTTTTCATTTTAGAACAATAAAGTCCGGCGCTTTGCTTTCGAGCTCAAGATGCAAGATAAGAGCAGTTATCTTTTGGCTGCAGATAGTGAGTTGGAAATGGAAGAGTGGATTACAACACTGAACAAAATCCTGCAACTCAATTTTGAAGCAGCAATGCAAGAAAAACGTAATGGAGAAGCACACGAAGGTAAGTCATTCAGGCTTGACTTAGTGATAGTTATAGTATATAATATGAACTATTACAATACTGTAAGCTGCTTGAGGGCAAGAACTGTCATTTTTGTATTCCCCAACTCTTAGCACATAGTAGGTGCTTAATAAATTTTTAATTGATTAATTGATAATTGAAAGATTTTTCTTGTCTCTTCCTTCTCCTCTCCCATTCCCTTCCCCTCCCTCCCTAACCCCCAGTACTTTTTCTCTGAGATTACTTCAACTCTTTGAGGGAAAGGACCTCTATTTTTGTCATTGTTGTTTTATATATCCTTTGAATTTACTGGCATACAGTAAGCACTTCATAATTGCTTGTTGACTGACTAATTGATTCTTTAGGGGTTGAATTGTGAAGAAGAAAGTAGAGTCTAGAGGAAAGACTTATCTTATCAGTCTTTCTTTCATTCCATTAATGTAACAAGAGGCTGCACAGGACCTCTCCTAACAATGAAAGAAAGTGATAAGATGCTTCTGCAGCATTTATTTTTTAAATAGGAGGACTTCACTTTCTTAGGTATTTTCAAGTCAAGGAAATGATCTCTGCAGAGTTTGCTTGGATGACTGGATCAGACTAAACTGGTGGGGAAAACCCATGATTCATTACTCCTAATTAATGTTATGTCTAAATCCAACAGAGTGTAGAGAAAAGAAATTACCCTCATATCCCTATGTAAAATAAAGCATTTTTAATTGCCAGAGACTGAGATGATGTATTTTGAATTGTAGATGATGAACAAAGCAAGTTGGAAAGCTCTTCCTCCGGTTTAGATATTTACCTGCCTGAACTTGCCAAGGTAATCATTCTTTAAAGCTTCTAGTATTGGTGGGATGAAATTCAGATGTTTCTCTTATTTGTTGGAAATTAGCATTATGCCAACTGGACTTCTTAGCAGTTAATTTTCTATGACTTATGTTTATTTCTGTATTTATAGGTGAATGATATAAACTGCAATGTTGTTAGATCAAAAATTTTTTTTTGAGTCTCAGTATATTCGGCCAGTTACAATAAACAGATACTCATTGGTAATCATAGCTTTTTAAAATATAATATATATATGTATATATATTTCCCCTCATCAAATAGTATTTTGCAAAAGCTAGCAGAACAACCAAGACCCTGTTGAATTTTTTCCTCATGATTATAGTACTTTGCATTTCTCAACTTTCTCTGTGCTATCCTCCATGAATAGACTTAACTCCACTGGAGATAATTTTTTCATTCAAACCAAAAGAACTAAGGTCTAGGTTTGCCATTGAGGACCATTGATAAATATCTCTTGCCCTAGGTCATTATAACTTTTTACCTAGTGTTTGCTGGTTCTTTAAAACTTTTTGATAAAGAAGAAAAGAGAATATTATCTTTATTTTCCCTTTTCATTTTTTTTTTCTTTTTTGGAGGGAGAGAGGAAAGTTCACATGATGAATTAAATTTTGACCCTGAATAAATGTCATTTACCAGTAATTACCATGTAATTTTAGTGCTGCTTACATATTTGATGGTGGTACTGTGGATAGAGTGCCCAGCCTGGCGTCAGAGAAGACTCATCTTCCTGAGTTCAAATCCAGCCCCAGACACATACTAACTGTTTGAACCTGGGCAAGTCACTTAACCCTGTTTGTCTCAATTTCCTCATCCATAAAATGATCTGGAGAAGGAAATGGCAAACCACTCCAGTGTCTTTGTCAAGAAAACTCCAAATGGGGTCAAGAAGAGTCAAACATAACCAAACAATAACATATCTGATAGATTGTAATTGATTTTTTAAAAATACAAATAACAGAATACTGGCTTGAAAATTTGACCTTCATTTTAAAACACAGCTACTTTTCTCAAATACCAACTGTCCTCCTACAATAAAAATTTAGGTACCTAAATTTCTTTAGGGGTGGGAAGTAACCATAGTGTCTTTTTTAGCACCTACCTATTAAAAGCTAATTTTAGTGCTTCCATTGTTAGTTCATGTTTCCATGAAGTTGAGGTCAAGCGATGTTTTGGTTCCCTACCCTAGGTTTCTATCTTAGTACTTTAAGAATCATTCGATGCTTTTTTCCCTCCTTTTTATCACCAAGATTTGCTTTACCACTGTTGTGTTACTATATTTTGAAAAATCATGAATACTTTTGAATCTTCATGATATGTTCTTAGCTTACTGAAATATGTCTGTAAGAGACTGGAATCCCTAAAATTGTGTAAAATTTAGTCTATGAACCAACTTGTTGCCACCTACTAGAAAGAGTCCTCTTTTAGAGCCCACATGTTAAATAGCTTCCTGTTGCTAAATAGTTAAATAGTATTTAGTTGCTACCTACTAGAAAGAGTCCTATTTTAAGCTTAAATGTTTCTAGCTCTAACAAACTCCCCTGAGGTCTTGAATTTTTCATCCAAGATTACTTCCATTGCCACACATTGACAGAAAATTGTATCTTTCAGGAAGATACGACATCCCTAGCAAGCCTTTCCATGAGAGGCCACTTTTCCTCTTCCCCTGACTCACAAAGGCTAGAAGGAAAGATGGTCTTAACCCTGTTTCCAGACCATTCCTCCAACGAAAACTGTGAAATCCATTTATACTCCAATTTTTTCAGTCATCTGTCCTCTCAATTTTTCTTCAGGCTGTCATAATCACTTATATGTAGATCATGGTCATCCTTTCCACTTGGAAATATTTTATTATTGAAGCCTCTAACAACAGAATCATAAATTCTTCTCTCTTCTCTATTCCAGGGACCTTCTTTACCCTATTTAAGCCATATGCCAGCATGGCTTTGCCATAGACCTCATAATGCCTCAGTTTTGAATTTCTTCTAAGGTCCAGAACTTTTCATTTCTGATCTCTCACCAAAATCTTCAGTCATTTTACCCCGACCATTCTTAGTCACAGAAATCTACTCTTCACTCTTTTTATAAACTCCAGCCCCTTTAACTCATCTCTAAACCATTGCTCACTCTAGTTTTACTTACCTACTTCCTCAGCCTTGATCTCTTAGTTTTATTAGTTTCTAATCTTAGAATGCCTGGCTTCCCTGAATTGCTCACATTCTCTTGTTCCTGTGCCTTGATGTGCCTGCTTGCTCCAGGACTACTGAGGATGTGTGTGTGGGGGGGTGGATAGTGGTGGTATGGTGGTGATGATGATGATGGTAAAATAGCTAACCTTTATTTAGGACTTGAAGTTTGTCAAAGTCCATTTTATCCATCCAGGGTAACTGGATATTGTCATGAAATTGAACTTATCTCACCCATTCTTCTCTGCTATTTCATCCTATTTTACCTTTATTGATCTCTCTCATCCACCACAGCATATATTCCATTTTTTTTCTTTACTCCCCTTTTCAAGCTTCTCATTTAAAAAAAAAAGATGGCCTAGACTTCTCTTTAGATAGTGACCATCAGAAAATAACTTTTCTAAGTTGCCCACTAGCATCACTGTCATTACATGCATTTTTCTTTTCCTATCACACACTAGACACATTTTAAATGTTTATTAATTGGTTAATTGTTTGGTCTCAGAGGAGATTTCCTTAGTTTTTGCTAATGTAACAATTCTAATTAATCTCATTGTTTCTGCCTCTCCCAGGACCCTTGATCCTACTGTCATCCCTCATCTTTTTTTTTTTAATTTTGTTTTAGAAATTTTTTTTCAAGGCAATGGGGTTAAGTGGCTTGCCCAAGGCCACACGGCTAGGTAATTATTAAGTGTCTGAGGTCGGATTTGAACCCAGGTACTCCTGACTCCAAGGCCAGTGCTTTATTCACTGCGCCACCTAGCTGCCCCTCTATCCCTCATCTTCTTTATAACTTTTCAATTGTCTCCTTTCTACTGGTCCCTTCCCATCAGCCCTACAAAATATATTCAGATCTCTCTAAGACAAAATAAATGTTTGCTTTGGCCCCTCTATTCTTTTTTCTTTTTTTTTTTTAGTTTTTTTTTGTTTTTTTGTTTTTTTTGCAAGGCAAATGGGGTTAAGTGTCTTGCCCAAGGCCACACAGCTAGGTGATTATTAAGTGTCTGAGGTCGGATTTGAACCCAGGTACTCCTGACTCCAGGGCCTTTGCTTTATCCACTGCGCCACCTAGCTGCCTTTTTTCTTTTTTTTGTTAAATAATATTTTATTTTTTCCACCTACAGGGAAAGATAGTTTTCAACATTCATTTTTATAAGATTTTGAGTTCCAAATTTTTCTTTCCCCTGCCCATCCCCCTCCCCAAGATGGCAAGTCGTTTGATATAAATTATGCATGTGTAATCATGTTAAACATTTTCACATTAGTCATGTTGTGAAAGAAGAAATAGAACGAAAGGGAAATGTCATGGAAAAAATAAAAAACTAAAAAAGTGAGAATACTATGCTTTGATGGGCATTCAGACTCCATAGTTCTGTCTCTGGAAATGGATAGCATTTTCTTTCATATGATTCCTCTTTTGCACTCTATGGTTCCATCTCTCTTTTACATTTATGTAGAGTCCTAAAGTACAATTGCTATCTTGTTGGATCGTCATAAGAAATCCTAGGAGACAGGTTCTATTATTATCCCCATTTTATAGATGAGGAAACTGAGGCAACTTATTCAATGTCACACAGCTAGTAAGTATCTGAATTAGAATTTTAACTCAGGTCTCTTGAACTTCAAGTCCCAGTACTGTTGGTAACTAGACTATCTAGTTGTCTCTGTTTCTTCACTGCCCACTCTTTCCTCTAGCTTCTTGTGGTTCCATTTGAATTTGTGTAAATCAATAAATCTGAAACTAGCACACTGGTATTTGAGATTAGCCAATACTTTATATCTCTTGTACATTTACAAAATATTACTCTTTTCACAATAATCAGGGTGTATATGACATCTTCCCTTCTAGATAGTGAGCTCCCTGAGAAAAGGAATTTTAAGAAAAAATTACTTTGTATTTTGTAAACATCAAAATAAGATGAGCATTTCTATTTGTACAGGAGAAGAGAAAAATTAGTTGTACATGGAACTATGGTTTTTTAGAATATTTCAGCTTGTTTTCTTTTAAAATATAAAAGTTCAACTTGTAACTTTCAAAGCTGTCCTGCTTGACTATGTTTCTTCTTGACCTTCTTTCTCACTTCTTTTTTCCTGTGCATCTAAAATTGCTTAAGTGATCCTCTTTTATTCATTTTCGGGATTACTAGCTCCTGCTCCATTCCATAACAGGAAGAGTTAATGGCTTTCTATATTGACTATATCTGAAGCTAGATGAATTAACCACCTGTCAAGAGTTAGAAGGAATTCTTCTTTATCTGTATTTTTCATCAGTTCTAAATTCTTTCAAAGTTATTTCTCTTTATAGTGTTGTTATTGCCCAAATGGTTCTCCTGGTTTTGCTCACTTCACTTTGCCTCATTTCATACAAGCCTTTCCAAGTTTCTCTATAAAAAAAAAAAATCCTTTCCACTCATTTTGTACTAAGTGGCTACTGTCATCCTCTCCTTTTCCTCATCCCCTTCCTTCTCACCATACTACTCCCTTCCCTCTCTCAAAGAGAGCTGAGTGATTTTGTTGTGTTGTTATTTTCAGCATGTCCAATTCTTTGTGACCCCAATTTTGAGTTTTCTTGGCAAAGATACTTGAGTGGCTTGCTATTTCCTTCTCTAGCTCATTTTATAGATGAGGAGGAACTGAGGCAAGCAGAGTTAAGTGACTTGTCTAGAGACACACAAGCTAGTGTCTTAGGCTGTATTTCAACTCATGAGGCTGTCTTCCTGATTCCCCAGTTCTCTATCCACTACATTCATTTATGTTAGAAGGACAAGACAGGTAAAGATCATGGATCCTGACTTTAGGAAACTTGTAATCTAGTTGGTGGGAGCTAACTTGTGGTTCAGTTTAACCCCCAAGCAGTTGCTCTGCTCACCTACATCTTGAGATGTGGGTCCTACAATAGTATCCGTTGGTCTATTTAACTTTTATGTTTGCATATATAAAGTGGAGTAGGAGCATTTTGGAGGAAGACAGCTAGAGGTTGAATTATATCAATTTATCCAATGCCATCATTTTCCAGAAATTTTAGTGCACAAACATCATTGCTACTTAATAGAATGATTCCTATTCTAGAACCAATATTAAATAGCCAGAAATCTAAACTTTGCTCCTGTCTTTGAACTTGCTCAGGGGCCAAATAACCAGCATATCTTAAGTACATTAGTTCATGCCTTGGACTTTCAAGTCTAGTTCTTTTTCTCCTACACCATGCTAAGATGAGAGAGTATATATTATGAAGGGAAGGAGAAACAAGTAAAATAATGAATTTTTTAAACGTCCAGACAAAACAATAAAGGAATGTAGAAGATTGGAAGTAGGTGTGTTGTTTAGATCTGAATTGGAATAGAAAAGAAATAGAACAATGGGGTAATGAATGTGGGAATTTGTTAGGAGTATAATTTGATTAATCCCTGTTCCTTTCTGCCTCTGCCCATGCTTCCTGTTGTCTTTTGTATTTCCTTTGTGACTGAAGTATAACTATGCAGGATATGATTGACAGGAAGTTATTTGGTCAAAAAGTAATTATCTCATTTTCTAGATATTCCTAAAGATTGCTTTTGCTTGTGGGATGAGTCATGTGACTCTAAACCTTTTGGAATATTTTACAGGTTAATAGAGCTTTATTACTTGGTCATGTAATGTTAAAAATTGTCACTTTATAGATTAGGTGACATGTCCTTTCTATACCCAAAGCTTTCTTTTTTTATTTTCTTTTTTTTTAACTTTTATCCTGTTGTCTTATCTTAGTCAAACATGATTATGTCATTAACATCTTATAGTATCTTAGTTATATAGTATTTTTATCTATAACAATATGAACTGTCTTAACCTTTATTTTAGTACTTTAGGGATCTGTTATTTCATAGGTAAGAAGACTCCTTTTGCAGGTACAGACTGCAACTCCTTCCACATCTTAGTTGAGACTTTATGAGTTGATATGGCTGACAACAACAACAAAAAACCCAGCTATCATTTTATGGTCAGTTTTCTGGTGATGAGCGTATCCAAACCTAAAGATCTTGTGATATAGTAAAGAGAGGTTGATGAAGCAGGGGAAAAAATCTTGGATTTTAATTCAAAGGATCCCAGAATTTGAATTCTCTGACACTTAATATGTGACTTCTGCCAAGGCTTTTAATTATTCTACGTCTCATTTTTTTTCTGTCAGCTGAGTAGATTGGACTTTTGTTGTTCTTGTAGTCATTCAGTTGTGTCTGACTCTTTGTGTCCTTATGAGATTTTCTTGGCAATGATACTGGAGTGATTTGCTACTTGTATCTCTAGTAGATTAAGGCAAACAAAGATTAAATTGATTTACCCAGAGTCACACAACTAATAAATGTCTAAGATCTGATTTGAACTCAGGTCTTAAGCCCAGTGTCCACTGAGCTGCCTAGTTACCTATCACTTGAGTTCAAATCTTCCTAATCATCAGCTATGTGAACTTGGTCAACTAAATTAACCAACCTCATAGGACCTCAGTTTCCTCATTTGTAAAACAGGAATAAAAATATGCATAAAGTGCATCAGAGGGTTATTGTAAGGAGCAAATGGGACGTGTATATTATAGGAATAGGGACTGTTCCTGTGTTTTCATTGGTATATGGAACTACCAAGTGAAGAATTTCCTTTTACTAATATAGATCAATACCTTCTCTGTGACTCATAGTCAGAGTTGCCTAAATTGTTGATATGTTAAGTGACTTGCCTAGCTGGGGTCATAGAGGTCTTCCTCTCTCCACCATGCCATGCTATATATAAATTCTATATAAATATTGTTTATTGGAATTAAATTAGCTCAGCATTTTTCTTCTAAAGTGGATATAGTCTATCATTTGGACTCTAAGTCTTTAGTTTTAAAGTGTGCTTTAAATAGTGCCTGTAAAATTATAAGTGCCATATAAATATTATTACTGTTATTGTAAATTGATGGGATCTGCCAGTTTTTGCTGTACTCGAGTAACTTTTAAGAAACCATTATTCTTTTTATGTAATAAACATTGAATTTAGTCTTTATTTGAAGCTTATAAATTTATATTTTGATTATTGATTGAATAAATATATAACTCCTGTCACTACCATCTTACAAAATTAATATTTTGAAAGTTAATATCCTCCAAGGTTATCATGGGATAAATGATGGTCAGAGTTTACTTGTCTACTAGTCTTTTTGTCCATTGTTGTCTTCTAATTAAACAGCCAGCATTTTAGTCTCCTAGTATTTGCTTAATACTTATTTAATAAAGGTAGTACAATATCTTCTGTTTGTCTTTGATTTAGGTGATATCAGAGAGTTTGTTAGTCAACTTCTGTCACTATTTTGTCTAAAGACATACTCAAAACAAAACAAAACATACACATTATTTTCCCCCTAACAGTTTCTCTACTTGTAAGCTTGAGTCTCTGCCAAATGAGAGTTATCTCCCTCCTATATTATTTTCAGCATATTTTGAAAACAGTATATTTGGTTCTGTCACTCTCTCCCTACCTTAGTTTTCTTTTTTGAATGCAACCCTATCTAGCCAGTTTCTACTTCATTATCATGCCTTCTAATTTGATTTAACAAACATGTCAAGTGATGATCCAAAAGAATTGTGTCTTGCTCTTTTTTAACTAAGTAGGGACAGTATGAGTCTCATAATATTTAGAGTGAGCTACTTCTCAGAGTCCTTTGCTCTTAGTCACTTCTATTTTTTTCTCTGATTTTCTTTATTCTCACCCACCCTGTATTTGCTTTCTCCCAGAAGGGTCATTTCCTTTGCATTTTGAGATCAAGGAATTTGATAGAATTGTGATTGAGAAGGTAGCTAATCTGACTTTTTAAACTGTATTATGTCTTATAATAGTCTTAGATACCTTCAAAACTGAATAAGAACCAGAACTGGTTGTGGTGGTCCATGCCTGTAGATCTTGGTGCTGGGAAGGTTGAGACTGTGGATTGCTTGAGCTTCAGTATGTTAAACCAGTAGGGTATCCATATTAAATATGGCATCTATATACTGACTTCCTGAGAGCAGAGGGGCTTCCAAGTTGCCTAAGGAAGAAAACCTGATCAGATCAGAAACAGAACAAATCAAAATTTCTTTGTTTATCAAGAATGGGATCAGCCCATTAGTGACAGCTACACTTCCAGCCTAGAAGACTCGGTCTCAAAAAATAATATTTTTTTAAAAAGAACTTAGAGATGATCTAGTTTATTTTAAAGGTAAGGGAACTGAGGTCTAGAGATTAAAGGAATTGTCTAAGATTGTACAGCTAAATAAGTAGCAGAGCTTAGATTGGAAATGAGACTTCTTTAAATCTAATCTACTGCTTTTCCCCCCACCTCCACCCCAACTCACATGTGACATCTAGTCTAGGTTATAGAAGGGTATAAGAAGCAGGGCTCTAATATTAGCACCCTGTTGGTTTAGGTTCAGTGATGAGAAGAAATAAGATACTCACAAGTGATTTACTTTGCCATAACACAGCAAGAATGATTTCCCTGCTGTTCTCCTCTGTCCCCCTCTCATTGATTGTCCCTTATCTTTCTCCCTGAGGAATTGTGTCTAGTCGATAGAGCAGGATAATATGAGCACTGCTGTGCCCCCCCGCCACGCACACACATACATACACTCCTTGGACTTCAGAAGTCAATATCCAAGGGATCAAGACTCCACTTGTCTGGAACTTTTTTGTTCTTAGATGAGTTGGAAGTTGTGTCAGGGAAGCCTGGGCCAGTTATTTAGGCTGATCAGTTTTGAGAGGCAGCTTGGTTTTCTTTTAGGTAAAGCCTCCCCATGTTGTTGGTGAAAAGAAGGGATGGAGAATATTCCTGGGGAAAAAAGAATATAATTTTTCTCAGAAGTATAGAAATAACTTGTAAAGGAACTTTAAAGAAAAAATAAATCTTTAACCAAAAAGTTCCAGTAAATTTTCAGGATCCAGCCTTCTCCATTTAAAAAACATGAAGTGAACAAAGTTTTTTTTTTTCCTGACAATTCATCATTAGAATGATTACTTTTAATGTAGGCTGTAACTTTTCTTATTCTTCCATATTTCTCCTGATTTTTACAGCAAGACTTCTTGAAATAATAACTTATTGCCTATTTCCCTTCGCTGTCTTAGAATTCAGTACTCTTTCAAGATTAGACTTTGTACCTAGCAGTGAAATTGCTCTCTTACTACTACTCAGTGACTTCTTACTTGTTAAATACAATTGTCTTTTTCCCCCATTAACTTCCTAGACCATTCTATGTCATTTGAGACTGCTACTCAACCTTTCCTTCTAAATTCTCTTTCATCCTGTAGTTTCTGGAATGCTTCACTCTACCGATCCTCCTCATACTTTCTCTACCTAGTCCTTTTCTGTCTCTTTTGCTTGATCCTTTTCATCATCCCTATATTTTTGACATTTGTCTAATTTCTGTCTACCTTGCCCAACCTTCCTTTCCCACCTCTAATCTCCCCAACTCCTTGTCTTCCATTTTCTGTCATGCCATTCTCACTCACTCCCATGGTTCCAGCTATCTGCATAGTTGAGACATATATATCTTCACCCCTGACCTCTGTTCCAAGCATCTGACTTTATCTCCATATCCTTATAGGACATGTCACAGTTGATATCTTCAAAACTTACTTTACATGTCCCATTAATGTCTTTCTATTTTATTTTATTTTTTTTACTATGACTCTTTTTCAATTCTCTAACTCAGACATCAATCTCCCCGTCTGAAGTCTTTCTTCAGCTCTTAGATCTAATCACTTGCCACATCCTGTTTCTTCTTCCTTCTCATTCTCTTGCATCTATTCATTCCTTTTCATTTCCTCTAGTTCCACCCTAGGACAGACCCTCATTATCCTCTGAAATTTTGCAATAACTTCTTAACCAGTCATTCCACCTTCATTCTATACTCCTCCCTTTCCTCCCATCCCACCTATTTCTTTCATATTGCTACCAGGTTAATCTTCTTCATGCCTTAGTCTTTTCAAAACAGAGTTTCTTTCTAAGGAAGCTTATATTGCTTATGAAATAGTTTAAAGCCTTAATCTACCATTCAAGGCCCTACAGCGTGACATGCTTTTCGCTTCCATTCATCCATCTTTCCAGTCTTATCTTGAGCTACTCACCTTTATGTTTCCTTTTGTAACCAAACTAAGACAATTAACCAACACTCAGAGACATTCCTTGTTTTCCCATCTTTGGATTTGTTTTCCTTCCTTCCCTGGCTAGGATGCCCTTTTGAAATCTTACCTGTCCTTGGAAGCCCCATTTACTTCATGAAGCTTTTCCTCAATATTCTGGTGAATAATTGTATTTCCATATTCTGTTCACCCTTTAGGAATCATAGTCTCATAGACTTGGAATAGAAAGGTACCATCAGATCCAGTCCTCATTTAACAGAGGAGGAAACATACTTAAATAATTTAAGTAACTTATAACTTAGAAGTTTCTCAGCTAAGAACAAGTCTTCCTGACTCCAGGTCCTGTGCTTTATCCACTGTACTAGAATGTCTCTTAATAATCTTCTCACATAATTTTTCTACCTCCACAGAGGCACTCATTATTTTGTGTGTGTGTGTGTGTGTGTGTGTGTGTGTGTGTGTGTGTGTGTGTGTTTTAATCTTGATATAAATTTCATAAGGGCAGGAAATCTGTCTTGCCCAGTCTTTCTATCATTCCCAGTGTCTATCTTTTCTTTCTTTTATTTTTTATATTTAAGGCAATGGGGTTAAGTGACTTGCTCAAGGCCACATGGCTAGGTAATTATTAAGTGTCTGGGGTCATATTTGAACTCAGGTCCTCCTGACTCCAGGGCTAGTGCTCTATTCGCTGCGCTACCTAGCTGTCCCCTGTAATCTCTTTCTCAATAAATGTTTATTGAATTGGATTTGCCTGTAATTATTAAGACCTAGGGTATATCTCATATTAATACCTATATCTCTATAGTTCTAAAGGTTGCAAATTCCTGACTCTTGCCTATTATGACTACAGATTTTGATCTCACTTTTCTGTAAAATAAAGACATTAAGCAGACAAATTCTGAGGTTCCCTTCTAGCTCATAACCCTGTGATTTCTTAGCCTTTCTGAGACTGTTTTCTGTTATGTAAAATGGGAATTATGATTTTTGCCCTTTCTGTATCACAGTGTTATTGTGAGGATTAGATGAATTGCTTTATGATTGGAAAGCATATGAATTATCAACAATAATTATCTTATTATTCTGAAAGCCATAATACTTTTGCAGTAGTGGAATAGGTCTTCCTCACCTTGTAAAAACCATTTTGTTTCCATAAAGTAATAAGGAGGATGAGTAGGGAAAAAAAAAAGTCAAAAGTAGTTCTTCCTTTGAAAAATTGCAGTTTTCCCCATTCCTGAGGGAATATAAAGTTCTATAAACAGCTTTTCCCCCTTATCTGCTTTTTTATTCTTCCCTTCTTTATATTTTCATGTTTTCCCTTCCACTTCTTTTCCCCCCCAAGTATATAGTGTTTGATGACGGAATGTTGTGGGCTCAAGGTTGCTTATAAAAAATCTATTGCATTTGCTCTTCCTCCCCTTCCCCTAGATTGGTACTATTTAAATATCTAGAGAAAGAGTACAGGTTGTTATTTTTGTACCAAGACATTTCTGTACCAGGAATATTTGGGGATATCAGTCCTTTGGCAACCTACTTGTGGCAATGAATTTTAAATTATGTCTGGGTCCAAAACCACCTCTCTTTTTAGACACCCTGTTTTCCAGAACTAAGATCCAGTAAGCAAGCAAACTATCCTTTGTGCTCTGGGTGAACTTTGCTGCAACTAAATCACAAAGCTGATGGTCTCCGAGCCTCCGGCAAGCACCAACAGTCCAAGACATGAAACCCTGCTACAAATGGATTTTTTGTTACTGGACAAAGTTGCCTCACTATTGCTATTATGCCCCCCCACTGTTGTTATACTACAGTTGGATTCTTTGTCTAGCCACAAATATATAAATCGAGGTTTAGCCCCACTGCCCTAGGGTCTGCTACTAGAGGAGGCCCCGACACGTGTCCAAATTCTCTCCCTCAACAGAATAAAGAAAGCTTTTTGCTTTTAATTTTTGTGAGCTTTTTACTATTTTTGACTGTTGAAAAAGGTTGCAAAATCTCTGTGGTCATTTGTTACAAGAAACCAGGAATAGTAAGTGCTCAAACTGAAAGGGACTTTAGGATCAGTTAAACCAATGCCATCATTTAAGAGATTTAAGAAACTAAGGTCATGACAAATTAAATAAATTATCCAAGATTGAATGGATTCCTTGTGATATTTTAAGTAAATTTATTGTAGGGCTTTTATATACTAGAGCACTGTGCTAAGCACTGTATTTTAGGGCTGTCCCATTAACCTTTGGTGGTCTACTTTATTATGGATCTCCATGCCCAATGAGAAGAAGGCTATGCTTATTGCCACTTTCCAAAACCTAAGCAGAAGAATTAGTTGTGATAAGCATTGTCTCCCAAATGACATTTGAGCTTTCATTCATTAAATATTTTATGAGTTCTTAAAAATGTGTAAGGTCCACCTTCCCTTGAATGAACTTACATTTGTTTTGTTTTGTGTGTGTGTGTGTGTGTGTGTGTGTGTGTGTGCGTGCGTGTGTGTGTGTGTGTATTGCTTCCTCTGAATAAAATAAAAGCTCCTGGAGTGTAGGGAATTTTGTTTTTGCATTTATTCTTCAGTTCCTATATGATAAAGTCTGTCATATAGTAGGAAGGCACTTGTCAATTGGTTGATGGATTGATTCTATTTCTCTCTTCAATAATGCCTTTCCTCCTCACCTCTGATTTTTTTTAAGGTTTTTGCAAGGCAGTGGTGTTAAGTGGCTTGCCCAAGGCCACACAGCTAGGCAATTATTAAGTGTCTGAGGTCAGATTTGAACTCAGGTCCTCCTGACTCCAGGGCCAGTGCTCTATCCACTGCGCCACCTAGCCTCCCCCTCACCTCTGCTTTCTAAAGAAATACCATCCATCCTTGAAGTCTGCCTTCCCTTTGAAGCCATCTCCTGCCCATTTCAGCTCATTCTTTTTACATTCAACCCACTTTTTTTTTTTTGCAAGGCAATGGGATTAAGTGACTTGCCCAAAGTCACACAGGTAGGTAGGTAGGTAAACAATAAAGTGCCTGAGGTCGGATTTGAACTTGGGTCCTCCTGATTCCAGGGCCAGGACTCTATCCATTGTGCTACTTAGCTGCCCCCTCAACTCACTCTTAACTGAATTTCTACTGTCAACTCCCATTATTAAACATTTAATTGTTCTCTAATTGTTTTATGTATTATATGTTTAATATTCTATGTCTTGAGGGCAGTGACCATGATTTATATTATCTTTGTACTTCCAACTATACTTATCAGTATGTCAAATATATGATAGGTGATCCAGGAGTGCTGAGTAGCTTACACTGGTGGGCATGAATTGATTGTTAAATTTTCAATGTTATCATTTACATCTTATGATGTGTCAAACACTATAAATCAGGGCTTAATTATTTTTTGGTTATTGTCTAGATTAAGAAAATGATGGAGAAAAGGTCAATAATACACATTAAATTTTAAAGTATGTTGCACAGGTATTTTTTCTTTCTGGATAGCTGATTATTAAACAATTCATATTACTACCAGGTTACCAGGCTTATTATTACTAATAATATTTTAATAATATTATTAATACCAGGCTTATTGCTAGTGATGTATAAAATCATTTACTATTGACTCTTTTAAGGTTTTAGATTAGGAAAGTTGGCTACACATTTGTATGATTCTATGAAAATACTGAATGACAAAATAAATGTAACCTGTTGTTTTTCTTATTAATTGTAGAGTACCCGAGAAGCAGAGATCAAATTAAAAAGTGAAAGTAGAGTTAAACTCTTTGTCTTGGATCCAGATGCCCAGGTGAGAAGTGTGTTTTGTTTGACATGTTCCGAAGCCAAGCAGGGAAATTACATATGATAAGCATTTTTAGATGTTGGTATTTATCATTGCCTCATTTTGTTTTTAAGAAGCTTGACTTTATGGGGCTTGAACCTGAAGTGAAGCCATTTGAAGAGAAGTTTGGGAAAAGGATTCTCGTCAGATGCAACGATTTGTCTTTTAATTTGCAATGCTGTGTTGCTGAGAACGAGGAAGGACCCACAACAAATGTAATTGCTTTTGAAAATATGTTTATCTTTTCTTTTTTTATATGACGTTAGAGACATTCAGATCCTTTCAACAAGACAAGCAGTCCAGCCTGGGAATCTCCATTTCTCTACACTGAAAGTTTAGAAATGCTTTCAAAACAACCATGGGCACAGATGTAGCCATGGGCATTGTTCACCTCCAAGGTCAAGATGGAAATGAATGATAAGATGTTGGTTTATGTTGGATGCCTTTGATGTTTTAAATTTAAGGCTTTATCAGAGCCATGATTTATTTTCTTTCTTTTTTTTTTTTTTTGCAAGGCAAATGGGGTTAAGTGGCTTGCCCAAGACCACACAGCTAGGTAATTATTAAGTGTCTGAGACCAGATTTGAACCCAGGGACTCCTGACTCCAGGGCCAGTGCCTTATCCACTACGCCACCTAGCTGCCCCTATGATTTATTTTCTATGGATTCACATAAATAGACTAGGAGTAGAGTCAAACAGTATTATAAATTTGGTTCCTTGCACCTATTAAAATTTAATATTTTTCCCACAGAATAATACTGTTTTTTGTATAAATAATTAAGAAAAAATAATGCATATACTCAGTTTTAGTAGCTTTTAGCCTGTATTTTTTCCATGAACCAGTGTTGCCTTTTCACAATTTAGGTAATAAAAATGGTAATCAATATTTTGTTCCTTCCCCTCCATCCCCAGGTAGAGCCTTTCTTTGTGACCCTCTCACTGTTTGATATAAAGCATAATAGAAAGATTTCTGCTGATTTTCATGTGGATTTGAACCACTTCTCAGTGAGGCAAATGCTACCTGGCCCACCCCAGCACCTGGTGAATGGCAGTGGAGATAGTTTACAGAGGATTCAAAGTTTCTTTCATGAAGCCATGTTGCAGTATCCTAAGCAGGTATGAGACAAAAGTATCACATTAATGATATCAATGCCCTTTTTATTAGAACAGCTTTAGAGATGGATGCCAGATATAACAGAATGGGTGGCATCCACCTCTAGAATTGCTCTAATATAATTAGAATAGTGGTGTTTAAGAATGGGAATAAAATTTAAATTTCCATCACTGAGTCATAGCATTCTTCATCACGATTTTAGGGATAGTGTGATTGACCACTGGAGGAAGAGAAAGAAACTGACTTGAGGGAAAGGAAGGAGAAAGAGGTCTTTCTCATTTCCTCTTTCTTACTTTAGAACTTTCTTTTTACTTTTTCCCCTTCAAAACTTGCAAGTTAATTGGTATTTTCTGTTTGTTACCCAGTTCAACATGCTGATTGTTTCTTTTAAAAAATATTTTAGTTGTTTTATTTTTAATTTATGATTAAAACATTTCCATAAAACAGTATAATATTAAAAAAAAGTTGATTGCTCATGAAACTGCAAATCTGTTATGTATGGCTTGCAATTCCTTTTAAACATATGATAAAGTTCTCATGTAAATGTCTTTTTTTCCCCCCTTTTCTTCCTCTCCCCCCCCACTCACCCATGGCTACTGTTAGACACAAATAAGTATAATGTATACATATTTACATATATGTGTAAAATCATTCTGTACATACTTCTATCTATCAGTTCTTTCTCTGGATGCAGATAGTGATTTCTTCATTTTGGGTATTTCTAATAGTCAAAATGACCCTTCACTCAAAGTTGTTCTTCAAACAGTATTGCTATTCTATATACAATGTTCTTTTGATTCCCCTCATTTTTCTCTTTGTTATTTTGTGCAATTCTATCCATGTTTTTCTAAAATCATCAAGCTTATCATTTCTTAAAGTAGGTAGTATTCCATCACAATCATACTACAATTTCAGCCATTGAACCATTAATAATTAGAATCTGTCTGTGTCCCACTGCTTTAGAAATTTATGTGTGATTTGTGTAATGTTATATTTTTGGAAAAACATGATATTTCTACTCCAGGGAATATTCTCAGTCACGTGTCCCCATCCTGATATATTTCTTGTGGCTAGAATTGAAAAAGTCCTGCAGGGAAGCATCACACATTGTGCTGAGCCATACATGAAGAGTTCAGACTCATCTAAGGTAAGAGATTTTTTTATACTTTGGGATGAGAAAAAGAATGAAGAAAAGTTGAAACTTTTGCATATTTTAAGTTTATAGTCCAAATGTCCAATAAGATTCAATTTTGATCTAATGTTTGCATTCTAGTTCAACATATATAAATTGTGCTATGTGCTGGGAACATCAAAGCAAAATAAAAAGGAAGCATTGCCCTCAGGGAGCTTACATTTAACTGAAGTGTTTACTAGCATGTAATATTCCCACTCTTATTTCTCATGTTGGTAATAAAAAGAGGAGAGAGAGAGAGAGAGAGAGAGAGAGAGAGAGAGAGAGAGAGAGAGAGAGAGAGAGAGAATACCAAATTCTACTTGTCCTACTCTAAAAAGGCATATGTGAAGGTAGACTCTGTCACCCAGAATATCCAGATTTAAAAAAAAAAAGTTTTGCTCACTTCCACATAACTACTTAATTTTGCTATTTCAATTCTATTTTTGGCTTTTGAAATTTCATTTTAATGAATCTCTTTAACTCACTTATTTTGGAAGACTGCACATTTAATATACAAATTTTGACAAGTAGCTATGATTTTGTCTATCTAAATTGAGTGTGTAAATATATCATCAAAGAACAGTGCAAAAAATCAGGAAGTCAGGAAACTTATATTCCAGTGCCACCTTTGGAATTTAGTAGCTTTGTGTCAGTGATCAAGTTACTTAGTGTCTCTACCTTAGTGTTCTCATTTGCAACATGGAGTTAATAATACTGTTGCTGGAGCACCAGCCCTGAAGTCTAGAGGACCCCGAGTGTAAATCTGGCTTCAGATGCTTGATACTTGCTGATTCTGTATCCTTGGGCAAATCACTTAACCCCATTGCCCCACAAAAAAACAAAAAATGGGTAGTAATAATAATACCTTTTCTACTTATCAATAATAATAATACCTTTTCTACTTATCCTCTAGAGATGTAGAAGAAAGTACTTTGCCAATCTTAACAAACATGAGTTGTTGTTACTAACAAAGGAACTGGGTATTTGGGGTATCCTGCAAAATTTTATTTCTAACTCTTTTGGGTATCAATCAAATCAATCAATAAACATTAATTAAACAACTGCCAGTTACCAGTCCATATCTTAAGAATTGAAGATACAAACTGAGAGAAAAGATAGGCCTTGCTGTCAAGAGCTTACAATTGAATTGGGGAGACAGCATGTAAATATATATAAAGTAAGCTATACACAGAATTAATAGGAAATAATTGACAAAAGGGAAATCCCTGGAATCAAAAGGGGTTAGGGAAGACTTCCTTTAGAAAGTGAGATTTTAGTTGGAACTTGAAGGAAGCTGGGGAGCTCAGTAGTTTGAGTAGTAAAGGGAGAGCTTTCCAAACATGGGGGAACAGCCAGAGAAAATGTCTGGAGCATTCTTATTCTTCTTTGTGGAACAGTTGAGGGCATTATTCCTGGACAAAATGGTATATGTTGGGTAGTAATGAGTAAGAAGACTGGTAAAGTAGGAGGGCTAGGTTATGAAAGACTTTGAAAGTCAAACAGAGAGTTTTGTATTTGTTCCTGGAGGCAATAAGGAGACTCTGGACTTAATTGAGCGGGAGGGTGACATGAGCAGACCTTTCTTTGAGTAAAATCATTTTAATATTGAATGGAGAATGAATTGGAATGGGAGAGATGAGGCAGGCAAACCCATCAAGAGGCATAATAATTAATTACATAAATAATTGCAATTATTGTAATACTCAGAGTCTGGCCTAAAAAACCTTTAAAGTTTGTGGCTTACAAACACTTTGTGTTTTGAGAGCCTGTTATTTTACTTTAATTCAATGAACATGCATTTTCCTCTGAAAAATAGTATCATTAAAGGCCTTAGTCCACAAAATCCTATTTAATCCAGAAATACATTTTTTTAGGTTTTTTTTTTTGTGCAAGGCAAATGGGGTTAAGTGGCTTGCCCAAAGCCACACAGCTAGGTAATTATTAAGTGTTTGAGACCGGATTTGAACCCAGGTACTCCTGACTCCAAAGCTGGTGCTTTATCCACTATACCACCTAGCCACCCCCAGAAATACATTTTAAATGGAATAAATTTGAAATTAAAGTAATCAGTAATTTAAAAATCCTTGCAGTACTGATAGTTGAATGAAAACAGAAATAAAATAGAAAAAAGACTTTTTCACCTTTGTTACTTATTTTAGAAAAATGTATATTGAATCTAGAGGAAAGTGATTCATTTAACAGAAATTTTAGTGGAGATTGTGAGATTTCTGAGTACTTGAAGAAACTCCAGAGATGGATGACTTATTTCTTTGTTATATCTGATTTTACTTCAAATCCTACCATTGTTTTTTTCCTTGATAGAGCTGTATCAGTATCCTTACTATGAAATGTTTCAGTTAACAATTAGCTTCTTTATCACTTTTTATATAGAGGACTAGAGGAAAGGAGAAGGCAAGGAAAGGGAGGGAGGGAGGAGAAGAAAAGGGGTTGAGATTTGACTAATTCAAGTAGACAGAGGAGAGGTACAGAACAATGAACAAAACACATCAGGAACCTCAGAAGTGGGAAAGGACCACAGTGACTACCTAATTGAAGTCAAATTTTAACAATGCCCTATAGAAGTCATCTGTGAAATGATCATCCATCCTTCAACAGGGAAAAAAATGGGGCCTGGATTCCTTCATATTCCACCTCTGATGCTTATCACTTTGTGACCTTCAACTCCTACCAGAATGTACATGGAGTATACAGAGTACATAGTAGTTGCTTAAGAAATGCGTCTTGATTTGGCTTAACCTTCTTGATCTCGGTTTCCTCATCTGTAAAATGAAGGGGTGATTGAAATGACCTCTGAGATCCTTTTGAGTTCACAGAGTTATGATTACTTAATAAGCAACTATTTCCCCTTCCTGCCTTCCTTTTCTTTCTCTTTCTTCTCTCTCTCTCTCTCTCTTCCTTCCTTCCTTCCTTCCTTCCTTCCTTCCTTCCTTCCTTCCTTCCTTCCTTCCTTCCTTTCTGTTTCTGTTTTAATAGTTGGGCATGTTTAAACCTGACATTAATAAAAGCTTCCTATTTTTATTTTTGTTCATTCTACTAATTTTGCTTTCTGAGACCAAACAGAACAATGCTAATCATGCACATATGACAGCTTCTCTGACTTTTCCAGAAAGCTATAATTTCTCTCTTTTTCCCAGGCTAAATATTTCCATAATCTTTAAATGATACTTTTATATTTCACATGAAATCACATATTTCACATAATCCTGGCTGCCCTCCCCAAACATCCTCCACTGTATCATTAATATGTCAATTATGCCAGGGATCTGTGGTTCTTAACATTGTCCTACCTAAAATGGAGTTCCTAGACTGGACACCACATTCCACATCTAGTCTTGTGAGGGTATGTGACTCTTACTTCCTTATTCCTATTTGCTGTGATTTTCTTAGTGTGACCAAAGATGCTAATTTCCTGTAAAATACAATATTTGTATACATCTTGGAAATAGATTTGTGATTTAAAAAAAACTGAGTTGTGAGTAATATAAGATAGAGTCCCAGGAGAAATAAAACAGGTGTGTGTTCCCCCAAAGAGAAAGAAAGTCAAAGGATTTCCCATCCTAGCTTCTGGTGCCACTGACCTAGAATAGCTTCATTGCAGACTGGTTAAACAACAACCTGATAATAGGTGTAAGGAAGAAGCAGTCTGTAGCTTAAACCAGTAACTGAAAAGTAAGAGATAATTTGCATATAGATCATTTGCTTGGTAATTCCCTATAGGCTTATCATAGAATCTTAGAAATGACAATCCTAAAAACCTCATTTCTCGATGGAGATGCTTTGACCCTGAAAGGTTGTGATTTGCCTGTGGTCCCAAGAGCCAGATCTCCTCACTGCCATACTAATGTACTTTCTGTGTCCAAATTCAGTCTATTATCTTGGGCTAGAGATTATATGATCTCCTGGTTTGCCAGACAAGAAAAAATATTAGTCATGTTGATTTAATTTGGATAAGAAGCAGCTGGGAAAGGTGACCAGAGCATTCTTTAAGAAGCTTGTCAGCCATCAGGAGGTAAAGAATTCAACTAAAATTTGAGGTATTTACTAGGAGACGCCTTGGTCCTTGTGGTTACCCACCTTGATGCTATTTCCTCAGGCACAGTATTTCTAGTAACAAACCATTTTGGCTGATTAAAGTATAGAGGGACTTTTTAAAAAGGTGAAACCCCAGAATGATACCGTCTTTTATATTCTGATGAATAATCTATGAGTGTGAAAGATCAAACACACATTCTCATTACTGGAGAATATGGAATTTGTGTCCAAGTCCTAAATAAAAGTCCATTTTTTTTTGAAGACTTGCAATCTCATCTCTTCTATAGAAAGGAGTTCTTTTTTTTTGGGGGGGGGGGGTTCTTCACTTGTGGTTTCATTGTTATTGGAATTTCTGGTATAGGCATTCCTTCCAACAATACAGGCAAACAATTTGTCTGTATCATACAGAGTTGCCTTGGGACAGTGAAAAGTTATGTCAGCATGATCCATAGTATATATATCTGAAATAGGACTCAAATCCAGGACTTCCTGACTCCAGGTCCACTCTTAAGCTATGCTGCTGCTCATATGTCTATTAACTATAAAAATGATGTTATCTTCCTTAATTAAGTTTTACATTGAAAGGTTTTCGGAGTTTGACAAATGTCTCATTTGAATTTTTCTTTTTCTTTCCTTTCCATGGAATGTGAACTTCACTAATGCAACAGTACCTGGTATATGGTGCACTACCTTTCCTGAAGGTCCAAAAATCTTATTGTAAAGTAGCAGTCAAGCAACAGCATTTACCTGATAAGAATGGAAACTTGTGGTTAAAGCTACCATTCAGAGAAAAGCTTTATAACTCCCAAGGTTTCAGTGAATACATGTTATAGAGAAAAGCTTAAGCATTAAGCAGCCCCATGGGAATGATTGGCTGAAAAATAGTATAAATAGATCTCTGTGCTACACATAATTCCAAAAAAAATTCTAATTCTTATTTAATTTAATTTTTATTTAATAAATGCTCTTTGATTTTTCCTTTTTTTAATGTTTTGCATACAACCCCTCATCTTGATTAAAAAAAATGAGGCTACCCTCTATAACATTTCATTCCAATTCTGTGAGTCTAAAAAAAATCAACAAAACAATAAATCAAGTCCTTATTTTAGTGTTTGTTGATTTTTGAGGTGTAAATGGCTGCTTCTAAAATTTTAAAAATCAGCTCTTGCAAGTTGGTTTGAGCTGGCTCCAACATACTCCAGGATTTTTTCCTTTGGAGAAACCTTTGGAAAAGACCTCTTGGGGCGGCTAGGTGGTGCAGTGTATAGAGCACTGGCCCTGGAGTCAGGAGTCTCTGAGTTCAAATCCAGTCTCAGACACTTAATAATTACTTAGCTGTGTGGCCTTGGGCAAGCCACTTAACCCTATTTGCCTTGCAAAAAACAAAAAACAAAAGTCTAAAAGAAAAGTCCTCTTGTTGCAGAGTGTATAAATCTTTCCACATTCTGCCATTTATAAAGAATTTGTTTTCAGGTTGATAGAGCTATTTGTAGGATTTAGAGGATAAATCTTCACAATTTGCTGTCCTTCCAATTCACCTTTGTGATATAGTTCTTTCTCTCTTTGTCTGTGATACAGCCTGTGTTCTGCTACCATTTTCTTATCTCCTGACTTTATTTTATTCTCCTGCAGGTTGCCCAGAAGGTGCTGAAAAATGCTAAGCAGGCATGCCAAAGACTGGGACAATACAGGATGCCATTTGCTTGGGCGGCCAGGTAAGGTTAATACCAATAAAATATTTCACTGGCCAACTCTTAACTGTCCTTAGTAACATTTTATCTAAATGTAGTTCTCTAGAGTACTTGTATTTGACTCAAAATGTTTTCTGATTCCACTGTTCAAAGTTTAGGCATGGGATTTGGAGAAAGAAGGCCTGAGTTCTTATTTTGATTCTACTGGCACAGTAGATAGAGTGCTAGCTATGAATCAGGCAGATCTGAGTTCAAGTGTGACCTCAGATACTTAACTAACTGTGTGATCCTGGTTAACTCACTTAACCCTATTTGCCTCACTTTTCTCTTCTGTCAAATGAGCAGGAGAAGGAAATGGCAAACCATTCCAGTATCTTTGGCAAGAAAGCCCCAAATGGGATCAGAAAGAGTTGGACACAACTGAAACAACTGACCAACAGCAATTTAATATCCTTGTCACTTTGGGCAAGTCATTTAATCCTTTTAGGCCTCAATTTCCTCATCCTGGAAGTTAGACTAGATGGTCTTTATAGTTCCCTTCTGCACTAAATCTGTGATCTGTTAGTTTTAGGAAAGGCTTTGAGAATGTCTCTTGGCAAACATGCATTTATGGGCCATTGTTATATAACAGAAAAAGTCCTACTGGCATTTTATGGGGCCTGAAAGAGTGAAGGGAACTTTGATTGGAACAGTATCTTGAACAGAAAACTAGAGTATTAGCTAAGGGAGAGCTGCAGCTAATCCCCATTGTGGTAATCCGTACCATAAGGAGTCGACTACACATTGTTTTATAAGCACAAACCATTCACTGTCATCCTGGGGGTTTCCTATAAAAATGAAACTACGATTGGTCCTTCTCTATCAATCTACCATGTTCTCACATAATTAAATTCTTCTTAGTTACAGTTAGTTGAGCAATAATGGCTCTTCATTTAGAAACTAGTGTTCAATTGATATATTTGTTTTGGCTTGTCATAAGCTAATTGAGAACTCATTGTTTTGATTTTTCAGAACATTGTTTAAAGATTCATCTGGAAACCTTGATAAAAATGCTAGATTTTCTGCACTCTATAGACAAGACAGCAATAAGCTATCAAATGAAGACATGCTTAAGTTACTAGCAGACTTCCGGAAGTGAGTTGAAACTGTTATATTTATTTTCATGTTTTGAAGGGGAAGGGGAAAATATCATTAATGGTTGAATGGGGGTATCTAAAGAGAAATTGGCACAAAAATAGAAAAGGATTGTCTCTTGTCTCCACATTCTTTTACAATTTTGATCCTATTTTCCATTTTAGTATATCCATATTTATACACTATTCCTACCTCGAGAAGAAATGTAAGGCAGAATACTAACACTAGTCAGTTATCTATGAAATTTCTCTCTCTCTCTCTCTCTCTCTCTCTCCTCTCTCTCTCTCGTTCTCATTCTCCTTGCTTTCTCTTTTAAATAGGTAGGTGGTGCCAGATTCTGAGGGACCTTAAATATCAGCCAAGAGAGCCTGTGGGCAATAAAGAGATATTGAAGAATATTGAGCAGAGGAATATAGCATGACTGTATACATGTATGAAGAAAATTATTCTGGAAATGGTCTTTTAAATGGATTAAAGGGGATAGCTACTGGAGATGGGAAGACCTCTTAGGGAACTTTTATACTAAGTTAAAAATAGTACAGACACAGATTTTCTTGCACCTTTAAGATTTATAAAGTGCTTTTCTCATAACAGTCCAGTAAGAGAGTTGGATAGGTATGAATCAGTCAAATTAATCAATCAGTATTTGGGATCTGAGGAAAAAAAGAATATCTTCTCTACTCAAAGAGTTTACAATCAAACTAGAGAGACATCATTTCATAAATAGTTTTGCCTTAAACTGTCAGGGAAGGCAGTTATGTGGCACAGTGGATAAAGCCCAGGACGCAAAAGTTCAAATCCAGCCTCTGACACTTAATAGCTGTGTGTCCCTGGGCAAATTACTTAATCCCATCAAATAAATGAATGAAAGGTTACATATCTGTAACAGTTGTTGGAAGATAACCTTAGGTGAACAGTACTTGCATCTAGGGAGACTGGACAAAGATTCCTGCAGGCATCACATTGTAGTAGTAATTTCTTGCCCACTGAAGAATATCACTGACATTTACCTAGCTAGATCTAAATCTTTGTAATTTGTTCTTTATAGGTTTGTGATGTTATCATCATATCCTTACCAACTGTTCCTTCTTTATCTTTATCCTATAGAAAACCTAACAGCTCCTAAGCAATAGTCTCCATCAAAAGAATTTTTCTATAAAATATTAACTTACCTTAATTCTATGACATTGAATAGCAGAACTAAGAACACCTCTGTATTTGCATGTAAAACACAATCTGTATTTTTATAGATCTGTGAACATTGTATGCATAATGAACTTCTCTGATACATTCTTTCAGTGATCCAGTTCAAACAAAAAAAAATGGGCTCAAATTAACTGAAGTGTCTTAAATTTGTTTCTTCTATTTTCCCTCCTTTTAAAAAAATTGCTTCTAAAGAGTGTATTTCCTTTTAGGACAGCTGTGCAATCTGCTTTTAGAAAAAAACAAAAAACAAGTAACCAGTTTGCTACTCACTTGAGCAATGGGTCTACACAGGAAATAGAAGAAGAGAAAGAGGCTGAAAAAACAAATGAACAAAAATATAGAACATGCATGGTGGGATAGGGGATAGTTTCAGAATTGCTTTTCCCCTTCTGTGTTGGGTCAGTCAGGATGTGTGGTTAGTGGAAGTGTAGGAAATGTTATTTTTCCTTAGAAAAGAGCTACATCTGTGTGACCCCAGGTTCAGAGCTGCAAAAACAGTTTTGTTACTTGTACTTAGATCTTGTATGCCCCAGAGAGGTCGTTTATTACAATTGGATTCAGACAATGCTATGTTAAGATGTAATTTTATTTTGTAGACTCAGTATTTTTGAGTGCCCAGTACCTACCATTGAGATAGATGGGACCAATCCTGGCAGAAATTTATTTCCTTAGGTGATGTCAGACTACTTTATGCTTTTATGCTGTTGTTATAATGCTTTTGAAATGCCTAGGAATTCAAAATACTACCATGCCTCTTTTGCATAACCTGTGTCTAACAAAGCAGACCTGAAGAGATGGTCCACACAATTGAGAAATATGTCCCAAATTGATCATTTTCAAATGTTTTTAATATAAAAGGAAGCTAAATAAACTGAAAGTTAATTTTTAAGCTGTCCTAGAAATATTGTTATTCTTTCTCTAAATCTCTCTGTCTGTTATGAAAAACTAACATTTTATGACTTAGTACTGTATAGTTTCAAAGCACTTACAGTAATTCCTCATTTCTAGAAATGGCAATTATATATTTAAAACAAAAATTAAAACCAAAAATGCAGAAGTAAAGCAGAAAAGACCCCAGGATCTAAAGGAAAATACCAAAATACCTGTCACAGGGTCTACATAGTTGGAGGGACCTTTGGTCATCCTTGCATCTAATAAATTAGATTTCTAAATAATGTAAAAGATCAGGATATGCTTGACACTGGAGGGAGAGACAGAAGAATTTCTACTACCATGGCCACCTCCCTCATTTAGAACTTCATCGGTTCTCCACTAAACCATTGCCTGAGCTTCCTAATTGCTTAGCCTACTTCATTTCTCTTCCCTTTCCACTGTAACCTTCTCACAGTTATTCAAATGAATCCTAAAGCATAGGTCTGCTGATGTCACTCATCAAAAGTTCTTCAGTGGCTCAGACAGAAACTCTCTTGTTTGACATTTAAACCCTTCATATGTGACTGCATCCTATCTTTTCAAGTAGATAACCCTATTACTCCCCTTCTTGAACTCTTCGCTCCAGCGTAAATTAGTGAAGAAAATACCATTACTTGTTTGGCTTTTAGACAACATACCTGTTCCTCCTAAATGATGTCCCATCTTCTTTGTCTTTAGCTTTACATGCAAGCCCCACCCCACCCCTATCCCATACCTTGAAACCACCCCCCCACTGCATTTTTAGAATAGTTTCTTTCAAAAACTCAGATCAAGGATCACTTTCTATATGAGGCCTTTCCTGATCACCTTAGCTGCTAGTATCTTCTCTTTGAATTTACTTTGAATTACCTTATATTTCATATATATATATATATATATATATATATATATATATATATGCTTATTTATCATATATTTATGTATTGTATATATTTATACCTCATAATCATGTACATGCACATATACACATATATAATTCATATGTGTATATATGTGTGTATATATATACATATATACATACATCCACATACCATTTCTTTTATCTATATATGTTATTTCTATTTGTTTCTATGCATGTTTTTCCTCTAAGAACACAATTCCTTTCAGGACAGGATTATTTCATTTTTGTCTTTGTATTCAAATTGACTTGCACGGTTTCTGACATATTTTCTTACTAAATTCTTGTTGATTAATTTGGTTTATGAATGGGGAAGTATGTTATATATATTAGGAAGTCTCGTATAAAATGTAAAAATAAAAATAGCCATGTTTAAAGGGCTATGGTATGCTTGGTCAGTCACTTGTCAATCTCTTTAATAGTGCCAGATCTTAATAGACTTATCATTCTTTTATCCTTTTTTTCCACAGTCATTGAAAAAGTAGATGAACCGTTCTGATTCTTAAATTGATACTTTTCTTTATGTGTTTTTGTATTCTTTTAAGGGTCAGCTTGGGAATTCATCTTTTAAATTTTGTATTTTCTCATTCTCTTCTATAGACCTGAGAAGATGGCCAAATTACCAGTTATTTTAGGAAACCTAGACATTACAATTGACAACGTTTCTTCAGACTTTCCCAGTAAGTACACATTATATCATAACTGGATACATTTTTGGTCAGTTTGGTTTTCACTTCAATTTTGTTTGTTTTTAATATATTTTCAGATTATGTTAATTCATCATACATTCCCACGAAACAGTTTGAACACAGTACCAAAACTCTAGTCACGTTTGAAGTAGAGGAGTTTGTTCCTTGCATTCCAAAACACACTCAGCCTTTCACCATCTACAATAATCACCTTTATGTTTATCCCAAGTCCTTGAAATATGACAGTCAAAAGTCTTTTGCAAAGGTGAGTGAAAAGATAGTACTACCACTGAATTCTCACTGTGGATTCCAAAGTTACTTTTCAGATTTGGGCCTTTATAGTCTTTCTTCTTAATGCACACCATGTCTGATTTCATGTATTTTTATTGCTGTTGTTGTTCTATTGTAGGCCAGGAATATTGCAATTTGTATTGAGTTCAAAGATTCAGATGAAGAGGATTCTCAGCCTCTTAAGGTTTGTTTTTATTTTAATCTAATTTTTAATTATTTTATTTATTTAATTTTCATTTAAATTTAAATGGGAGGGATTTGAATGCTCATTCAATCTTGTTTTTACAGATAAAGTATGTGAGATCCAGGGAAGTTATATGACTAATCCTGTTTCACACATCTAAGGAAATGGATGAGATGAAATTCCTATTCAAGTCCTTAGATCCCAAATCTAGCATTCTTTATCTCATAATGTACTCTAATAATAGTTCCCCCCACAAGTTTCTTTTTAAAAAGAAAAGGATAAAACAGAAAAAAGAGAATTCCACAGACCACTTTTACCAATAAACATCAAGACATAAATATTAAATAAAATATTAACAAAACCACAGAAATATTTCCATAAACATTTGTAATAATATTTTCATCATATTCATCTATCATAATTTGCTCAGCCATTCCCCAGTTATTTCCTTACAACAACCCTATGAACTATGATAATGTGAGTATTATCATCCTCTTTTTTTTCAGATGAGAAAACAAGATAGGCTAAATGGGTTTCCCAGGTTTATTCACCTAGTCAATTCAGAGGCAGGATTCAAATCTAAATCCTTTTTCTGCTGATTCCATTTCCAGTTTTCTGTCCTATATAGGCTTAGGGACAGGAAAGGGTTCCTTGAAGCAAGAAGGGAAATGGTGGTGCTGAAGAAATAAGGGAGAGTTTGAGGAGTTTGTAGTGTCATCACCACTCATTCAAGAAAAACCTGGAATGGGATCGAAGGGTACACTGGTAACAAGGCCTTAGGGAAAAGGAAGTTTTGAGAAGGTTGACTCCAAGATACTGAAGTTTTATTTTTAAAACACAACATAAGGAAATTTTTGGTTTTTATAATTCCCCCACATCCTCCACAATCAAATCCCCTTTCCTTCCCCCACCTTGCATGAAAGTTGTCATTGAAACCCTTTAATCATTTATATGGCATGATATAACTTATCAGCTGTCTAGGATACACATAGGATAGAGTTGGGAAGGTTCTGTTATGAATGAAGCAAGGTTTTCTGAATTCAAGTGCAAATGTGAAAAATATCAGAGGCTTTTGAATGATGGAGTCTGTTAGAGGAGAATTACTATCCAATTTTGTGGACAAGGAAACCATGTGAAGAAAATATATATTATTACATGTACTTGATATACATATAGGAGAAGTTCCTCCATGGGAAAATGTATACAAATAAAATATAAATACATATGTTTGTATATGTATTTATATTTAAATGCATATACCCATATGGATATTTTCAAATTTAGCTCATTTACAGATGACTAAGAGGCACTGTGAATAGAGCATGAGACTTGGAGTTAGACCTGAGTTCAAATCCAACTTTTAGACATTTATTAGCTATGTGACACCCTGGATAAATTATTTGACTTCTGTCTACCTCAGTTTCTTCATCTGTAAAATAGGAGCAACTCTTCCCCTTCCCCTGCCATTCTGGGATAGCTGTAAGGATCAAATGAGATAGTATTTATAAATTGTTTTACAAACCTTAAAAACACTATATAAATGCTATCTAGTTAAAAAAATAGTTTATATGTAACTCACTATTTCCCTTTCTCTAATATTGAGTATCTTTTGTGGTTGCTTAATCAGCTTTATTCAATATGAACCAACAAAATGATTGTGTCACTTGATAAATAATAAATTTGATAATCAATATCATCATCAAGAATTAATATTATTAACTAATAATATTACCCATATTAAAAACAGTAAAATGAATGAATACTGAGAAGATTATGTCACTGTTTAATATGTTTCTGCTTTGAATTTTATTCCCATTCTCTCTGCCTTAAAATCTTGATTTTAAAATGTTGAATCTCTTTTTCAAAATGAATTTCCTATCTACTCTTTTTTAGTGCATCTATGGTAGACCTGGTGGGCCAGTATTTACTAGAAGTTCTTCTGCTGCTGTTTTACATCATCACCAAAACCCAGAACTCTATGATGAAGTAAGGGATGTTCTTAAAAATAAAATAGGTTAAGCCAGTTTTAGTCATTTCTCTTTGTTGCCCACTTGGGAAAAAAATGATCTTCAAGGATCAAGGTGCTGTGACTGAATTAAAATGCTTATATTTTTTCACTTTGTATGTCAGTTATCTTTACCTCAGAACTTTGCTCAGTTTGGGTCAGGTTGGAGGACATATGCAAATGGTTTATTTGATCAGATTTAGAGAACTCTCATGGGGTAACTCCTTCTAAAACAGATCTTTAAATTTTAGTGTTAGATTTCCTTCCCTATTAAAGGTTTTTAAGCCCAGGGCTTCCTGTCTCTGAGACTATCCACTAGCCCTCACTACTTTTCATTATTGTAATCAAAAGTACCCTGAATTAAATTATTAAAGCACTTCTATTAAAAACCACATTGCCACCAAGTTCTTTTTCACCATACCTTGACATAACCTTGACTACGGTGAAGCAAATATGGTACATTTCCACTCATTATTCAGTTAACATTTATTAAGCAATATTTATGAAGGCACTATGTACATATCTTTCTAAGCCAAGATTGTTGGTTAACTCCCCACTTGTTTCTACTTTGGGGGCTGAAGGAATATTTACTTCTCTCTCATGCCGGACCAAGGTCTATGAATGGAAATATTAAACACGGAGGCAATGAACAACTATTATGTCAGTGCTTTGGGTCACATCCATGTTGTGCCTCTGTTCTGGCCAGGAATTTTTGTTAATTGTTTGGGGGTAATCAGTAACATTGAAATTCTCTTCCTTGCATTTTCAGATTAAAATAGAATTGCCCACACAACTCCATGAAAAGCATCATCTGTTGTTCACGTTCTACCATGTCAGCTGTGATAATTCCAGTAAAGGAAGCACGAAGAAGAAAGATGTTGTTGAAACACAAGGTTTGGACTGCCAGTGTCTCATTTTAGTCATCCTAAGTTTGCTTCTCAGATTGTTTTTTGTTGTCTTATTTGGATACTGTTTTGATGCTAACTAAAAAGAATTTTTGGTATAATGTTTTAATGTTTGTGGTATGCAGAGTTAGATCTTTTGTTAATATCTTGCAAAATGTACTTTTAAAAAAGGACAAAACACCTATTAAAATGTCTTTTTTGATTCCTTTTCAGGGGTAACTGCATTCTATCCTAATTTATAAATCTTTTCTGCTATCAATGGAAGATTTTTTTTTTAAATTCCTTACTCTGACATTCAGGGCCTTTCTACTTTCATATAATACTCCCCTTTACCAGACTAATCTCACACTACTCCTTGTACATTCATTATTCTCAATCTGAACTGCCTGCCTTCCCCTATACTAGTCCTAGACTGCTTGACCTTCATAACTTTGCCCATATATGTTTTGTATCTGGCATGCTTCTGCCCTCTCTGCTTGCTGAAATCTTACCTGTCCTTTAAAGTCCAGTTTAGATGCTAACTCTATAAATATGACCATCCTTGATCACTATAGTCGATAAGGATACCCCCCCTCCATCTGAGCCCACCTATTATTTGTTTATCCTTGCTCATGTACTTACCTTGTATTTTTATTATTATAATTATGTGTCTGTGTAGGATGATCCCCCTCTAGATTGTGAGTTCCATGAGGGCAGAGACTTTGTCTTATTTAATCTTTGTATATCTCTTAAGTGCTGGCACAGTGCTCTGCCTGTAGTAATCACTTAACAACTCCAAAAGGGATTCATTATAGGTCAGTTTCCTTGTATACACTTTTGCATAACAACTTTTCCTTTGAGACTGACCTTTCCTCTTTTTCTTCTAGTTGGATATTCTTGGCTTCCACTCCTGAAAGACGGAAGGGTGGTAACCAGTGAGCAGCACATTCCTGTATCAGCTAATCTTCCATCTGGCTACCTTGGCTACCAAGAGCTTGGAATGGGAAAGGTATAAGATCCCGAGGGGTTTTTTTTGTCTGTGTTTCATCAGAGCATGTCAAAGACCACACAGTGTTTGAGACAGGAGGGAGCAGCATTTCATTTTCAATTATTCATATTACAGGAGGGTGGAAGAAGAAGCAGACAATGCTGATAATGTGAATATGATCTCTGGGGCTAGGCCAGCATCTCTCTTGGAATGTTTTAGGGTAGCTGTCCCAGAGGAGCCGTTGCAGGAAAAGAGATATCTGTCTCACTCAGTCTTTGTCTCTTCATGGTATATAAAGTGATCTCTCTTTGCAAAAGGACCATCCCCAAAAGCAGAGAGCTATTTAGAACCATTTACTATTATTAAGATTTTTGTCCCTGACTTCATATAAGTAGTATGAAGAAACTTCTGTCTATGTCTTTCTTTGCTCTTCTAATTCAGAAAAACTTGAATATTTCACAAATCCTTTTAATATCCTTTCCCCCATATCCTAAAAGTCTCCATTCATAATGCTAATAGACCTCTAAAGGTGTGAATTATTTCAACTATTTTTGTATCTTTTTTTTTTAAGATTTTTGCAAGGCAAACGGGATTAAGTGGCTTGCCCAAGGCCACACAGCTAGGTAATTATTAAGTATCTGAGACCTGATTTGAACCCAGGACTCCAAGGCCGGTGCTTTATCCACTACGCCACCTAGCCGCCCCCCCCTTTTTTTTTTTAGATTTTTTTCAAGGCAATGGGGTTACGTGGCTTGCCCAAGGCCATACAGCTAGGTAATTATTAAGTGTCTGAGGTTGGATTTGAACCCAGGTACTCCTGACTCCAAGGCTGGTGCTCTGTCCACTGTGCCACCTAGGCACCCCTCCACTGCGCCACCTAGCCACCCCAATTTCAACTATTTTTGAATCGTTCTTTGAGGGTTTTTTTTTATTGTTGTTGTTGTTTTTTGCATTTGGCCATAGCTAATTGGCACTCTCTGGTACTTCCTAATATCCCTAACTTGAAGGTAAATGACATTTTTTTCAAGGATGCAGCTGTGGTAGAATAATTACAATGTTGAATTTAGAATCAGCAAAATCTGGATTTAGATCCTACTTCAAACACTTACCAATTATTTTAAGTATGGACAAGATACTGGACTTCTATGGACCTTATTTTTCCTATCTATAAAATGGGAATAGCAGTAACCTTTACTACCATCTCATAGTGTTATTTTCAGATTCAACTGAGATAATATATATTAAATGCTTTCAAACATGGTTACTATATAAATGTCAATTATTATTGTTATTGTAGTTTAAAAACAAAGAAATTTAAATTATAGATTTTAAATAAATTTGTAATTATTCAAATGGATAAATTTGCAGGGGCAGACATACTTATTCAGTCTTCTCCACTATACTAAATTATAATTAAGTTATAAATAGTGTGGAGACTATATTTATTATCAGCCCAGAATTAAAATGACATTGCCAATTAATAGGCTAATTACAGGAGGGATTTGGAAAAAAGTAGAATGAATACCGTACTTGAGATCAGACTTAAGTTTTGTTTTTATTCCCATTTTGAGTGAGTCACTGACCTGGAAACTTTTGAAGATCCTCTTCAGATCTAAAACTCTATTTTTATCATTATATTCTCTTCCCTACTAGAACTGTGATTTAGTATAAATGAGGGAACTGAGTCATGTTGATTCTTTGTGCTTTCCATATTCATTTAGCATCATGGACCGGAAATTAAATGGGTGGATGGAGGCAAGCCACTGTTGAGAGTTTCGACCCATCTAGTTTCTACTGTGTATACTCAGGTAAATGATATTCCTATAAAATGAATAGAAGAACTGTGTAGCTAAAGTCATGTGTTCTTCTAGAAGACAAAATCCTGCTCATTACTCTATAAGCACTCTGCATTAAGCTTATATTTATTTGTTCTTTTATTAGAGCAAAATTTTAAAAAGTGCGTTACTGGTTTTAAATCATCAGTTTTGAATAAGTGTGGATAGAAATAAAATGTACAAATAAATAACTTCCCTGTTTTTTGAGATAGCTTAAAGCAATTTAATGTTCTTGTGGTTGTTTTCATTTATCTTTCACAATGTTATAAAGTATTATGGATAAAATGGATGGAAATGTTTCTCTTCCTAAAAATATAAAAAAATGTAATTGCTTTTCTCTTAGCATCGGGCATTTCTAATTAA
The DNA here is from genome assembly GCF_037893015.1 of Macrotis lagotis. Lineage (NCBI taxonomy): Eukaryota > Metazoa > Chordata > Mammalia > Peramelemorphia > Peramelidae > Macrotis > Macrotis lagotis. The sequence goes on along the minus strand of NC_133663.1, from coordinate 164,015,979 downwards.
AAGTAAAACAATTGTGCTGTTCAGCTAAATATTTTGACTTACTTCTAAATATTTCATTACCTTGATGAATTTTTTTTTCTTCTCTCTTAGGATCAGCACTTACATAATTTTTTTCAGTACTGCCAGAAAACAGAATCTGGAGCGCAAGCCTTAGGGAATGATCTTGTAAAATATCTTAAGGTATCAAATCACTTTCTCTTTAGAAAATGTATTTTTTTTTTAATAAGGCAATGGGGTGCCCAAGGCCACACAGCTAGGTAATTACTTAGTTTCTGAGGCCAGATTTGAACTCAGGTACTCCTGGCTCCAGGGCCTGTGCTCTATCCACTGTGCCACCTAGCTGCCCCCTGAAATTGTATTTTTAAAATAAGTTTGGTATTGGCTAGATTTTTATCTGGCTGTGAAATGGTGTTTTTTCACTGGAGAGCTTGGTAAATTCTTTTTAAGACAAGAGAAATTGACTTAAAGATCTTTATATGTTATAGTACTAACAGATGATACTTTTGACTTCATTTTCTTTACATTCTTCTTTCATACAACCATCCTTGTTTAACTAAGCCTTAATTCAATCAGTCAGTATTTAACAAGTGCCTATTCAGGGATTAGGATATCATTCCTACCTTTGAGAGCCTCATCATTTGATTGAGAGAGAAAAGACAGATACTAGTAGAAATGTAAACCAAAACACAAAGTTATTCTGCCATGAAAGTATGTGTTCTGGTTTCATTATCAAACAAAATATGACTGATCTGTTTTCTTTTTTTCATATGTACATGTATATTTCAAGGTTCTTTCTGAGGTAGTATAAAATAGGTCTTTCTTCAGTATCCCATGTCCCGGTCATCTGATGATCTGTCTTTTCTGTTTCCCCCCTTTCAAAAAAAAAATTCAGATTTTTAATATTGATTCCAATTTGATATATAGTCTACTCTGTTTTCCTTTAATTTTCATCCAATAGAAAGATGACCAATAATGACTTTATATAAGTATTTATGGAGGGACCAGAGCCAGGCAAAATTAGTCTAGAAAGGCTCAGTCCATGAAGTAAATCTAGAATGGTGTTTGGAAAGAGGGAAGTTGGTGTGATTTGTTGAGCAGGAGTTGAGAGGGCCCAGCATATAGTTTACAAGGAAGCATGAAGTGATTTGCTGGACTTGGCCAAGAAGACAGTGAATTGATTTTTCTCAAATTTATGCCTTGCCAATAAAATCTCTTTTTTACTTTTCCCATATAGAACTATTTTATTATATTATTATATAGTGATATTTTTATTTTTTCTCAATCTTTCTGAAGGCATATTTTAATTCTAGCTTTAGTTTCTCTTCTGTTTAATTTTTATAAGTGCTTTTATATTCTTTTAATTTTTTTAACTAGTGTTAATTCTTGCTTAAATTTTTTAAACAATTTTTCTGTCAAGTTATCTTAGATATTTTCCTTTTTTGTTTACTATTATAGAATTTTTTGATTTCATTTGTAATTAATATTTTGTACTGTATGTTTTTAGCTATTTTTCTTTTCTTTCCTTTTTTTGTAGGATAATATGAACAATTTGACTCCCAAAGCCTTTAAATATGTCCCTATGTTATAAAGATCCTTCAAAACTTTAGATTCATCTTTCATTCTTTCTCAGAGGAAATATTTCCTTCATTTTTATTTATGAGTATTAAACATATAGAATAAGCTTCGGTTCATTCATTCCATACTCCAAAGAAGTTTTAAAAAAAAGGCAGAAAGAAAAGTCCAAGATAATGGATCTTTGACACCATATTGACTTAGAAAACTGTAAATTAACACTGTCTATATTGTATTGTATTTTTATTTATTTTATTAAGTATTTCCCAATCTGATTTAGCCACCTTTAGTGATTTGGGGAGCAGTTCACAGGCAGGGAGTTTAATGCCTCTGGTCTAGAAAATACCAAAATGGTAATTTCAGTTCTTTTTTTGGGGGGGGGGGTCAATGAAATGGAAATAATCTGGATAGCTCTTTATTTGGGGAATGATTGAATAAATAGTAGTATGTAAATATTAGTATGCAATAGGGGGCGGCTAGGTGGCGTAGCCTTGGAGTCAGGAGTACCTGGGTTCAAATCTGGTCTCAGACACTTAATAATTCCCTAGCTGTGTGGCCTTGGACAAGCCACTTAACCCCATCTGCCTTGAAAAAAAACCTAAAAAAATTAGTATGCAATAAAAAAATGACAAATGTAGGAAATTCAGAGAAACATCACAATAATGATAGTAAAAAAATAGCTAAATTTTAAATATTGCTAATTTACAATGTGCCAGACATTTCGGTTTACAATTATTATTTCATTTATCCTCACAACTCTGGGAAAGAAATACTATTATTATCATCCCTATCTTACAGATGAGCAAATTGAGGCAAACAGAATTTGAAAAGTCAGGTGAATCAGGATAACAATGGAAAAACCTTAAGCCTCTTGCAGAATAGATAATGAAATGTATTTCCTTTCTCTTGTCAGAAAAGGGGGGGGGGGACTAAAAGGGAAGATTTCCCTGTAAAGTTATCATAATGTTTTTCTTAGGTACAATTCAAAAATACCTCTACCTCTAAATTAATAGCAGATTGGTGACACATTATATAGATTTGATGGACTTGGAGTCAGGGAGACCTGAGTTCAGATGTAGCCCAGAGGGGCGGCTAGGTGGCATAGTGGGTAAAGTATCAGCCTTGGAGTCAGGAGTACCTGGGTTCAAATCTGGTCTCAGACACTTAATAATTACCTAGCTGTATGGCCTTGGGCAAGCCACTTATCCCCGTTTGCCTTGCAAAAAAAAAAAACCCTAAAAAAAAAATGTAGCCCAGACACATGTCCCTTAATCACTGTCTGCTTCAGTCACCTCACCTGTAAAATGAGATGATAATAATAGTACTTTCCAGGGTAAGGGTGATAGTAAAATTAGGTAATATCTGTAAAGCTTTTTATAAGTCTGGCTATTATTATTGTTATTATTATTATAGCACAATAACAAAAGACATCAATTCTCTATTCTATTAAATAGTAATAACGACCCTGTCATTCTCTTATCTGTAGAGTCTTCATGCAATGGAGGGTCACGTCATGATAGCTTTCTTGCCCACCATCCTCAATCAACTTTTCCGAGTTCTCACCAGAACTACCCAAGAGGAAGTAGCAGTCAATGTGACAAGGTAAAGTATAACACACCATATCTTTGAGCATTTCATCCTCTGGGGGTTCCAATCTCAATGAAATTCCAGATCTGTTCCATATCCCTTTCTCATTCATAGCTACAACTTTACTTTTACTTTCCATTTCTTGTTTTCTTATAATATTGATGTCATCACTGTTTTTGTCTTACTTTGCCTCTGGAGCTGTGATTGCATCTGCTCCTAGTATGGAAAATCCCTGGGGCAATACAGATCAGGAGTTCTTGTCCTGTTTAAAATCTGAGAGAGTCATCTGGAACATTGAGAAGTTAAATGACTATGACAAGGATATATAGTCTGTGTCAGTAGAATATAGGATAAAAGCAGGGCTTCTCAAAGTTTTATTTCTTGTTTCTTATTGTAAACATTTTACTCAATGGATTGTTTTAACATCAGCTATGTTTAGAACTGAAACTGGAATGCTTTTCTTTCAGCATTAATGCTCATTGATTTATTTGCCCCTTTTGATGTTAGAGTCATTATCCATGTGGTTGCCCAGTGTCATGAAGAAGGATTGGAGAGCCACTTGAGATCCTATGTAAAGGTATGTTGGTGCCCTCCCCTTGCAAAAAAAAAAAAAGAAACAACTGTGAATTTGCATTGTAAATATTTTGTATTTACTTATCCAAGTACATATTGTTTTCCCTGCTTGGCTTCTGCCTTTATATTTCTAGCATCTAGCATGCTGCTTTGCATATAGTAGATAATAAATATTCATTCAGTGAATGAATGAATATGTGAACAAATATCCTTATTCCTAGGATGGTTTCATCAAAAACTATTTAAAACTGTGACTCAAAGATTTACACTAAAGCGCTCTTTAATATCTAATGCATTTTAAAAAAAAATACTCTTTCTCTGAAACTTAAAAGTCAAAGTAAGAGAATTGTTGAACTCTGAGTGAAGATGCAAGCATATTTTTCACTTTTCTTATTTTTCTTGCTTTTTTTAACATGGCTGTTCTGAAACTATGTTTTCATGATTTCACATATATGGGTATCATATTGCTTGTCTTCTCAATGGGTGGGAGAAGGAATAGAGGAAAGAGCTTTTGGAACTGAAAATAAAATGAATGTAAAAAAACTTAAAAAATAAATATTGGGGGTGGCTAGGTGGCGCAGTGAATAGAGCACCGGCCTTGGAGTCAGGAGTACCTGGGTTCAAATCCGGTCTCAGACACTTAATAATTCCCTAGCCGTGTAGCCTTGGGCAAGCCACTTAACCCCATTGCCTTGAAAAAAGAAAACCAAAAAAAAATGCATAGAATGTATTTCAGGGAAGGAGAATACCCTTAGTGCGAAGTGGCCACATGAAAAATCAATCAATCAATGAATAAATAAATATCATTATCTATATTATACAGTTCGTGCTTATATTAGAACTGGGGGTGGCTAGGTGGTGTAGTGGATAAAGCACCAGCCTTGGAGTCAGGAGTACCTGGGTTCAAATCTGGTCTCAAAAACAAAAAAAAAGAACTAGGGAACCCTCTTTGAGGTTTTAAGAAGTTTTTTGTTTTTGTTGGGGGGGGGGGCTTTTTTAAGTACCAATAATAAGACATTTCTTTACACAGAATGTAGCAAACATAATCATCCAAGGAAATTTCTACAAAAAAGAAAAGATTTCTAAAATTTCATGAATGATAGATTATTAAAAGAAATTTTAAAATATTCTGGATAAATTTTTAACTAATAAAGATATAAATTATTATGTTGTCCCTTCAGAATGTGTGTTGACAGCATTATCAGAGATGGCATAAAATTTCTTACATACTTATTTTCATTATCCAGAATTATCCCAGGACCCTTTTCCCCTTCCTCATCTTCTCATCCTTTACACATAATAAGCAGTCAATAAATGCTTGCCAACTTGTAACTTGAATTTTCTCTTTTCTGGCAAGCTAGCTTCTGCCCTGATGACTTGCCTGCCTATTTCCCATCACATTCCTTTCTCTCTGTGATTCAGTTCTTGGAGACAGTTCTTTTCTTCTGGAACTTTTTAACCACTACATCAACCTCACCTTGAGACTATAACCAGGTTATAGGGTCTATTAAAGTCTCATTTTACCTCCTTTCTTTTCCCCAAGTATGCTTATAAAGCTGAGCCATTTGTTGCTTCGGAATATAAGACTGTACATGAAGAACTGGCCAAATCCATGACCACAATCCTGAAACCTTCTGCTGACTTCCTTACCAGCAATAAACTCCTCAAGGTAGGTAGGAAGACTTAAGTCCGTGATTAGTATAGCTTAACTCTTTGTTCTGTTATGAGGATAGGTTCTGGGAGAATTCAGGAGTGATTTTTTTAAATTAAAGAAAACACCATAGCTCTGCAGTACTAAGCCAATGTAAGTCCATGGAGTAATCAAAGAGCTAAACTCAGACAACCCAAATAGGGGTCATGGAACTCCCCCACACCATGTGTCTAAGCAAGATTCTGAAGCCAGAAGCTGTGCAGGTGATAATATTTTGGTAACTGCTCCACTATCACTGAGTCATTGTATTTAGCTGCAAAATGACCAAACAACATTCTGGAATAGAGATTTTTTTGTACAAGATTTTTTTTTTTTTGTTAATTTTTCATATGACTGTGTTTCTTTTCAGTATTCATGGTTTTTCTTTGAAGTTTTGATAAAATCCATGGCTCAACACCTGATAGAAAACTCGAAAGTCAAGGTATGTTTTCTGCTCTCTAGGAGCCTTTCCCTAGGAAAGTACCTCTGACCTCATCCTTGCCTATGAAAGAGTTGCCTTTTCCTTCCAGTGTTCTCATTAATGTCTTAAACTTGGTTTGAAGTGCAGGGGTTGTCTTGCTCCATGTTATAAAGCCCGAGGGTTTGGATCACAAGTTGTCTACCCAAACTATTTTAGCCCCCTGATCATCATTATGATAATGAGAATGCCTAATAATTATATTTCATCACACTTTAATTAAATACCTACAGCAGGTATAATAGTATCCTAGGTATCAGGGGGAGATAGAACAATCATAGAAGACTTGGCTCTGTCCTAGAACTCACAATCTTGTTGGGAAATCCATCATGTGTACAAATAAACATAATGCAAAATGATAAATTATGAGTCTACAATTCAATTTTAAAAGTATTTCTTAATTGCCTATGTTACTATATTAGTTGCATATATATATATAATATGTATCCTTGACATGAATTTATAAATATGTAACAATATTTATAGATGAAATAGATTTAGAAATATATTATAGTTTTGACATTTTTATTATTTACATAATATTCAATTATATATGAGGAAGTTTTCAAACCTTTAAGTACTAAATAAATATTAGTCATCATTCTTATGACTATTTGAGGAAGAAAAGATCATCAACAACTAAGGAGATTGGAAAAAAAAGAAGAACTGGCACATGATCTGAGCCTTAAAACAAGTGACAAGGAATGAATTAAAGTCTCATGCACAGACCCTCTAAGGAAAGGGATGGAAAGCCAAATTTGGATAGTATAAAGAAAAATAGTTTGTCTGCAAAGAGGAAGGTATGAAGGGGAAGAATATGCAATGAACCTGGGAAAGACCACTGGACCCAGTCTACAAAGGGCTTTAAATGTGCCAAGTGAGAAATGTGTGCCCTTCATTCTAGAGGCAATAGAAAGCCAGAGAGCAATAGTCTAGTGGGGGTAGGAGGAGAGTGTTATATGACACATACAAATATAATCTGTGGTTAAAGGAGGTTCTTGCCAATTCCTATTCAGTACTCAAGAGGGAAGTGATTGGGGGTTTTTTTTTTGGTCTTAATTTCTAAATTATTATCACTAATAGTAATTTTTTTATATAGCACTTTACTATTTGCAAAACACCAGACCAATATATCTCACTTGATCATGCTTCTCAAGATATGTATATTAATAAATATGAGATCTCTTGTGGTTTTTTGGTCCAGTTATATTAGAATATACATTTTAGAGTTTTCTGAAAGGGAAATGAATTGCCCTTTATACAGTGACTTTCAGAGGCAGAATTTGAACCCAGGTTTTCCTAACTCCAAGTTTTGAATATGCTATATAACCTATATATGTATCTATATTTAAATATAACTTATTTTTATGAATCTTTATTTTAGTGATCATATACATTAATTGGAAGTGATTTTTACTAGCATGAAACATCAGGGAAGGGATTCATAAACAAAGGAACATTTGAATTGCATGTAAAAGAATGGGTTGAACCACATGAGGCAAAACACTGGATAGAGCACTAGATCTGAGTCCAGTACAACCTTAGACACTTATTAGCTGCAAGAACCCTGGGCAAGTCACTTAATTTCTATTTGCCTAAGTTTTCTCACCTATAAAATGGTGATGATCACAGCACTTACCTTATGGGATTTTTGTGATTATTTACAAAGTACTTTGCAACCTCAAAATACTATGTAAATGGTAGTTCAGTGTTAGCATAAGCAAAACCTTGACAGCAGATAGGAAGTAGCCCTGCTCGGCTGGACTGTTAGAGGGAACAATGTGAGAAGAGAATGGAGGGGCCAGCTAAGGTGGCGCAGTGGATAGAATATTGACCCTGGAGTCAGGAGGACCTGCGTTCAAATGTGACCTCATACACTTAATGATTACTTAGCTGAGTGACTTTGGACAAATCACTTAATTCCCCCCCCCCCCCCCCCCCCCCATTGCCATTGCCTTGTGAAAACAAAAATAAAAAAGAGTAGAAACTTGAAAGGTCGGTCGGAATGCAATTTTGTGAAAAGCTTGAAACAGCAGCCTAAGCAGTGAGAACTTTATTTAGGAGACTGTGCAAAGCCATTCAGATTCTTCAAATAGACTAGAGATTGGGGCGGCTAGGTGGCACAGTGGATGGAGCACCAACCCTGGAGTCCAGAGGACCTGAGTTCAAATCTGGCCTCAGACACCTAGCTGTGTGGCCTTGGGCAAGCCACTTAACCCCATTTGCCTTGCAAAAAAACTTAAAAAAAATAAATTAGAGATTATATCTATGTTTAAGGTAGATAGATCTGTCAGTAAACCTGCCAGACTGGAAAGATCAATCAAATAAGCCTTAATAAATCCCTTACTATGAACCTACCACTGTGCAACTATGTATACAAAAGAAAGGTGAAAACAGCCCTTGCCTTCAAGAGACATACATTGTAATGAAAAAGGAAGGCATGCCAATAATTGACTACATCGGAGAAATTGGTAGAGTAGGTAATGTGAGAGAAAGATAACTTGAGGAGAAAGAAAACTACTAGTAAGGGAGGAGACAAGAACATAGGAGCCCTATACCAGGTCAGATTTGAGCTAAATCCTGGAGAAAGACAGGAAAATTAAGAGGATACTATGTAAGATTTTTAAATCAGAGAACCTAGCTCTGGAATTTTGGGTAAGCTACTTCCTTCATTTCCTCATTTGCAAAAAATTAAAGGAAGCATATGTGACCAGTAACTTCCTTTCCATCTCAAACTTCATAAGCTTATGAAGGATAGATTAGAGGAGCTCTCATTTGACTCTTGCAGTACCCCTCCAAGGGGAGAGAGAGAGAGAGAAAGAGAGAGAGAGAGAGAGAGAGAGAGAGAGAGAGAGAGAGAGAGAGAGTGTTCAGTGTGTGCATTCATGCATTGGGATGTGTAGGAAAGGTAGTATTTTCCCTACTTCACAGATAAGAGATCCAGAAAGTGGAGAGAGAGAGAGAGAGAGAGAGAGAGAGAGAGAGAGAGAGAGAGAGAGAGAGTGTTCAGTGTGTGCATCCATGCATTGGGATGTGTAGGAAAGGTAGTATTTTCCCTACTTCACAGATAAGAGATCCAGAAAGTGACTAATCTGGGGCTTGGATCCAGATACTATTCCAGAATTTTTCTAGTTCCACTATGTTATATTGGTGATCAGGTAGACTAAGATAGGACTTTCATTTAGACAGTGTGTTAGCTTTTCAAGTACAAAATTGGAAATCAGTAAAATTCATATCTCCCAAGCAGTATATTATTAGAAAATTATTATTTTTGCTTAAGATCTCTGATTTCACTAGTTTCAGGCTGCTCCCAGTGTGGAATCTCTCTCTCTACTAATGCAGATTCAGGAATTCATCCATAATTTCCAGTCTGGAGCACATAGAGGTCAAGTAACTTGACCGGGGTCACAGACAAAAAAATGCCAAAGGAATGATTCACTCTAAGACTGGCTCCCATCTCCTATATCAGAGTCCTCTTCCAAATTAATAGCAGTCATGCATAGGTTGCTCCATTGTCCAATGGAGTTTGAGAATCATTGAGATCTTCTAGTACAACTATATCATTTTAGAAATGAGAAAATGGAGACCCAGGGAAATAGCATTTTCTTCTTACTGGTAAGAATTAGGTCGAAAATGACTGTGATTCCTCATCACTTACTTCCATATTTAGAGGCATGAGGTTTACTTTGAAGACAAGTATTTCTTTCTTTCTTTCTTTCATCTTTGTAAATAATAATTTGCTGTGCTCTTAGCAAGAAAAAAAAATTCCCTACAGCATGATGGATATAGGGTAAAAAGAGCTAGGTTTTGCTTATAAAGACCTAGTAACCTAATCCTAGTTCCTTTTGCCAAGTCATGTCAGGTTTTGCACCTGTTTCTGTATATGCAAAATGATTACTCTTTCCTTCTCCTCTCCCTCACCTGACTTATTCCCTATTAAAGCTTCCTTTAAATCCCAATTTAAATCTGACTTTTTAATAAGAATCCTTTCCTTAATATTCTGGCATCACCTCCAATTTGTATAGAATTAGTTTGTACACAGTTGTTTTCATGTTGTTTTCCTCCATTTGATTGTGAAGTCCTTGAGAATAGACTGTCTTTTGCCTTCCTTGTATTCCTGCCTCTTTGCATGGTGCTTTAATAAATATTAATTGACTGACATGATAACCTTTGACAGATGCCTTCCAAACTTATAAATCCCAAGACCTTCTAGTAATCCCATAGCTGAGCATATTTCTAGTTTCTCAAATTTCTGACCTAGTTTCATTGTGATTTCTTAGGTGTTTTTTTTAACTTAAGATTCCAAAACTCTGAAAGTAACCACTAAAATGTTAAACCTTTTCTATAACTTAACGATCACTTTATCCCAAATTACAGAGGATTTTTTTAAAAAAATGTTTACTTTTAGAAATGTTAAGTAGCTGTGAAAGAGAAGCACCTGGGGTTGAAAATGTTTAACATACTGTGCTATAAAAAGGAACTCCAAACTATCCACTTACTATTTCTGAAGTTTCAACATTTTCATTCTTTGAATCCTTAATCTTCCAGAATCTAAGTCTGGTCCCTACATCTGGGAAGCCAGTTGATACTGAATGACTTCAGTTTCTTCATCTATAAAATTTAAAAGTCAGATTGGAAATTCCCCAAATTGGAAGTTCCCTTCCAAATTTTGCAAGGTCCCCTCTGTACCTCCTCTTCCCTTATACAGGAAAATACCTGTTTGACTTAGAAGGGCTTTCAGATCACTGTCAACCTAGAGCAACAATGAACAAATAAATTTAAAAAGCCCACACAGCTTCTAAAGGCAATGTGCTGATTCTCTCAGGAATGGGGATGAAAGAGATTTTGCTTGTGCCACACCTAGAGAGCAAGAACTTGATCCCTGTGATGGAGAGAACTGAATTCTGTGTTATACCCTTGTCTTTTAAAACTCATCCTATTAAATTCTTTTTTCTCACCCCCACTCAAACTGAGCCTTATTGGAGAAATCTGCAAATTAGAACATCTTTCTTTGGCATCTCCATATGTTCAAAAACAATTGTTATTTTCATAAAATGTTTAATAATAGACATTCTGAAATGGTCAAAAAATAGATCGAAAACTTTTAATATAATAGACATGTACTTTCAGGGCTCAGCACAATGTACAGTTAGAGAAATATTTATATATGAGGAGTATTAAGGCAGTTTATCCATATATTCCTTGACTTGAAAGTTTCTGGAAATCTAAAGAACTAGAATTCTTATTTTCCAGCAAATACTTCTTCAGATATTTCATGAGTCAGGATTTCATTATTGTGGGCTCTTTCTTTGCTAATGCAGATAGTCTTCATATTTTAGTGGGTAGTTTTGTGACTGCTAAAAAAAAATACACTTCTCCAGCCTAATCCCCACAATTGGAATGAATTTTCTGGTAATGAACTTCTCTACACTTAGCTAAGCTGGTCTTTAGGCTACAGATACAGTCTGTCACTAGACTCAAACAAAAAGTATATCTAAATAAAGTGGAGAAATAGGAATTTTGCATCACTTCATTTATATTGGAGGAATGCTTTTCATTTGAATTAATCTAAACTAGAACTGAATTGGATTCATGACTTGAAAACACTGCTAATACAGACAGAAAATAGTTAAGAGTTGGAATGATTTTTTACTCTTAGGAATAGTCATAGAAGGAGTAATTATCTCCTGGGAATATTTATATTAAAAATTCATCATGCAAATGGCACTTTAGCAACCAAAATCTTGCTGATTGATCATCTAACCCCTAGCATTTTTAAATAAAATTGATGACAGTTTTATGGCATTTTAAATTTTGCGGTATGTGTGTCCTTCAAGTGAGAACAAATGAGATACCAGTGCACATGCACACACACATATATGTACATGTATATAGTTTTATATATGCATACATATAAAGTCCCTCTTTGTATGTGTGTATATTTGTGTGTGTGTGTGTGTGTTTGTATTTACTTATTCCCTTTTCTTTCCTTCACCTTTTCCTGATACACTCAAACACACTGGCCAAACTGGTCCCTCCTCTTGTCTTTCTGGTAAACACTTTGTAATATCTGAACACATGTTGTTTTCTCACAGTAGAGTATAAGCAACTTGAGGGCAGTAACTGTTTCATTTTTATTTTTGAATTTTTTTATATTAAACATTTTTCATCTTTATTGTTTTATTTTTATTCTCAGTGTCCAATGTAGAAAGACCCCATTTGGGATTTTTGGGAAAGATACTGGAGTGATTTGTCATTTCCTTCTCTAGTTTATTTTGTAGATGAGGAAACTGAGGCCAACAGGGTTAAGTGACTTGCTGAAGGTCACCCAGCTAGTATCCAGATTTAAACTTAGGAAAATCACTCTTCTTGGCCCCAGGAGAGTTACTTTCCATCCACTGCTCCACCTGATACACATCTTAGATATTTGATAAATGGTATTACCTCTCTTTCTGGTGGTTGTGCTTTGTTCACAAAGAGGATCATTTATATCATGAGGGTGATATCTTGACTGGCTTTTGTGTTGAATTTAAGTGAGGCAGAGTTGTGCAAAGTCATCAATCTTATTCCCTGAGTGTCACTGACATGTCAAGTTGACTAGTGATTGACTGGTGAGCCCTTCTTCTAGAGGTTTACCATCAGTGATAGATTTCTTTTGGGCACACAACTGACTTAACTCAATGAAACGCAAGACTCCTGAGTTGGTATTGGAACTTGGTGTCTCCAGGAGCAGGGCCTGTAGCCATGTGTCACCGTGCTGAGCAGAGTGAATTTTTATAAAAAAATAGTTCTTTAGGTTGTTTATGGTTGTGGCTTTTGATATGTTGAAGAACATTTTGCATTCATTTTTATAACTGTTCTTTGAAGAAGATAAAAGGACTTGCTTGTAAAAAATATTTAAGCATCCTAAGCTCAACAGGAGCTGCTGTGAATGAATTTAATGTTAAATTCCTGGTAAGGGAGTATGTTATTTAATTTTTTTAGATTTATTTTTATTAAAGATATTATTTGAGTTTTACAATCCCCCCCATCTTGCTTCCCTCCCCCCACCCCCCCACGGAAAGCACTCTGTCAGTCTTTACTTTGTTTCCATGTTGTACCTTGATCCAAATTGGGTGTGATGAGAGAGGAATTAAGAAGAGAAGAGAAGTCTCAGAGGTAACAAGATCAGACAATAAGATATCTGGGCTTTTTTTCCTAAATTAAAGGGAATAGTCCTTGCACTTTGTTCAAATTCCACAGCTCCTTATCTGGATACAGATGGTATTCTCCTTTGCAGACAGCCCAATATTGTTCCTCATTGTTGCACTGATGGAATGGGCAAGTCCTTCAAGGTTGAACATCACTCGTAAGGGAGTATGTTAAAAAGGTTCTTGGAAAAAAGTAGCCTTGTAGCAATGCAAAGAGGACTGTGGTCCTGATCCATCATCTGAAAAAGCACTTTTCTAGAATCATGTTTATTTGGTACCTAATTTGGTAGAAGTAATTTCTCTGCCTAAGAATCATCAGTGACTTTTTTGCCTCTAAAAATAGAGTGAAAACTCCTCAATGTGCCATTTAAAGCCATCAACAAATCTGACTTAAACTTATTATTCCAGACTAGTGTTTTACTTCATGTCACAAACTCCATGTTCCAGACAGAGTAGCTGGTTTCTTCCTTTTTTATTTTAAATTTTATTTTGAACATAATAACCATGAACAAACATTTCAGTTATACAAAGGAGAAAATAGGTAGGCTAAGAAATCAGAAGCAAGGAGAGTTTGATAATAAATCATAAGTGTCTGAGCAATCTTTTGTAACTCTCATACTTAAACTTGATTTTAAAAAAAAATCAGAACTATGATTTAATGCATATAGGGAGCTGTTAGTGAGGCATTCCTTTACCAGTACAGTCTGATATCTTTTTATAGTCTTTTAAAAATTATTTTATCATTTAAAAAATTTGAGTTTCATTTCAATTAATTATTTTCTGAATAATTCTTAAATCATAATTATTTTAATGTATTTAAGTTTTGAACTTAACCAAAACCCAATAAAATGAGCATATTGATGATGAATTGACTTACTACTAATAATAAGCAGGACTCGAACCTAGTTCTTCCTTATTCCTAGGCCAACTCTATTTCCTTTACAATTTTGAATCAATAAGGTTAATCAAATTAATTATGATTTAAGAATTATTCAGAAAATAATTGAAATGAACTTAAAATTTTAAATAATTCTTAAAAGTCTGTAAGACTTAATTACCTAGTTGTGTGACCTTGGGCAAGCCACTTAACCCCATTGCCTTGCCAAAAAAAAAGACTATAAGACTGTAGATTATAGATTATAAGATATCTAAATCTGCATTGGTAAAGGAAATGCTTCACTAACAGCTCCCTATATTCATTAAATCATAGTTCTGGTTTGGAAATATATGGTTAGAAAAGTATTCCTGATTAGAAGAAAAATAAACCTACCACATTGGACAAAGCATCACTTTGAAGATTAATGCATTTCAGTAGTTTAATGATAAATCTTTATATTGAGTAGTTTAATTACAAATCTTTGATTTGTTTTCTTGTTTTAAGATTTGAGGTATAGGAAACCCTTCTATACACCTTATGTGTAACATAAAGATGGGGTTTTAAAATATTTAGGAAATCATTCTAATTAGAATTGTTAGACTCATTTTTTTATTTTTATTTTTTTTAGGTTTTTGCAAGGCAAATGGGGTTAAAGTGACTTTCCCAAGGCCACACAGCTAGGTAATTTTAAGTGTCTGAGGCCGGATTTGAATTCAGGTGCTGCTGACTCCAGGACCGGTGCTCTATCCACTGCGCCACCTAGCCACCTGAATCTTGTTATTTTTTTTTAGGGTTTGTTTGTTTTTTTGCAAGGCAATGGGGTTAAGTGGCTTGCCGAAGACCACAGCTAGGTAATTATTAAGTATCTGAGGCCAGATTTGAACTCAGGTACTCCTGACGCTAGTGCCAGCGCTCTATCCACTGCACCACCTAATTGCCCCTAGAATCTTGTATTTTTAAGGGTTTTTTTTCCAAACACAGAATCTGGAATGGTTGTTTTTGTTCCCAGGTTTTCAATTTCAAATAATAACAGGAATTTGCATTAAATTTATTTTTTCAGTTGTTACGAAACCAGAGATTTCCTGCTTCCTATCATCACGCGGTTGAAACAGTTGTTAATATGCTGATGCCACACATCACTCAGAAATTCAGAGAGAATCCAGAGGCCTCAAAAAATGCCAACCACAGTCTTGCAGTTTTTATAAAGGTGGGTACACTGGAATAGTAACAAACAGTTTTTCCAAGTCAATAAATCTTTGAGTGCTTACTATTAGCTAGACACTGTGCTAAACATTGGAAATACAAACAAAAAAAAGAAAGACCTTTCCTTAAGAAACACACATTTGGGGCGGCTAGGTGGCGTAGTGGATAAAGCACCAGCCTTGGAGTCAGGAGTACCTGGGTTCAAATCCGGTCTCAGATACTTAATAATTACCTAGCTGTGTGGCCTTGGGCAAGCCACTTAACCCCATTGCCTTGCAAAAAAAAAAAAAAAAGAAACATTCTAAGAGGGGAAGATATCACATAAAAGAAGGATCTGAAAGGCAGCAGAAGGGGATGATAGTGAAGTCCTGAAAATCAGGAACAAGGCCAGGAGAGGAAGGAAGGATGAATAATCTAGGCCCTATCTCAAAAATGGAGATTCCGGAAAGAATACACCAGTGGGAGAATAGGACTATAGGAGTGCAGGGATGTTCCAGACAAAAAGAGGGCAAGAGTGAGAAAACAGCTCTGACATGGTGGCAAAGTCTGGAGAGTAGAAACAGAGCAAGGAGAGGCATTGTGTGTATTTGAAGCGCCATCTCCTTTTTTTCCCCTATTACTTATTGATTAGCAGGTTCATTGAACATATAGGTGAGCATCTAATAGCAATTAGTATGCCTAGATTTATTTTCATTAAAATGCTATACTTATAAATGTTAAAAAAAAAAAAAAAAGTAGCAAACTGTTCTTAGAAAATATTTTCACTTTTCCCCTCCTTGCTACAGAGATGTTTCACCTTTATGGACAGAGGCTTTGTTTTCAAACAGATCAACAACTATATCAGCTGTTTCGCACCTGGAGATCCAAAGGTAGCCTCTCTTCTTTGCCTTCCCTAGATCTTTGAATGTTTTCTTTTCTCCTCTCATATTCACATTTGTGAATCTTTCATTTCTCTCAGTATTCATAGCAGAATTTTTGTGAGATGAAACTCACCTGCTAGTGTTAGATATACTTTTGTTACTCCTAGCTAGACCCAAGAGGGCATGAAAAAAATGGAAGGAGGAAAAAGAAAATATGAATTTTTCTCCCTATCAGTTAGGATCATAGGATCACAGATTTACAGATGAAAGGAATATTTGAGATTATTATCTAATCCAATTCCCTCATTTTCCAGATGAAGCCTAGAAAAGTTAAACATCATTCCCAAAGTCAGACAAGTAGCTTACTACCTACTGTGCTATACCTTGAAATATCCTTCTACCATATTACAAAACCAGAAGTATGTATATTTAGTACATTACATATTTCAAATATTGGAATTATGTATATCACTACTCCACAAACCTAAATGGCAGTAGTGGGTAAGGGTTCAAGTGCTTTTGTGATTTGAGGCCTTGTAAAATATAGTAAGCATGTTTCCAAGAGAGGCGAAGAGATGCTGCCTCTATTCCAGTAAGTATTCTTATTTCAGATGATCAGCAAAATGTCCAATGAATTACTAAACTTCATTATTTACAGCTTAACCATTTTTCCTGCAGACCCTTTTTGAATTCAAGTTTGAATTTCTCCGTGTAGTGTGCAATCATGAACACTATATCCCTTTGAATTTGCCTATGCCATTTGGAAAAGGCAGGATTCAGAGATATCAAGGTAATCCTCAGTTGTACTTATGTTAAGTAAAGAAATAGATTGATTTATTTATGATGTGGGGGGGAGGATTCAAATGTACAATTAAGATACCTTGAACTTTGAAAGCTGGACTAGATAGCTTTTGAAGACATTTCCTACCCCCTGAGCCCCATTAAGCTCAAAGGGAATTGCAACTGTAGAAAATCATTGAATTTGAAAATATTTTAGGTAATTAATTTAGTCAGCTTATCAAGCAATAAGATAAACTTGTGGCAGAATGTAACTTTTTTCCTTTGTAACTTTTCTTTGCTTAAATAACCAAAATCCATTTTACTTATGGGAGCTTGTTTTTTGATTATTCCACTTTATTCCCTTCTTTTTTATTTTTATGACTTAGCTTTTCTTTCACCAACCATGGAGTCCCATGACACCCCTCTAGGTAGGTGTGAGGTGTGACGTTTGCTTTCTTGCATTTCCCTCCTTTAAGAAGAATGCAAGTGCTGCTAATGCCCTTCTCTGTCTAGATTCTAGACTTTCCTGAGCTCTTTTAGCAGTTTCAAAACTAGTGAAAATCAGTTAAAAATGCATTTTTATAACAGCACAGAAAGCTCCAAAGAGTTGTGAAGCCCTTTTAAAGGAGAGGAAGAGCCCATCCTGAACCATCCATTCGCTTTTCACATTCTCACAGCTCTAGTGATGACGCCAGCCATAAACACAAATAATGTATTTCATTCATATACCCTTTATTGTTGTATGTTGTGTTTTGACTATGAATGTCTAGTATCATCCTTGAGTTTAAAAGGAATGTATTTTGTATGGTGCCTTAAACATAAACAATTTTGTTTAATGAAAAAATGAACAGAAGTTCATAGCCAATTAGTTCTTATCCTCATGAGTGAATCAGATTAATTAAATTTGACATAATATGCCAGCCAGCCAAAGCAATATTTATTGTGTTTAGCATCCTACAAGAATGGATACATCATTTGGAGGGATAGGGATTATTTGTTAATGAAGGAAAAAGCAAGTGGATAATATAAAATTAAAACTCCAAAATAATTTGATTTTAGAATATGAATTTTAGAATGCAAATATGAACAATCACATATACTCATATTTATATACATGCAGAGGTTCTTGACAAAGAGAAACTCATCCCACACTGTGGCTCTATTGTGAGCTCTATGAGGGTAGGTGCGATATCTTAAGAATGTCACCCCAGTATCTCTTATATAGTGAACTGCACACATTAGATGCTTAAGGATTAAAGTGTCCTTTATTATACTACTGAAAACATTAGATACTCAATGATTTGACTTTAATTGTGAAGGCACAATGGCCCTACGGAGAGCATTTTATTGTTCAATTGTGTCTAACTCTTTGTGACCCCATATGAGTTTTTCTTGACAAACTGAAATTTCCTTCTCCATTGAATTAAGGCAAACTGAGTTTATATTGACTTGCCCAATGTCTTAATAAGTATCTGAGGCTAGACTTGGTCTCAGGTCTTCCCACCTCCAGGCCCTGAATGCACAAACTGATTGCTTTATGGAAAACATACTCTAAAATAATTAAGATTTGTCTGTATGTGGTACAGACAGAAAGACTTAAAGCAAGGAATTCAGAATTTAAGAAGAATCAACTTGCCAGAAATACTAAGAATAGGGGGATATAGAAAGAGGCAAAAGAAAGTCCTTTCACTCAAGGAGCTCACAATCAAATGGAGAAGACAATAAATAAGTAAATAAATTTTTACAAACTATATAGAGAATAAGTAGGAAATAGTTAATAGAAGAAAAGCACTAGAAGAGGGAAGGATTTGGAAAAATATTTCTGTAGAATATGAGATTTTAGTTGAGACTTGAAGGAAGCCAGAGAAGTCAATAGAGATAAAGAGGAAAGGAATTTCAGGCATGGGTAACAGCCAGGAAAAGTGCCTTTTATATCTGGGCCATTTCTATTTACAATAGATGGGAGGTAAAAATTCTTATTCTCCCTCTTAAGAAAATGCTGATTTATTGTTCAAAGCATTCACCTAATTCATCTCTATATCTTAAGCAAATTTTCAAAGCAATGTTTTTGCCTCTTAGTGCAAAACAGCAAGGACAGGTTGTTGTCTCTCCCTATTTTCTCCCTTTTTTCCTATCTTTTCTCCCCAGTTTTCTTTTTTCCCCCTTCAGTTTTAGGTCTTTTCTCCATTTCCTTTCTTCTCTCCCTGTCTTTCTCATTTCTTTCTAAACTTTTCAAACATTTACTCTGACAGATAAAGGATTATTTAAAACACTAGAACCCTACTTTCTACAATAATTAGTGATATTTTAGCCAGATTTATAAATACTAACAATTGATGTTTTTATTGAAATAGATCTTTATATAAAAGCAACAATTTTAAGTCATATAAATTAACATTTCAGTGATACTTTTAAAAATTCGATGTCTGTTTCCTTCTCATTAAGATATATAGAGTAGGGGGCTGCTAGGTGGTGCAGTGCATAGTGCACCGGCCCTGGAATCAGGAGTACCTGAGTTCAAATCCGGCCTCAGACACTTAATAATTATCTAGCTGTGTGGCCTTGGGCAAGCCACTTAACCCCATTGCCTTGAAAAAAGCCTTAAAAAAGATATATAGAGAATATACTAAAGGAGAATAATGTAAACTTATGAATAAAAACTTTCTTTTAATAAAATCCTTCTATGATTTTAAAAAAAATATTATTTTGAACTAATAATTATTATATCTTGTAAAATAATCCAATAGTTAGATCCTAGCTAGCAGATTTTGAGGAGATTGACTGGGGACCACCATATTAATAATTTTATTCCAAAATTTTCTTCTCTGGTCATTTTTTCATATATTGCAATGCACAGGATCCTAAGATCAAGTGAGAACTCTTAGCTAGGATCCTCTTCATTATGTCTCCACATTGACATATTTCCACGTAAAACTGAAGTATTTTGTTTGAGAAATTAAATGGGTCTAATCTCTTACCCATGGTTTGGGAATTTGATATTCACTAAACTGTAAAAGTAGTCACTCTAAAGATGAACATTCTCTATGTTTTCCTTGACTTAGCTAGAGAGAGTCATAAACTTGCATCCATCTTCCAAAATAGACTCAGTTGGCACAGTGGATAGAGGACCAGTGTTGGAGTCAGGTAGCAACTGAGTTCAAACCCAGCCTCAGAAACTTACTACAGTATGACCCTGGGCAAGTCATTTCATCTTCTTTGACCCAATTTTCTTATCTGCAAAATGAGCTGAAGGATATGGCAAACCATTCTAGTATCTTTGCCAAGAAAATCCCAAATTGGATCACAGAGAGTAAAGTACAACTAAAGCCACTCAATAATATCATAAGTAAACCTAAGTTTGTAGGGTAAGGAATTAAAATAAACTGTTTCCATTATTTCTCCAAAAAAGAAAAAGAAAAGGTTATAAAGGTTATAATACCATTCGTTTTCCCCAGAATAGATGATAATTTGCTTCTCTCTCTTTCTCATAGAATAAGCTTTCAGTTAATTTTTGTTGTCAAGCTTGCTGATGGTTTGTTAGTTTGGTTTGTTGTGTGCTGTTCATTTTAGTTTTAGCTTCTATTGATCTTATTTGCTTTTAGAGAAGCATAAATATTGATTAGATGAGTGCATTGCTGTCACTATATGATTAATAAATAACTTTTGTTTTACATAGCTCATTAGGTAAGAGCCAATTCATATCCCTTGGTTCACTTTTCCCTCTGGAATTTAATGGAGTGCAGATTGTGCTAGTAATGAATAAAACAGGAAAAGAACAAATGTGGTTATTAGAAATAGGTAGATATACCAGAATAAGATATTTTATTCAGCCACCACACATTAAATCAGTTTTTTTTAATTACATGGATATCAACTCCAGATGGCTTCTCTCCTTTCCATTGAATAGAAAACTATGACAAAACTTTTTAACTTTTATTTCATTGTAATAAAATTTCATTTTCATTCTGTCTGTACTGTACAGAGTACTAAAATCAGTATAGACAATGATTCATTAACTTGGTAATTTAAGTTAGAAGCAATTTGTTACAAAGCCAAATCAGGGATTTATATTTAAATGAGTTCTGCATTCCTAAAAGTTAAGCAAACATGAAAGAAAAGTGGTTTCTTTATTAGAGCAGTTTTCTGCTCGATTAACCCTTAAAGATTTAAAGCTAAATCTAATAATTTAACCATTTTGGCATGAATAGAGTTACAATAAGTATAAGGGGAGTATGTTGTTTTTTGGTTTTGATGATTAAAATCATATTGCCCATGCCCTAATTAAGTTGATATCCACTCTTATTTTAGATCTTCAGCTTGACTACTCACTAACAGATGAGTTCTGCAAGTACCATTTTCTAGTAGGTCTGCTGTTAAGAGAGGTTGGAAATGCCCTACAAGAATTCAGGGATGTCCGGCAGATTGCAATTAGTGTGCTGAAGAATCTGTTGATAAAGCATTCTTTTGATGACAGATATGCTACAAGGGTAAGTTTTCTGCAACAGAAGATAGAAGATTATAAGTGGGAGGTTTTGGGGTTTTTTTCCAGGCTTTATATAGATTTTAGTCAATTAGAATTATTCGACTAGTCTCCCTCTTCCCCTTTGCTTCTCAGAACCCATAATTCCCTTCACACTTTAACTCAAAATACACCTTTTTACAGGATTCCCTTCCTGATTCTCCTATTTAAAAAGTACAGTTATCCTTTCCACATCGTGATTCTCCCCATCTTGGTTTTGATATGTTACAAGTTGGCATAAGAAATTAAATTTGGGGAAATTTTGTGGAAGCCTCAGGTAACATGTAAAGGCCAACAAATGACACAGAAAAAACTCAGAAATTCATAAAATACATTTGTAACATTTTTGATATCACTGTAAAATACCTCACAAAAGAAGATGAAAAAAATTCATGTTTTTTCATTGGTATTGGAGGATCAAAAAATTTTATGTGGATTTTTCAGGTCATGGGAGTGCCATGCCCCTATTCCCCAGAATGTGGAAGACAAAGCCCTGCTCCTCCATCACTATATTTATCTGTAAATGTATTGTATATTCAAGTCCCTTGAAGAAAAGGATTTTATTTGTATTTCCAGTGCTGATCACTATGCCTTGCTATAGTCAGTGCTTCATAAATTCCCATTGATTGATTACTTGTTAATGTTCCTATAGACCATTAAATGAACCTTCTATATCTAATAATTTTCTCTCTTAAGTCACAAGATTGTTGGGTACCAAACTGAAGCAGAGCACACAAAACTTATGTCCCAACCCAGGGTAAAATTCAATTGGGAAACATTGAACAAAACAAATTTTTAAAAAATTATCATATAAGTAATGTTAATTTATGAATTTCTAAGTCAATAAAGATCCATTTCTATTTGCATTTGATCCTGCTGCTGAAGATTGAACAATTCTATTGAAAAAATCATCCTCTTAAGTTTGCAAAATGAATATGGAAAGTGAGCCTCAAGTGTTTCTGTCTTATTTCAGACCCAACAAGCAAGGATTGCTACTTTATATCTACCTCTATTTGGTCTACTAATAGAAAATGTCCAGCGAATCAATGTGAAAGATGTGTCACCCTTCCCTGTTAACCCTAGCACCGTAAGTGAGCATTTTGGTTGATTTACTATTTCAATGCTTCAGTGAGATTTCTGTGAATTTCAGTGCAGGGAGAATGAGATGTTCTAGTTAATCAGATTTTAGAGTTATTAGAATTTTCATTCTCATTGGTTCCTTCATTTGAGAAGTAGAGTGTAGCAGGGATGGTGAGACTTCACTTCTTTAACCAACTTCTAACTTAGCAAAGTCATGTCACCTTCTCTGTATCATTTGACTATCACAGGGATTGACTTTTAAAAAAATTACAAAATGTTATTTACACATTTTATACAATCAAAGACTATAAATATATGCCCAGCAATCCCAGGAGGATCAAGTCATGGAAAATCCTGGAGATCCTCATCTTAAAAGCAGAATAGCTCAGAGTTGTTAGATCATAAGGAAAAGGAAGGTAGAATATACCTGAGATAAGTGTTGCCCTAAATGATAATGTAGAGGATAAGTGGAAATTGAGTATAGTTCGTAATCTAGGCTTTGCTACTTACCACTTCTGTTATGATATTTGTTCCTGTTCAGTTATTTCAGTCGTGTCCAATTCTTTGTAATCCATTTGCGATTTTCTTGGCAAAGATACTGGAGTGATTTGCCATTTCCTTCACCAGTTTGTTATAGATGAGGAAACTGAGGCCAACAGAGTTAAATGCCTTGCCCAGGGTCTCACACAACTAGTTAATCTGAGGGCAGATTTGATCTTAGGAAGAGGAATTCAAAGTAGTAGCACTTAAAGATTTTCAAAACTCTTTACAAATATTATCTATTTGATGCCCACAGTAACCCAATGAGGTTGGTGCTTTTCATTATCCTGATTTTGAAGAAGAGGAAAATGAGTCTGAGAAGGGTTAAGTGACTTGCCTAGATTAATACATCTTATGTGTGTTTTATGACAGAAATTGAATTCATGTCATCCTGGCTCCCAAGCCTGTACTCTGTTGAGGATACTGCCTAGTTTCCTCATTTGACTTTCTTCATGTACTACTTTCCTGGTGTTCCTTTTTTGCTTCTTGGCCTTTATCCTCCATTCTTGATCATCTTCACATGTTTTCACAGGTTGCCCATTTAGTTTCATGAAATTTCCACTTTTTATACAACACAATCTCTTTCCCCTAAATGTTTTCCTGTGGTCAGAGTGTTCTGCTTTATTCAAGTTGAAAGACATAGACATTAAAACTGTATATCATGTTTAACTTTGTCTAGTGGCTGTTACATTTTATTATTAAATATCTTCTACCCACATTATTATATAGCAGGGGTTATTAACCTGGGGTCCATAGACTCCTCTCATTCTGACTGGGAGTCCGAACAAGCCAAGCTCTCCAGATCATCCATTAATAAATACCTTTAAGAGTTATGGTGACTGTGGGAATATTAGAGCTGCAAAGGGCCCTAGAAATCATCTAGTCCAATGATATCAAACACAAAAAGAAATGGGAACTATTAACTAAAGACTGTAGATATCTACAGTTTAGTGGCCCCCATCTTTTTTGCCTCTGAGTAACTCTTAGTTTCTCTGTCTCAATTTGTAAAATGAAGCAAAGAGTAATTATTATACTACCCATCTCAAAGGGTTGTTGCAATTATAGAAATGTTTTAAAAAATTCATGTCTATTTCTAGAATGAGAGTTCATTAAACACTTAAACACTGAATTTTTAAAAATTGTCAGTCCAGATAAAGCACTGGCCCTGGAGTCAGGAGTATCTGGATTCAAATCCGGTCTCAGACACTTAATTATTACCTAGCTGTGTGGCCTTGGGCAAGCCACTTAACCCCGTTTGCCTTACAAAAAAAAAAAACCTAAAAAAAACCTGTCAGTCCTTTTGATTTTCCATCTGTTAAAATGCATAGACAGCAACTGCATTCTATAAAATTTTTAGGTGATGGAAGTGACTTAAATATCAAGAACATAAACTGGGTGGTGCTTCCTTTGCAGCAAAATGATGGTTTTGGGGTCATTGGAAGCAAACGTGGAGAGAAATATGAACAATTCTCCTCTAAATATTTCAGAAATTGCTTTGCTTTTAGGAAATTTCTTTTCATACCCTGTTTAGAAAGTTATTTCCAAATGTGTTCTTATACTCATATTGCATAGGAAAAAGTCATTACCTCTCCTTTCTTCATGTTTCCATTTTTTTAATTGGTCCTTTATTAAAGGCAGTAGGAATTACATTTGGAAAAGTTAAGCATAGAAACACAAAGCAGAACCACAAGAAAATTGTCCTCTAAAAAGAAGTATGAGTTTATGAGCCTTGGTGAAAATGCAGCTTAGATTGCACCCAATGACTCATAGTCACAGAATTCTTTTACAAGAGGAGTGTCAATTTATTAAACATGAATAATTAAACTTTGGAAAAACTTGTGCTCAGGGACAAAGATAGAAATCATTGTTCATCAGTAGTGATAAATTAGTTCATTCAGATAGATTCTTTCAGATAGAAACTCATTCTAGAAACTAGATAGATACAATCAGATAGAAATTCAATTTTAGTAATTCCTATCTATAAATGCCATTTGAGGAGTGGTCTGTAGTGTGGAGGGGTGATAAAGAAGACAGCTGCTGGACCCTCTGCCCCATTCTGTCTGCAAAATATAGACAGATCTTTCCTAATTTTTCTAGGCCTAATTACTCTTAAAAATTAAATATTTTGTGAGAAGCAATATTAAATGTCAATACAGTTATCTAAATATGCTTAGTTTCTATTTATGTTTAAATTAATTCATTAATTTAACACATAAAAGATAATACTTAGAGACTTTCTCTCTAAATATCTGGAGCATTTTGTGACCATTCATTCTTACTCACTTTTGCATATGGAACCTAGATTTTTTTATTTTTAATTATCTTTTGCACAAGGTTAGAGTTTTGGTCCTAAACTCTTTAACTCTATCATATATTTCATTCTTGAAGGTTTAATCAACACATTCTGTTGTATTCACTGCCTTAAAAGTTTTAAGGTTATCAGACTGTTTAATCAGGCCCAGGCTATTCTTTTCTGGGAAAGAGCCTGAGGTTTTTAAAGGAGTTTTACTTCCATCTTGGCAATAAATAAATGCCCTTTAAAAACGTTTCCTAAACGTTTTTTGTTTTTCCTTTTAGTATGAAACAAGTTCCCATAAGTTATTATAAAGAAGACCATGTCTTCGTAGATCTTAAACAATAATCATATGAATTTGGGTCTTTGGACATGGGGAATATTGTTTAGTTTAACAAAATGTTAATCCCCCCCCCACCGCCATTATCAAAATGATACTTATCCATTTGTTTATTACATATATTGGCTAACTACTGGCACTGTGATACATCCTTTGGGGAAAAGAAATGATTCAGAAAATAATAAGATATGGTCCCTGCCTTCATAGAGCTTATAACCATCAGGGGATGTAAGACATTATGTAAAAGTGTGGTAAGAGGAATATAAATTCAGAGGAAAGATTTCTGGCTTGGAGAAATGCAGGGTATCCCAAAAGTCTTAGTGAGATTTTAAGGTCTAAGTCTAAGAGTTTAATGTAAGACTTCAGTTAATTTAGAGAGTCTTGTAGAGACTGTCCTATAGGAAAACAGGTATGTGGGATAAAAGTGAATATAAGAGTTTATGCTCTCATTCTTGTGTATATCTTTCCTTACATACTTGTGAGTCATGAATTCTTTGGGTTCTCTGGGGACTCTTAGAAAGTCTCAACATACTTTTTTTAAAAAATGCATTAAATAGGGGGAGTGAAGAGAAGGTAAGGAAAGAAGGGAGAAAAATGTAAAACTCAAAACGTAGCAAAAAAATGATTGTTGAAAATTACCATTGCATGTAATTGGAAAGATAAATTATTGTTTCCTACAAAAAAGTACTAAAAAGAATATGTAGAATTAAAAAGGAAACCAGTTATCTTGAAATGGAATTAACAAAATATTTTAAAAATAAGTTGGTGGACCCTAGATTAAGAACCCCCTAATCCTAAGAATTTTTCTAAATCTCTTCATATTTTGTGACTGTCATCACAACATTCAAGATAGCTACCTGTGTTTTTTCACTTTTAGCAGATCTGGCTTACGTAACTCTTTTCTCATCACATGAGAAATTAATATCTTTTATGCCCTTTCTTGCTTGTTAGTTCTCTTCACTACTGGACTATAGCCTATTCATATCCACCACGCATCCATTCCATGATTGACAACCACTTAGGAGGAGAATTGTTGGGTTAAAACTAAAGAAAACAAAACAAAACCTTGGACTTTGGCAACAGGGAGAATCTGTTATTGTTGAAAGTGTTGGTAATTTTCCAGTTTTGACTCAGTATTCTCTCCTATCCATTCTGAACTTACCAACTTTAGTACCTGTACAAGATAACAATAATAATAATTAATAAAGATAATGTTAATATTAATAATAATATATTTATATGAGTTTAAGCTTTGCAAAACACTTTTCAAATATTTCCTCATTTTAATTCTTAGAGGAAGGGAAACACTATTATTTTCTCTATTTGACCTATGAGGAAATTGAGGCAGACATCTTTTAATCCAATTTCTAGGGTCACACAACTACTAAGTGTCATTTTCCTAAACTCTATCCAATGTACCATCTAGTTTCTTCTTAGGCAGTGATAGATAGACTAAGGTGGTAAAGTCAGCTCTAGAATAAGGAGAAATTCAAGTTATTCTGCAGCTCCCCCAAAGGGGATTAAGGGAGAAATGTTGAAACTTGACTGCCTTGTTTACTTTAACTCAGCTGATCAAATGAGATATCTGTAAAAGTGACTTGTAAAATCAAAAACTCTGCAAATGCAAGTTATTATGACATTCTCAAATTGTAAATATGCCATTATCTCTCCTTTCCTTCCTTTCAAGTTCTACTCTCATCTAATTCTCTTTTCTCACTTTCATTGCTTCTTTTCCCACATTCTCCTTGTTAGTGTGAAGTTGTTCCTAGCTTATTAAAGGGGGGGGAAGTGCCCCTCACACTTCCCCCAATGAAATGATTTTAGGTAATAAAGATGAACTGTTCAGTAATAATTATGACTGTTCTTTCCCTTTTTCTCTCTTTTTTGGGGTTTGACAGAATGCAAAGGATGAATCACTAAATATGCCAACTACAAATCCATTAGTAACCCCACAGAAATCAGGAAACACTCTGGATAACAACCTACATAAAGACCTCTTCGGTGTTATTTCTGGCATTGGTAATACTTTTCACATTGTATACTTTTTTTAGTTTTAATTTTCTCTCCAAATGATCTTCTTTTAAAGTCTGAATGAATGAGTTAACATTTTTAAAGGATGGATTTCTGCTTTGAATTTTTTGTCTTAATTGGGTAAACAAATTATAGAATCTTCCAGTACTAGATGAACATAGTAACTGATTTTATATGAAAATGTAAGTAAAATTTTTTATAGTTTAAGTATAATATTTAGAACCTTTATATCATATATATTATATATATTATATATATTATATATATATATATATATTCATTCAATGTAGCAGTTTAGCTTAAAATTTTGTTGTTGTTTATGCGTTCAGAAAACTAGGTTATGGGGAGAATCAGAAATAGATTGCACATGATCTCAATTTAAAACAATAGTTTTACACTGGATATAAAGGAGAGCATCCTGAAAGAAACAGTGATGTTTTGCTGATGAAATTTTGTCAATTATCCTTCAATAGAAAGAGTCTAAAATTTAAACTTGAATCATTTAAAGGAAGTCCTGCAAAAGTGAGGGAAAAGGGGGCGGCTAGGTGGCATAGTGAGTGGATAAAGTAACAGCCCTGGAGTCAGGAGTACCTGGGTTCAAATCTGGTCTCAGACACTTAATAATTACCTAGCTGTGTGGCCTTGGGCAAGCCATTTAACCCCGTTCGCCTTGCAAAAACCTTTAAAAAAAAAAAGTAAGGGAAAAGATTGACCTAAATCAAGGTTTTTAATTGGGTAGGCTTGCAAAGTAGGTTCCTTTATGGATACTAAGAGAGAAATCTGTTACCTTGCCAATCCTTAACTATGTGAGTTGCTGGTCCAGACCATATATGTATGTATATGTATCTTGTAACTAAATTTTCACACACACACTTTTGCAATCTTTCTGTCTCTTTCTCTCACACATCCCATTGTATTGATTGTAAATTGTATTGTGGCTCACAAATAAACCTTTGGAAAGGTTGCCTGATATCACACTAGGAATAGAAAAAGAAGAATGAAATTCTGGATTTCTTCACTTCCTAATGTACATTGTAGGATTTTGTGAAATCTAAATTTCAAATAAATTCTCCCCATTTGAGGCTTGGATGATTGTGATGCTATCAGAAACCAGAAAGGACATTAGAAGCCAATTAGCCTAAGCCTCTCATTTTACAGATTGAGAAGCTGAACCTCTGATGGGTGAAATTACTTGCCCAAGGTCATCAGTTAGCTGCCAAGGTGGATTTTGCAAAGGTCTCTCTGTCCCTCCCACTATACCATCAGTGTGCTAACCTTGGTGAATTTATGAAGGACTTAAAGAGATTTGACTTTCCACTCAATTGTGTTTGAATTCCATTGTCCGTGCCACATTTCAGGAGAAGTCTCTGATATGTACTCATATTTCAGGTATATTCTTTGTATCTGAAAAACAATAAACTAAACCAAAACCAAAAATTTTAATCCCTAAATCAGTGTTTCCTTCCATTCAGTTAGCCTGTTTGTGGGCTCCTTAAGTTAAATTTGAAATTGTTCTTTTACTCTGTGAAAATTTGAGTTGATTTAGATCCAAGTGCCTGTCTTCTAGCCAGACTTTTCTTTTCCTTAAATCTCTGCCTCATCAGTGCTCAGTCCTTCCCACATAGAGTCCTCACCAGATGGTCATATCTTCTTCAAATGTGGTACATATATGAATACTTGAAACCTCCTAATACGTTGCTCGAGTAAAGTTGGCACTATGATGAGATTAGTTTTAAATAGCAAACCTTTTTTGTCTCAGGTATATTATCTTCTCTGCCCTCTCTTTTATCTGTTGTTCCATACAAACTGCATGATAATTAAAGGGGGAAGAATCTTTTTAAATCTTTATTTCACTTGCATGCTGTTTATCAAAGACTTTTTTTAGTCATCTGTAGAGTCCAAATGTTGGAAACATGAATGTGATTCTGCTATGTATGCTGGTTGATTTTGAGTCATTATACCACCATCTGTTTCCTTGAGACTAGAATACAGGAATCTGGCCTGGAATTCTGAGATTTTAGGAGCCATTTTACTTGGAGTCCTTGAGTTTTAAAACGATACTAAAGGGGTTTTTTTTTCCCCATCTAACTTCTATGTAGCACATTAGAGCTAAGTCACAAAGAAGTCAGAAAGACCCTGGGAATAATTCTTATTCTGGCTTCCATCTGTCCACGAGTATAAAACAGCAGAGAATTTTGTCATCTTTTCACCTTTCTCTCCTGTTGCCTGCAGCATACACAATTCTTGCTATGTGGCTCAGAATGAAGAAAACCAATAAGTTTCCTGTTCTTGGGTTTGTTTTTTTTTTTAAGCAAATTTTCCTTTTTCTTTTTTTTTCTCATCACACATTTATTTATTGTACATTTTCACAATCTGGATTTGCCACAGAATTGGGGGGCACTGAAGGGGACAGAGTAGGGATAGGGAATGGGAGGGGTCTAGACAAAGCCCCACCCCTACATCTCCACCACCCCCAACCTAGTAGGCAGCTCTCTTTCTCCTTAACCTCCCAGAATGTGGAACAGGGGAACACAGAGATCTAGTGGCAAGTAAAAAGGACCATATCCTTCCCTCCATGTTCCCCTCAAATTGTTCCTTTTAAAGAGACTATTTGACCCTCCTTCAACCACCAACTGCCCTCAGCCTAGAGGACCTCACAGGAACCATTCCCTTCTTCCCTGGGGAAGGGGAAGAGATAAAATATCTCCTCCTCCCCAGCAACACATTCTGGCAGTGACTGTTTCCCCCTTCCTTGAATTCAGGGGGGCATCCAAGGGGGGTGGGCAATGACAGGACTTTGCAAACCCTCCCTGGAACTTCAGAGTGGGCTATCAGAGGGGAGGAGGTCCATGGAGGACTTGTGAGGGGTTCCTCGGCCCCCTTACCAGACTCCCCACGGCAGTGACAGCCCCTATTGCCTGGTGACCTCCCCTCCTAGATAAAAATCGGAATGTAGCAGGGTTCCCCAATTCATCTCGGCTGGGGTGGGAGGGGCTAAATTTTCCTTTTTCTATTCTCACACCTGATCCAGTAGAAAGCATTCTGGGCTTGAAACTGGGAGAAATGTGGATTTGAACCTCTAAACCTTCATTTCTTCATCTGTAAAAATGGGGAGATTGATCATAAGATCATAGATTTAGAGCCCTCAGAAGCCATCAATCCAACTCATGAGGAACTGATGTGACAGAAAGAGAAGTGGCTTGTCCAGGGTGATCCATCTATGAAGAGTTTGAGGCAGGATTCAAATTCAGATCTCCAAGTCCAATACTCCATCCATTGTACTACCTAGCTACCTTATGCCCCATGGTTTCTATCACACAGAGAAGTGAGGATCCTATTATCCTATTATCGAGGAGAAGACTTAGTATGATAGAAAGGTCTTTGCCTTTGGAATCATCTGACCTAAGTTCCAGTCCCATTTCAGATCTTAGCTGTTTGTCCTTGGACAAGTTCATTTTCTCATCTGCAAGGGGGGCGGGGGAGGCTTTGGAGTTGGAAAGGTGATTCTCTTCTCTACAGAACCAACTCACTTGGGTTATTCTGATACAAAAAAGCATTTGCAATGTTTCAGAGTAGGCTGCTATTAGCTAAACTACATCTGGGAACACTGGATCCTACCATTTAGCATGGATACTTCAGTCTCAAGGTGGGGGAGGCTGAAATTAAATGATGGTTTGTCAGTCATTCAGTAAACATTTATTAAGTGCCTATTATGAGTTAAGCACTGGAGAAACAGAGAAGGGTAAAAGATAGCCTTCCAAAGAACTTACATTATATTAGGGGAGACATGCAAATAATTTTACAAATAAGCACGTACAGGATAAACTGAAGATAAGGTTTGTGACCCTGTCTTTTCACTGAGACAAACGACTTTCCTTGGAATTGCCTTTAACATTTGCCTTTAATCATTATGCCAGAAGCTAACTAATTTTAAAATGTCACAGATACATGATTTGGTAGTAAGTTTGGACATGAATCTGGAGCTAATCCTGCCCCCTATCTCCTCCATTACAAAAAAAAAAAATAGAACTCAGGTGGGTTAATGCTTCAGACCCATGAACAGCTGTTAGACCTATTGAATTCCAAATGGCCAGTCCCTTCCCAAGTGATCAGTAACCTAACCTCAGTCACTGGGGCTTCAAATTGATATCATGTACCTAAGGCTGCTGCCTACATTTGCAAGGCTGCGGTGCCAAAAAAAAAAGCTTAGGATACCATCTGCAAAACCAAATGCTAGTCATTTCTGGTTTAATAGCATGCCCTTTGCGTCTATAATCGTTAAAGTGCATGTGTTTAAGCTGACAGCACGTTAACCTGTGGTTTAAATGGCTTTTTGATAGTTTAAATGCTGTTTTGCAGGCAGTGACCCTAACGTCTTATGACTGTCAAGAAAAGTGTAAACACTAATTACATCTCCAGAGGCATATTTTTTACACTAGTCCCATAATTTCTTGCTCCCATTGGCACGATGATACTAGCAGAAGAATGTTAGATTTGGCACCAGGACTAACCTATTTCTGCTATTTACTTATATGATCTTAAGTGAATCACTCTCCTCCCTGGGCTTCACAACCTCATTGGTAAAATGAACTACTTTGGGCTTCCAGTATTTTAAAGGCTAGCATGTAGAAAGCTAATTGTTGGGGTTTTTTCTTGATTTGGCTCATGAATGGAGTATTGAATTTGGAGTCAGGAAGGACAGAGTTCAAATCCTGCCTCAGACATGAGCTTTAAGTGGGCAAATTGAACCATCAGTCTCTTATTTGTAAAATGGAAATAGTAGGAGCATTTATCTCACAGCATACAAATGAGGCCTGAATGAGATAAAACATATATATAAAGTGTTTTGCAAACATTATTATTTGATCATTTCAGTCATGTCCAAATCTTCTTGACTCCATTGGAGGTTCTTTTGACAAAGATACTCTACAAAAGTCTCTACCTAATTTTACAGATAAGGAAACTGGGCCAAATAGGGTTATAAGTGACTTGCTCAGGTTCACATAGCTAATAAGTGTCTGAGGCCAAACTTGAATGAAAATGAGTCTTTTTAGACTCCAGGTCTGGCACTTTATCTTGGCTGCCCTTTTTAAACCATAAAGTGCTTTATAAGTGCTAGATTTTTATCTTTTCACTGTTAGTATTGTTCTGCTTGGCCCCCACAAATTAGAAATGAAAATAGTGGGTGAAAGTTGCTAGGACAGATTTAGACCTGGTATAAGGAAAAAACTTCCTAATATTTGGGAGCTGTCCAAAAGTAGAATGTGTTGCCTCAGACAATTGTGATTCCTTCTTATTAAAGATCATTAGGTGATTTTTGATGACCATTTGAGAATCTTGAAGAAGGAATTTCAATTGAGGTCTGTCTGGACAAGTCAGCCAGAAGGTCTTGTTGAACTTTCACTTTAGGCAAGGTGACCTCTAAGGTCCCTGTCATTGTAAATCAAAGGAGTAGTTCTAAGACTTTTATATGTTCTTAATTCCTTTGACTATTGTGTAATATGACAACAGAGACTTATTTATTTGTTTTTTTAATTGTAGTTACTCTGGGTTTCTTCTGTGGGGAAAATAAAATAAAACAAAAACAAACCTATTGATTCCACATCAGGAGTGCTGAATTTCTAAAGGAGTGTGGTCACTTTGGGTCTTTGGGATCAATTTGGTGCAGTGGAGAGAGCACTAGCCCTAGAGTCAGGAGGACCCGAGTTCAAATCTGCCCTAAGACACTTGACAGTTACTCACTGTGTGACATTGTGCAACACCCTCGCATCCAGAGCTTTCTCCAGTCATTCTGAACCATATCTGACCATTGGACCAAGATGACCCTAGAGAAGAAAGCGAGGCTGGTGACTTAGCACAGCACCTCCCTTCACATAAATACAATTCACTTGCTTGTTATGACATCATCTCCCTGATGTCTTAGTCTTCTTTGAGAACTAAGGACAAACATCATTATCATCATTGTGTCTTTGAAAAAGTACTTTCCATGCATGCATGCTTTTTAATCCCCAAATTGATATTGATTACCTGGATATGTTTGAGTCAAATTTCTATCAGAGATAATAATACAAATTAACATTTTATCCCCTTTTCTTTCTTTATAAAAACTTTTTTTTAGCATCACCCTATACCACATCAACTCCAAATATCAATAGTGTGAGAAATGCTGATTCAAGAGGCTCTCTGGTCAGCACCGATTCAGTGAATAGCCTTCCAGAAAGGAACATCGAAAAGACCAACTCTCTTGACAAGGTAATTGGTTTTTTTTTCATGTCACTTATAATTTTTCTTCATAGGATTTAATTCAAGGTCAGGAAAAATTGCCTCAATAAATCCTAGCTATTTACCAAAAGAAATTTGACCTTGGAGCTATGACCTGTTCCATTTTGGACCTGGACCCCCACCCCTTCTCATCTGATCACCTTAGCCCCCTGCAACTTGGTACTTCTGAGTTCTAGGACAAACTTTTTCAACCTTGCCGTTTAAGGCCTCCCAAGTCTGGCTTCTGCCTTTGTAGGCAAAATTCTCATTTCCTTAAAAATCTGTTCAAAAAGAAGTCAAATTGTACAAAGATCCCCCAATCTTATCCTGCCCCTTCCCTCTTCCATTCTTTCACTCAGATCTACCCCTGTGATCTCCATAGACTCCTTTACATCTTTGCTTTTTAAAATCTTCCATTGTCTTTGGAGGTCCAGCCCAGGTCATTTCTTGAAGTCTTTCCTAATTTTCAAACTCATTCTGCTTGACTGGCAGTGACATCCTCCTCACTTTGCCAAGAATTTTCCTTTGTTTGCCTTTATAGATATTTACCTGTTATCATTCTTCTTAGGTAATTTAGTACAGAGTCTGTTGATGTTTTTCCTCTTTTTCTCTTTCTCATGTTTTACACATAGCAAACATCTAATGAAATGCTTGCGGAATTGAATCAGACCACCCAGATTTCTCTGCTCATGTTTCAAGTTGTCCTTTGCTACTCGTTATCTCCTTGAGGTTTCTTTATCCCCTGGAATCCCTAATTCCCACTCCCCCAGACTATTCTCTGTCATGTTCCATTATCCTTAAAAAATATTCACTAAACAGTTGATCTGTTAGTTGAAGTTGATTCTGTCCAAGATTATATCTGTGACTACCCTTAGTAGACTTCATTTGGATAAGGGTCTCTGTGCAGTCACATCAGGAACCTATTTACTTCCTACATTTACCTACAAAGGCCCCCTTTAGACCCTTTATCTCTTCTGCCTTTTTCAGAATTCATGCCCACCCTGGGATCTGCTTCTTAATGTTTGTTAAGTCTAAGGGAATGGCTCTAATTCTTAGTTCACTTGCAGGACCCTGAGTTCAGTGACTAATCACATTTTTTACCTGGATCAAGTTACTAATTCTATTCACTTTCTCAGGTTCCTTTGATGACAGATATATCACTAAGATAAGCACAAGGGAGATATTGCCTCATGGTTACCTTCTGGATTCTAGAAATTCATTATATGTTTTATAATAATTATGAAAATGCTTTACATAAGCAGCAAGAATAATAGTCATTTGCATGTAGTTGGAAAAATAAATATTTGGTAAAGAGTGATATCAGTCCACAAATAAATATTAAATGTCTAAAATTGTGAAAGGCAATGGGCCAGGTGCTAGGAATATATATTTATATATACATAATTATATATATATAAAATGCTTCTAAAATAGATATAAGATAATTTGAGGGGGGGAACTCTAGCAGCTAATGGGATTGGGAAAGACTTCACATAGAAAGAGGTACTTGAGCAGAGTTTTGAAGAAAACTAGGTCTAACAAACATCCTACCCAATGTAAGGAAAAAGGGAGAAAAAAGAAAGTTCCTGCTTGTCATCAAGATAGCTAGAGTTCATATGATTTCCTCCTAAGGAATGGAGAACACATCATAGTTGTTACTTTAGTTATTCCTGAGGAACCTAGCAATAATGATGATGATGATGATGATGATGATGATGATGATGATGATAATGACAGCAAATAAGGATCTTTTGGAAAGTGCTTCATTTGAACTGCAGAGCAATCCTGTGAAGGAGGTGCAATTATTATTGCCATTTTTAGATGATGAAACTGAGGCTTGAGAAGTTAAGTGACTTGCCCAGGCTCACACAGCTATCAAGAGTCCAAGATAGCCTATGAATTCATGTCTTCCTGACTTCCAGTCTAAAACACTAGCCCTTATACTACTTAGCTATGTAATTAAATCGGAAGAGAAGTGAATTCATCTAAATCAGATGGCATGGTCAAGAGTAGAACCTGGTTAATACCCTTTTCTTCATATCTTTCATTTCAGTCCCTTTTTTTTTTCCTGAAGTAACCATGACTCAGACTTAATGATATTTTGTGGAAGGACCTAAAAATTTTTGAATGGCACCTGGAAACAAATATTGTCATCAGCATCATGGTTCTGAGTATTAGAAATTTCATCATCATCATCATCATCATCATTATTATTATTATTATTATTATTATTATTATTATTATTATTATTAATCCCCAAATCCTAAGTATATCATCCAATACTATTTTCTGCTCTTCATTCAGTAGAAAGTCACTACTTCTTCAGGACTTGAACAACGCCCTCCTCTTTCAGCAAGTAACATGTAACTTTACCTTATGTTTCAGTAGCCTGGACTTAGGAAAATGCCATCTTGTAAAGATAGAGACCTCTTGGTGGTGGACATCTCATTCCATGTGTTTAACCTTTCCCCTTGACCCTAACATGCATTCGTGTGACAGAGGGAGAAACTTCTCAGAAGGCATTCCACCCATGTCATGCGCAGCCCTGGAGAGGAGGAAGAGAGCTGCCAGTCAGCCAAGAGAAATCGAGTCACCATGGACTTTTCTCTCCTAACAATTCCAACTTTGCCAGAGGACCCCTTGCATGCTGCACTTTCGTTGCCTTTGCAAGAAGTACTTGGTTCTTGTAGTTGTACAAGTGTGAGGCTGATGTTTGGAGTGAGAACACTAGCAGTACAGTTTTGCCACAAACTTGCACCAGTTTTTTTTTTTCCTTCCTGGAAAAAATAAAATACCAATCATGAGAGCTTACATTTATGTACCACTTTGAGGTTTCCAAATTGCTTTACCTATGTTATTTCATTTGATACTCATAACAGCCCTGTAAGTGAGTGATATTAGCATTGTCATTCTATCCATCATTTTGTTCACCCTTTTGTTTACCATTTTTACCCATCATT
Organism: Macrotis lagotis; assembly: GCF_037893015.1. Classification (NCBI taxonomy): domain Eukaryota; kingdom Metazoa; phylum Chordata; class Mammalia; order Peramelemorphia; family Peramelidae; genus Macrotis; species Macrotis lagotis. The sequence goes on along the minus strand of NC_133663.1, from coordinate 163,979,145 downwards.
TCACAAATGAGAAAATTGAGACTCAGAAAATTAAAAAGACTTGTCATGGGTAAAACAGGAATTAATTGTGTTTTTAATCAAGGTGGGATTTAAAATCAAGTTTTCCTACTCCCAAGGCCAGCACACTCTGCCTCTAAATCTAATACATATTTAAGGGCATGAACCATTGAAGCCTTATTCCTTTGCTTCCTTGTGGTATGGAGGCTACCCAAAATCCTTTACATATTGACAACTACCAGAATGGAAAGGCTTGAAGTCTGCATCAGACCTTTTATCTGTCTTCTGAGGACTGGTCCCATTAGCTGGCAATACTCATTAACACAAATCTGGCTTCCAGGTGATGAATTTGGGGAACCACAGTTAACTCATGAAACCAACTGTTGATGGGCTGCAGTCTGGGCAAAGGGAGTATCCATGCTAATGGAATAATAAATCTTGAAAATATAGTATCTACAAAACCAAAATATAGTCTAATATACTACTCATTTCTATCACTGAATAAATAAAATATGCTCTTGTTTAAAACAGATTTTTGGGAGAGGAAGAACCTATTGATTTTATATTGAAATACTTACAGGTTTATTTGTTTTTAAAGCATGGGATAAATATTCTTATGTTTTTATAAATGCATATTCTTTGTTTACTGCTGTTCTGTGGCAAAACTGAACTAACTAGTCACTACACACTAAGCTTTCTGACAGATCTCGTTTGGACATTTGCAGTGTTCAGATAAGCTGATGACAGAAGGACCTCATCAGTTTAGGCTGTATCTGGTGTTGCTTGGCTCAGCTATCTATCTACTAGGTACCTGCAGGCTCTTTTCTGCTGTGAGAACCCTCCATTGATATCTCCCGACTTGCAATGACTTGCTTGCAGAGACATCTGCCTGCTGGTACACAGGCAGCACCATAGGTTTGGTTTGGTTTGTTTATTTTTGCTGTGTCTACCATTAGTGTTTTCCTTAGAATAGTTTTTAGTTCTGCAGTGTTGTTTCTTCCATCATCTCTTCAGCATATTGCTCATGGGACACCCTCTTTTGCATGATATTTCATTATTTTTAAAGGTCTACATCAATAACCTAGGCTGTGGTAACATTGGACTCTGAGGCTTGGGTGTGTCTTTTTTTTCTCCTTTTAGAAATCCATAAAGAAATAATGGCTGCAGCTACTTTGGAACAGCACTTGTTTATGGTGGGGGCAGAGGTGGGAAAGGTGTGCCTGTACTTGAATATTATACTAAGGGATTACTCATATCTGGACTTTCCCAGGTTCAGTAATCTCCCTCAGTTCTGAGTACATTTCTTTTTCAAGGTAGTAAAAGAAGTGGAATTGAGATACTACTTTTTTCCCTTGAAATTAATAAAACTATTCCCTCTTATTTTTTTCAGCACAATCAGAGTGGTGCTTCAGGGAGCTCAGTAGTGCGTTGTGACAAACTTGACCAGTCAGAGATTAAGAGCCTACTCATGTGCTTCCTATATGTCTTAAAGAGCATGTCTGATGGTAGGTAAATGACAGATTCCATTTTATTTCATTCATTTTACAGAATGAGAAAATGAGAAAAAAACGAGAAATATTTTGAAATAAATGAGAATATTTCACTCAAGGTCATCTTTCCCTCCCTTGTATAATTTGTGTTACTTTTTTCTTTTTTTGTTAAGTGGAAGTAAATTAGGGGCCACAGAAAAATTCAATTTCCTATAGATCATTTCAACTAGAAAATTAATAGCCATTTTTTTAAAAAAATCTAAAAGATAGGATCTAACTTGTTCAGTAGGGAGAATAACTTTTTTTGTCTTAAATAAAGTATTACTTACAGTACTGGTTTATATCAGTACTAGCACTTCTAGTAAAAGTGTGACTTTTATCAGTATTTAAGTTGTAGTTTCCAGGCCTGTATCTGTTAATTAAAAGAGCAGAGCATGTGAATCAGGTCAGCTGAAACAATATTTTCATTTATAGGCAATTCTTCTAAGTAATTCTTTGGAAATGTACAATAAATTATGATGATGTAATTCAATCTCATTCTAACTCTCACCTCCCAGTGACATGATGGGGAACTGTATTCTTCACCATGGGCCTGATCCTCAACTTTAATACACATGACTACAAATACCACGCTCATCTGTAAAAGATATATAAGGGATCCATAGAGAGCTAGGTGTGCTGCATACTGTGGGGGAACATTCCAATTGGCCCTTCCTCTCAAAACAAAAGCTAGTGAGAATGCTGTCCTAGTGTGTGCTGGCTTGTTCATGCTGTGTATTTACTAATGTATGTTGAATGTAAAGCTTCCTAAAATGTGGACAAGTTAGCAAAAGAGGTCACTTAGAGCTCTAAGACACCTTTTAAGAAGTATTCAAATATCCTCAAATATTCTCAGATCCAGGGCAATTAAAATATGAAAGAGAAGTATAAAACTTTCTAATAATTATACATTGAAGTACCCAGGGCAAAGAATGTTAAGATCTTAGAACAAGAAGACATTTTATAGGTTTCTCTTTTTTTCTCCTTATTTTTAAGTGAGAATACAGTCTTGGAGAGGCTGGAGCAGTATGACAGTGCTGAGACTTAAACCCAGGTCTCTTAATTCCTTTCTTTAGGACCTTTTTTTGTTACATAAGACATATGGCTTAAGTTTGTATTTCATATAAAATAATACCATAATTTTCTGTATAAATATACTTACCATATACTTCAGAATTTCTGCCATATTTTCAGTTCAGAGACTCATCAGATGAAGGAACCTCCATCAGGGTCCTGGAATTCAGAAGGGTCTCCTTGAGATGATTATTAGAGAAGCTTAGGGTCATATGTTGAATGATGATGAATGATGAATTCATCAAATGATGAATATTCATGAAAAACCTGGTTCAGGGATGTATGTTTTGCTGCCTTTTTCTTATTGAAAATTTTCCTGTAGAAAACATAAGCTTGGAAACAAGTTTTAATTATTCTTATGCTTTTACAATTTTATCTAAATGAGATAATATTTATAAAGTGCTTAGCATATAATAAAATGGTTTTTCCCTGACTTCCCTGATTTATTCTGAAACTGCCATCTCAGTGGTAGTAGAAATGACTTCTTATAGTCAACTGTTAATGTAGCATATGCTTGTCTTTTAAACCCTGAATGAAATTTTATATGTACTGTACTTTCCATTTTTTAATCCCCCATTACATTGTTTTTCTTATTGTAAAAAGCCACAAACCTCTAGCTTATTTGTGGTCAGACTTGAAGTTCTGAATTGGAGTTAAATTCAGTATAGCAAATTAAAAAAAAAAAAAGCACCAAGAGGGGAAGGGAAGGTTGAATAACAGGTTCTCCCAACCTCAAAGGGACTTACAGTCTGAGAGAAAATATGTAGTTATTTATACACAATTCTTAATTCAGATGATGAAGTGTATTTGGAAGATGCCATCAACACACAGGAGAAAAGGATCGATTTCCACTTAGTGATTCATGGAAGCTATCTTGAATATATGGCATTTGATCAGGGCCTTGGAAGTAGGAGAGGATTTCAAGATAAGATGAAAGGAAAGGATTTTTCCAGAATAAAGAGTGGTATGAACAAAGGTGCAGAGAGTGACCAGAAATGATGGCACTTGATTGGGACTAAGTAGTCACTCATTTTGGCTAAAGTGGTCCTTTATATAAGGGAATAGTGGAAGAGAAGGATTAAAGAGATGATTACAACGAGGTTATGAAGAGACTTGAAGACCAATGTGAGTTTGGACTTAATCTAGCAGACAGTGAGGAGCCATAGTATTAAAATAAATATAGCAGTGATACGGAGGATGGATTAGAAGCTACAGAGACAAATTAAAAAGCTATTGCAATAATTCCAGTGAGAAATAATTGAGAAATGAATGATAGGGATGGCTTATGAGAAAAGAAAAGATTTATTTGAGAGATAACTTGGAAACAGCAACAGTGATAATGGCAGAATTCAATATTGTATTCAACCTTTTATCTAATGTGAAATAAGTCCTACAGATATTATTATCCCCATTGTACAAATTATTTAACTCAAAGAGGTTAGATAATGCATTTTTTTGTTATTCAACTTAGGTTAGAAGTAGGAACAAAAAAGAAAAAGAAAAAAGAGTGACATTGAGGAGTCTTGCAAAAAGACATGGCACAATTTTCTTGCTTAAAATAGTAATTATAAATAAAAAATGTGTTTGAAGTAGGAACATATTTTTAATTAAAATTTTTTAAATTAAGGTTTTATTTTATCTTCTTTCCATTCCCCCCTTACTAGAGGGAAAGAACACTTGTAGCAAATTTGCATAGCCAACTAAAACAAATTTCTACATTAGTCATATCCAAAAATTAAAGGGAATGTAATGTGAAAAGTTGAAGAGACAAAATTTCTGGGCAGCTAATCATTTTATTAATTATTGCTAGTGAATAATTAATAAAAAGGATTGGTTATTTGGCCATCTCTCTTGAACCAAAGATGGATCATAGTGGCTTCTATGCCTTGAAAGAGTGCATGTTTCTGACAGGCAGCAATTGACTCTGTTTGGTTAACAATTAAAGAGAGAATGAATATTTTAAAGAGAGGTGGACCTATTCTAAGAAGGGCCTGGGAATTGACTCTGATCATTTAGACTTCTCTGTCTAGAACACAATGGGACAGATTTCACCCAGATTAAATTTTCTTTGTATGGTTTTTCTAATTGGATGGGTAACAGTTCCACTAACATAAGATGGTTTAGGCAGCAGGGTCAGAGATTTCCTTTAAATGGAAAAATAGAAAAAAGGGAAAAAACGATCTCCCCAATAATCAGTTTTTGAATATGAGAGAAATCATAATTTTTCTGACTTTTAATTGAATCATTTATCTAATATAACATGGTACTTAACAGTATAAAAAATGTGTAGAAATTAATACCTTGGTTGGATGGGTATTGTAAGAGGGAAAGGCATCAAAGATAACTTCAGGGGGGTCAAGTTTAGATGAGTTGAAGAAGATGAGACTGTGTAATACACTAAAGGGGCAGCTAGCTGACACAATGGATAGAATGCCAGGCCTGTGTCAGGAAAGTTCAGATCTTGCCTCAGACACTTACTAGCTATGTGACCCTGAGCAAGTCACTTAACCTTTATGTTTCTTCAGCTGTAAAATATGGATAACAATAATAACATTTGTCTCACAGGATTGCTCTAAGAATCAAATGAAAAAATCTTTTTAATGCACTTAGCCCTGACCTAGTTGTTGTTTTGTAAATCTTAACTATCATCATCATCATCATCATTATTATCATTATCATTATTATTATTCATTTCTTCCTCATTGGAAGTCTTCATGAAAAAGCTAAATGTTGAGATTTTTCTTAGACAAACGGACAGTCAGCTCCATATTCCCCATCTCTTGCCCTTACCCCTAAGGTTTAATCAGTGTCTTCCTTCTTCTCCTTTAATATTTTAACTTTTGTGCCAGAGTAGGTTTATGCATATGTTGACTAGGAAAGGGAATGTGGATGAGGTCCTGGGCTCAGGTCCAAGCTGGAAGCCAGGGCCTGCTCACAGTAGAACTGGAGGCAGACTGATCAGTTGTGGTCAATCGAAATGGTTCTAAGTCAAGAGCTACCTATATATGGCTACCAAGGGAATTGTAAAAGAAATTGGATTCTATTTTTGCATTGTATACTTCCTTGGAGGAAAAAACAAGCAAGCTGTGCATAGAAAAAATACTTGTGAATCAAATTATTACATTGATTTTTAAAAAATATTTACATTTAATTTTCTTACATGTGATTATTTGATTTTTTTTAAAAAAATATTTAAGGCAGTGGGTTAAGTGACTTGTCTAAGATCACACAGCTAGGCAATTATTAAGAGTCTGAGGCCAGATTTGAACTAACTCCAGGGCCGATGCTCTATCCACTACACTACCTAGCTGCCCCTGTATTTGATTTTTGAAGCATGCTTCCATAGGGAAAAAAATTGAGACCCCACACCTAATAAAATGTTCAATTTTAATCTTATAGTCAATTCAGCAAGCATTCCACAAAATGTATATTGTTTGCTTCTTTCTTATGCACAGTCTCTGTAAGGATGTAATGAATTGGGTGATCAATCTATGTGATTGGACCTGCTTAAACACACAGGAAAACTACAGCAGACCCTTAGTTCTTTTAGGGAGTTCCCTCTGACTTTTAAACTTGTGAATCTTTGAGTAGCTTATATATATCATTCCAGACATTTAACAGAATATTTGGGAATATTCTGATTCGAATATTCTCTTATGAATTTTGTCCCTGTTTCTTTAAGAAGAATTTCTTAGCTGTCACTTTTGTTTTTAACCTTGCAGAAAAAGTACATCCAATGAGCTTTCTACCTGCTAAGTATTTTATAGTGCTGACCCAATTAGCATGGATGCCCAAAGGTCCTTGAGAAGATAAAAAGGAAAATACCAGATATTCAAATTTCATTGTTGCCTGTGATATTTTCTTTCATGATAATTGAATTTCCTCAACAGAACAAATCACTCTTTTTATCTTTAGTTCTCTCAATCTTTGTTTCCCACTTATCTAGCATTCTTGTGTCCTTGGTAGACTGATGATTGGAGTAGAAAGAACTCAGTTGTGAGCCTTCTTCACTTTTGCTAATAAGCAAATAAAACATTATAATTTATATAGACTTTTAGTTGATACCAGAAATAAAAACATCAGCGTAATTTTAAAAAATAAAAATTCAACATATGGGGGGTGGTTAGGTGGCGCAGTGGATAAAGCACCAGCCTTGGAGTCAGGAGTACCTGGGTTCAAATCCGATCTCAGACACTTAATAATTACCTAGCTGTGTGGCCTTTGGGCAAGCCACTTAACCCCATTTGCCTTGCAAAAACCTAAAAAAAAAAAAATTCAACATATGGAATCCATTAGATTGGAAGTCTTTTGAAGGCAGGGTCTACCTTTTGCCTTTTTTTTGTATCCTCAGCATTTAGCTCAATGTAAGATCTTAATATATGTTTATTAATTGATTGAAATAGTTAACAGAGTTAAGGAAGAACTGAGTTTAAATCCTACTTCAAAATCTTAGTAGTCTAGGATGACGCTAAGTAAATTAAACTCTCTAAGCCTCGGTTTTTTATCTGTAAAAACAGGGATGATGATAATAATAACTGATATTGTACATATAAAATGCTTTGCAAATTTTAAAGTGCTACATAAATGATCGTCCTTATTATACACTAAAAATAAATTCCTAAGTAACCTTTCAAAGATTTAGGAAAGATTTTGGATGAATATTTCTTTTTTTTTTTCCTAGGAGGTTTTCTCAAAACTAGAACTCATTTGGCTATAGGGTCCCTGACAAAATTATCCATTACATGAGAGAAGTCATGGGAACCATGTCTGAAGAAAGGATGATAATAATAATAATAATGATGATAAGAAGTATTAGAAGAAGAATTTTAGGAAGAGGAAGAAGACGAATTCTTTGTATATTGCTTTGGGTTTGCAAAGCATAAAACATTATCAATGTGATTCATCACAGCAGGTGCTCTGGTTACATGAGTGGGTTACTTTACAATGATAATATTCTGTAGTTTGCATTTTTGACATTTCTCATCATCTCATTCAGAGTAATAGCCTTAGTTCACTAGGACATCTATGTTTTTGGACTCCTTTAATTCCATAATGGATCTTCAGTGAATGTCCTCAACTAGGGTTTATCTAAGTTGTTTATCTAAGTTTATTCTTACTTAAAAAAATCCAGAACTTATTCTTCCCCAGGAAGAATAGAAAAGAATTATTAGTCAAAAAAAAGTTTATATGTGTGTGAAAAAATGTTTATATGTGTGTATGTATACACATAGAATTAGGTATGGCATGTTTAATATTTAAATAATTTGCAATTTCATGCTTCCTGGTATTTTCACTCACATAATTCTCAAATCCTTTATACATTTTTCCCAAGAAGTAATACTTTAAATTTTACTTAAATTGACTCAATTGCACTTAAAACTTAGTGTTCTTCAAGATTTGTTGCAACTGAAAGTATCATTATCCTAAATTATCCTAAATCATTATCCTATCAGTATCCCTAAATTTTGCTAGGATTGACCCCATTCAACAGATCTTCTGTCCATTCAAGCTGGAGTAGGACTTATATCCATGTCTAGTAAAAACATCATAGCAGGATTTCAGTGGAAATTTAACACTTGTTTTAAATGTTATGATCACTCTGAAGTTCAAAAGTTTTAAACTGCAGATTCTCCAAACAAATAATGGATTGAGATGTAACATACAATTCCATTAATCTCTTTGGATCCCATTTTCTTTATCTGTAGAAGGAAGACTCATCTAACTATGTTCCAGTATTCCTTAGCTATAAGATCTTTTGATGCATGGTTATAAGATAAGTTATTCTAAATGCTGAATATCTAGGGTCATATGTGTTAATTGTTTTTCTGACCAAAAATATTTTCATTTTCTAGATGCTTTATTTACATATTGGAACAAGGCTTCAACCTCTGAACTCATGGATTTTTTCACAATATCAGAGTGAGTGGTTTTAGTTTTTCTAAAAGGTTGAAACTTGTGCCCATACTAAACTATTCTGACTTACCTGAATATTCAAATAAACAACAAAAGATTTGTGAAGGAAATGCTTTCTACTTCCAGAGAAAGGAAAACAGCTTGTAACTCAAAGGTAACAAAAAATAAATTAATATAATATGATATTATATAATACCATAACAAAAAAAAAAGAAAATTGTGCCCTTTAGTCATTGGATCATAAGTCTTGATGGAGATGAAGAGAGATATACAAGACATATTTTGCTTTGAACTATATATCTGCTGATTTGTTCTTGGATATGTGCCTGCATCTTCATTCAGTCAGGGACAAAGTCTGTGCTTGCTCCTTCCATATTAATTTCTAGGACCCAGTCAACAGAAGAAGCAGTGAGTCCAAGAAGCATGGGAAAATGCAAAGAGTCCTAATAGTTTAAGTCAGAGAATCTGGGTTCAAATGCCGACTTTGTTTCTGTATTACTTTGGGAAAATCATTTAATTTTATTAGATTTTTTGTATGTTGATTCTCATGAAAATTATATGGACCAAGTGAGGATCTAGGATAGAAAAAATAATGACTTTGGGGGATGGAATATTGGAAAAAAGGATTATGTGTTTAAATGAATTATTCATTTTATTTAATTTTGCCTTCCTGCTCTGTTTCCCACTCTTCCTCTAGTGTATTTTGTTTTTTACTTTTAAGTGAACTTATTTAAATGTTCTCTATTTAAATTTTTTTAAATGTTTTAAGTGTCCTATTTAAATGGTTACACAGTAAGCATTTGTTTTACTCCCTCTGCTGGATTAATAATAGAGTTGACAGGTAGTTGTAATTAAGTAAGATATTTGTGAAACCCATTGGATAATTCTTTTTAAATTTCTCTTATCAGATAAATAATTGATACTGTTTTAAAAATTTGCTCAGCATTTTCCACCTGGGAGTTTGTTTACGATAACACTTTCACTTAAGCCAAAAAGGAATTCTCTTTACATGATTATTAGTCTCTTCTTTGTTGATCAACTTATTATCTATAAAATAGGATAATAATAATACTTGCATTTCCTGTGCCAAAGGGTCATTGGAAGGAAAGCATTCTGTAAACCATAAAATTCGATGTAATTTATAAGTTATTTTGACCAAGAAATAGGTAAGGAAACTTTGGATACCCAATAAGGCTTCTTAGGCCAAACAATTTTGAGAAAAATGTATAGACTCTTAATAGTTAATTGATCATAACTGTAATGAGTGTATATTTAGTTTAGTGGCAGGTACATTGGATTGAGAGTCACAAGGCTTGTCTTTAAGTCATAATCCTTATAGTTTTTATGCTAGTTGCATGACCATGAGCAAGGCCCTCAGTTCTTTGGACCTCATGTTTCTGTTCTGGGGAAAGGAAATAATTATACCCAATAATTATACCTCACAGGGGGTTTATTAATAATTGCTGTATAAATACGACAGATATTTTTAGTTTTTTACTCTACTGATAGCCCATCTAAATGGGCTACAAACGAAATGAAACTTTTGTCAAAAGATAACAGATTTAAACATTTTAGAAGGTTAATGATCTCTGGGAGAAAAGGACAATGGTAGAATGTAAAGATTTATGGGAAAAAAATCCTTTAGAATTGATTCATCATTGTTAATATTATAATTAAGTGTTTAAAATAATTTTCCAAATTATCTTTTATAGAGTATGCTTACATCAGTTCCAGTACATGGGGAAACGATATATAGCAAGGTACTGTGTGGAATTTCAATTTGTAATGTCATTCAGTGATGTCAGTTTTCTTACTTCTCTTGTCCACCCTCCTAATCATCTACTCTTTTTCTTTTGTGCTAAGTGTATCTGAGTATATGGAAATTGTCACTCTATGACGCTTGACAACTGAAAGTGTTATATTCTACAACAAAAGGTTGGCAGACCTTTTACTTGTCTGTACAAAAATTTGTAAGAATCTTCCACCTACATTTAAACTATTTTTTGCCTTTTATCTATTGCCTCAAACCTTTCAATCTTCTGAAGAGCTTTTTATTGACCAATCTCTACATATCTTCCTATTAGGTGATGAGTTCACCATTTCTTCTTTCTCTGCTTTTTTTCCTCTTTTTCCTCATCCCTGATGCTGTTGGCCTGTCTTCCTCCTCTTCCCCCTCTTTTCCATCCCCTCAATTCCCCAGTCCCAAGCACCTGTCTATCTCTTTTAGTTTCAAAACTTGTCAACTCCCTACCTGTTCTCAATCACAAAAACACAAATTTCTGATCTCTTCTCCTTTCTTTGGGGCATCCAGACATTGGACACATATCCTTCTCTAGGTATACCTCTTAAGACTTTAAGTTAAATGGAAGGTATCACCTACTTTTGAATAATGCAAAAAAAATTTTCCTGAACATTTATCTGATCAAAACACTGTCCTGAGTACAGGCATACTTTTTTTTAATGTCTGTAAAAATCAGTTTTGTGAAAAGTGTTGCACAAAACAAGATTACAGTTACAAGTTAATTCAATGGACACAGGGTTTATGCACATATAGTAAACATAAGTAGACTCTTGTTGAGAGAAGATAACACTGTTGGATCCCAAGTTCTAATTCAGATCATTGCCAGGAATTCAAATTACACTTTGGATGATAAGCAGGACCACATTACTGCAAGTTTCATCACTTAATGATGGCATCCAGTTATATAATAAATTAATGTAGTTATTAAATGATACTAACCTAGACACTGTATGCCTGTTCTCAAATCAGTTGCCCTCTTGTTCTATTTGTATCAGTTTGGACCCATGTTCAAAAATAGTGAAAATTTACTAGTTGACTTATGTTGACAGCAAATAAATCTTCCTTTGGAAAGAGACACTCAAACCATTTCTATTCTTACAAATATTTCCATCTCACTTAATCCATTTTGTTCATTATACCTCTGTTCAGATTTTCTTTGAATTGTTCCAGTGTATTATTGCGTGAGATCCTTGACATGGGTTGTGCTTTTATTGCATATTTTTCACCACCACAATGTAATTTTTTGAATTGTTTCAATATAAATTCATTATGAGTCCCCTCCTCCATTTTATGATATTAGATTATATATCTATAGCTATAAAATGGGGAAGTGATACTTAATAGAATGTCTAACCTGAATGTGAAAAAAAATCTTCTTGTGGTGTTTGTCTCTCTTCAGAATATTTTGACCTTCTCTGATTCATGTTTCATGTTAATGTGCATTAATTTAAAAGGATATAATTGAATAGAATAAATATTCAATAGAATAGAAAATGTAACTGTAATACTTTTTCAACACTTTTTCCCCCAAAAAAAATTTAGGTTGTTGATTTAAAGTTGTTATGTGTTAGATTTAATGTTGCTTAAACTTCTCTAACCTAATATGGTGTTTAAAGCATAGTAGTTATTTAACCTAGATTTTTGAATGCAAAATGCATTCAAATATATACCGGGTGTTTTTAATCCTCTTGGCTTCTCATTTCCATCATTTAAGTCTCTGGAATTTTTTCTTATGGAGATGAGTGATATTATGCAATTGTGACAGAATTCCCAAGGATCTCTCTTTAAGTACTTTTCTTTAAGAGGTAATATGGGTCAGTAGAAAAGAAACTAAATCTAAAGCCAGAGAACTTTGGTTCAAATCTAAGCACTACCACCTGCTGCCTGTATGACCTTTAGCAAATTGTTTACCCTCCTGGAGCCTCAGTTTCCTCTGTTTTAAAAGAAACTGTTGGACTTAGAAAGTTAAACTGTTACTCAGTCATTTCCGACTCTTCATGACCCTATTTGGGATTTTCTTGGCAAAGATACTGGAGTGGTTTGCCAATCCCTTCTCCAGATCAATTACAGGTGAGGAAACTGAGGCAAAGAGATGAGGAAAACTGAGGTTAAGTGACTTGCCCAGTGTCACACAGCTAGTAAGTGTCTGAGGCTGGATTTGATTTCAAGTCTTCCTGATTCTAGGCCTGGTACTATCCACCTTACTGCCCCATAGTTGGATTAGATGACATTTAACATCTCTTCCAGCTCTTGGGATCCTGTGACTTATCATTCAAGAATGTGTCACACTTTAGGGCTGAGTGACAGGAAAGGATGTGGATCTAGAAACCACACAAAAATTCTTAGGTTTGGGAAATGTGAAAGTACATTTCTTCGTTCAGTGGGGGGAAAGTTATTGATTTTATAAACAATGCAAAAAAACCATTTCTGACAAGAGTTTCATAAGCACCTAGTATTATATGCCTATATGTATGTATGTATGTATGTATGTATGTGTGCTTGATGTGCCAGCATTAAAAATGAGAAATAGAAGAGAGGATCAGAAAATAATGTTGTTGGATTGTGTTCACTGTGGAATGTTACGTTATGCTGCACTTGATATTAAAGTCCCATTCAGTTTCTAATGCATGTTAAAGTGCTGAACAAGGATTTCAACCTTAAGTGCTTTAGAGGTCTTGTCATCTATAGTAGCCACTGTTTCTACTATGCTTCCTTCCTAAGTTCGTCACATTGGGATTCCCTCAATAGCATGTTTTATTTGAAGATAGGAAATGCATGGTCTGTCATCCCACATAGAATAACACAATGAGAAAAAAAATAAAAAGGTTGGCGATGGGATCAAGAATGTTTGTAATTCTGGCACTGGTTTTCATTTTTTCATAAGCTCTGGTGATGGTACACTGTAGGAAGGTAGTCTGTTCTGATTGCTAACGCAGACCACTTTTCTCTTTTCTTCATTTGATTGCTGACAAGTTTAACAAAGTGTATGGCTCTTCTCCCTTCCTGCCTGGGTAAGACACGGGTGTGAAGATGGCTTCATCTAATCCATATTTCACTGCATGTTTGTCTTCTGTCTCTTACGCTGAACTAGTTTCCAATTTTATTTTTTCTTTGTTTGTTTGTTTGTTTGTTTTGTCGTTCAGTCTCCAGTGTAAACCAAAGAAGTTAGTTCTTTTTGGATACTTATCCAAAATATTGAATCTGGTCACATTTAGCTGACCTTTAAAAAAAACCCAAAAAAAACTTAATGAAACTTAATTTTAAAGAACTATTAGTATAATTTAAAGGAGATTAGCTTTGGCTTTCATTAATGCTTTTTTTGGGGGGGGGTCAGAAATTTTGCTGTGATATTTTGTAAAGTGGCTGCCTCTTGTTTTTGCTTCCTACAATACAACAGTAGGCTATAAATGCCTTGCCTGCCTCTTTTTGTTCTATAACTGCTTCACTAATGCTTCCTCTTCCCTCTGCAGTATAACAAGTCTAACTTTTGCTTCTGTCCCATTTCACCCATATTGCAGGAACCAGGAGGGGTTGGGACCCATAGTTCATGATCGAAAGTCTCAGACATTGCCTGTTTCCCGTAACAGAACAGGAATGATGCATGCCAGATTGCAGCAGCTGAGCAGCCTGGATAACTCTCTCACATTTAACCACAGTAAGTGCCATCACGTGCCATCGTAACAGCTGACCATCTCATCCTGCACATCAGAGGGGAGAGCCCCAGACCACACCAGAGCACACATCACAAACTTGATTCTCTTTCCAGGTTAAAACAAATGGGGATGAAGAGAGAAAGAGAGAGAGAGAGAGAGAGAGGGAGAGTTCCTGGCACAATTTTCCTCACCTCTCTTTTTTTTTACAGTATTGAAGTCAGCATCTGGCAGTGACATAATGTGGAACATGGTCAATTATGGCAATTAATCCCCAGGAATCAGAAACCCCTCTACCATACTTCCCCCCCCTTCTGTTAAAAAAAAATTCATAAAGTGACAATCAGTTTTTCTTGTCTTTAAGATGCATGTCTGAAATCCTTAGCCATGGCAACCATTTTGGATTTGTATTCCTAAAGAGGAATTAATTCAATGTTGTATTTTTAAACTTTTTGTTAAGGTCTGATTTTGACTGGTGAGATTTCTTCTTTCTCTTCCTCTGTCTCCTCCCTTCCCCGACAAAGTGCATGTAATTGATCACGTTTCCACATTCTGACATTTCTGCCAGGGGAAAAAAATGTATTTTTATCCTTAAAATTGCTATGAGAACATAAAGCCCTTGAATCACTTTCTGTAGTTGTGGAAAAGCGCCCAATAACAAAGTGACTTTTTCTGTTTTCAGTGTGAGAAAGATATCAAGTGTGCTTGGAATTTCTGTAGACAATGGTAAGATTTAATCAGGTTGAAGTCGGCTTCTAAGACCACTTCACTTGTAAACAGAAACTTTTTTTTGTTCTTGTTGTTCATCTTGCCTTCCTAACTATGGGGCTTTCTAACTTCAAAGTAGAGATTCTACCAATATATGGGGGTAGGGGGTGCAGTTTGATTGATTTATATCTACATATTAGCCAAAGGGACATGATATTTGTATTTTCTGTTGTCCCTAGAAATTTAAGTTTTTCAGACACATTAGGAGCTCACAAAGTGGAAGCCCTAAACTCTGCTTACCATCCAGCATGATAAAGACTAATATTACCATCTGTAATCAATGCCATTCATGATAAGAGTGTGATCCATCTCCACTGAGAGCATGTTTTCAATTAAGGTTCAATACTAGTACAAGTTTCCATGTTAATGAAACATATTCTCTCTAGTTCATGTTTAGTTCTAATAGTGGGGGACTGTTTGCTGTGGTTTTCATGCTCATACCTTAACACAAGCTAAGAGTAAAGAGAATATTATCAGCTCTGTTTATTACCATTGCTTAAACTGAAGACCATTCTTTGTAAGAGAGAGAGGGGATAGGAAGAGTAACACAAATCCTAACTCTTGTACTCCTCCAGAATTAAAGTGCCTTTAATATAGCCTGAGCTATGTATCATAAGCCCAAGTCTCAAGTTCTGCTATTCCAATATTATGTCAATCTGTCAAAAAATGAGCTGAACAACATTAAAAATCCATTTTTGATGTTCCTGCTTTTTAAAAAAACTGACACAAAGTTTCTTGCCTTTATACTTCCTTTCCTACTTAGAAAACAGAAATTAAATCTAGCAAAGAATAGAAACCTGCTAGACTGTCTTCGCCTAGGTAGCTATATTTAATAAAGTCACCAAGCACTACTTAAGTAATCACCCTGCTCCAGATACTATGCTAATCCTTAGCAATACAAAAACAAAACAAAACAAAACAAAAGAGTCCCTTTCCAGGAGCTCACACTGGATTGGGGGAGACAAAATAAATGTAGGATCACTTTAAAGGAGGACTGAGAAAGGTTAGGTGAGGACTTTAGCTGAGACCTGAAGGAAATTAGACAAAGATACGCCATATAGACTGATTCATTCATTTAATCATTTGTAATTAGTGATTGAAGGGAAAAGATAGAGAAAGCTGGCCTTGGAGTAGTATAAGGGTCACATTCCTGCCAGTGAACCTATAGACTATGTAACTCCAGGCAATGACTTAACCTTTTAGCCTCTGGGAACTTTCAGACTATTAATTGAAGAGTAGATGATAATCTGAATGGAAAGAGTTTCCTGTATCACTAAAATTACAGGTCTGGTCTTTCTTCAAAAAAAATCACTAAGCTTCAGGATGCATTTATAAGATGAGGAAACTGACCTCTAGAGACAAACAAAACATACATTTTTCATTATTTTTTTAAAGTTTTTTGCAAGGCAATGGGGCTAAGTGGTTTGCCTGAGGCCACACAGCTACGTAATTATTAAGTGTCTGAGGCTGGATTTGAACTCAGGTCCTCCTGACTCCAGGGCTAGTGCTCTATCCACTGCGCCACCTAGCTGCCCCAAAACATTCATTTTTTTAAAAAAAATAATTGGGGGTACCTAAGATGATTCAGTGGATAGAGCGCTGGCCCTGGAGTCAGGAGGACTGTTTAAATCCAGCCTCAGATACTTAATATTTACCTAGTTGTATGACCTTGGGCAGCAAGTCACTTAACCCCATTGCCTTAAATAAATAAACTTCAAAAATTTTATTTTGCTCCCATTATAAGGAATTTTCAACATTCATTTTTTTTTTTTTTGGAAAAATTTTGAATTCCAGGTTTTTCTCCCTTCCCTAGACTGCAAGCAATCTGATGTAGGTTCTACATCAAATAAAACATTCATAAGCAGTTTCTTGGCACCCCACCACAAAAATATGAAATCTTCCACTTAGAAATAGGGCCAGTGGCCGGTGCTTGAATTGGGGATAAGGAGACATCTGAGTGTTATGAGCTTTCCAGTTACCAGGTCAATTTCAGGTATTCTTAGTTCCCACTAGAATAGGTACCCGCATCCTCTAAAAATGCCCACAGGTGACCTAAGGAGAAGGTAGAGGGAAATTCAGTGTTTCTCATCAAAAATGACAACAGTTAGGTCTTTACCCACTGTTTAAGATTGTTGGCTCCTCGGATCACTTTATAGGAGTGACCAATCTGGTTTTCTCTGACTGAATTGTTGGGTCTCAGAAAATCTCATGAAGGTTCAGATTAACCTGCCTCATAGAGATCAGGCCTCTAGTTTTTAAAAAGTGAGAGGGTCAGCTGAGAGAGACTTTGCTTGGGCAGAAAGTTACAAGGCTTCTCAGAAGATTATATATACCCCTGTCCCCCACTGTCCCTGAACTTAGACAGTTTATAGAAATTAGAATTGAAATTTGAATAAGGGGTAGCTAGGTGGCGTAGTGGATAAAGCACCGGCCTTAGAGTCAGGCGTACCTGGGTTTAAATCCAGTCTCAGGCACTTAATAATTACCTAGCTGTGTGGCCATGGGCAAGCCACTTAACCCCATTTGCCTTGCAAAAAACCTAAAAAAAAAAATTAGAATGAGTTCAGGGGACAAAGGAATTGCAGCTATTAAATAATTGATGTTAAAGCTAAACAGAAAGGCTCATTTTCAAATTGACTAACATTTGAGGCTTATAAATATGTGTTTATTTTGTTTATTTCTTATGTAAATTGATGTAAAATTTGTTAGTATTTTATTTATAGTGAAAAACTTATACCCTGCCCCAATCCCAAGTCTGGTTTTAAACTACTAGTTTACCTGATACTTGATAAATAACACAGAGCTGGTTTTCTTTAGTCTTAGCCTGAATACCTTTTTTTCCCTCTAGCATCTGCTAATTCAAATGTAACTCTCTTAATTCTTGCAAATAATTGTGCCCACCTCTCAAATTCAGCTGTTCTTATTCCACCTTCTAGCTCTGAAATTTTCAAATAGCTGCAACTTTCCCCTAAGTTTTTCATCTCCAAATCATCTCAGTCAACAACAAAAAGAACACGTGCATGCACATATATGTGTGTATATATACACACAAACAAGTGTGTATAAGTATATGTCAAACCTGAAGCACTCTGTCCATGATTATGTGCTGGGAGGGTTTGTAACTCTGTTTTTCTAGGACAGCTATACTTGTTTGATAACTAATATTGTACCTTCTGTTGGACCAACCAAAATGATATAGACAAAGAAAATCCTTTATTCTGTCATAAGAGACCTTACTAGGGATATGTGGGAATATGGCATGAATATAGCAAAGAAAAATCATTCACATTACTAAATAGCAACCCTTACTCCTCTGTGCACCATCTTGGATAAGGACAATCTATCTCTAATTTAGAAGCCTCCTATCTCCTGAGGATTAGGAGCCCTGTAAACTTTAAAGTGGCCACCAGGGAGCAGCAGAGGACAGCAAAAAAACTATTTATTCATGCAAAAGTATGTTACTTTGCTCCAATATAAGGGTAAGAAGTAAAGTGAATAAAAACAGATTCAGGGGCGGCTAGGTGACGAAGTAGATAAAGCACCGCCTTGGAGTCAGGAGTACCTGGGTTCAAATCCAGTCTCAGACACTTAATAATCACCTAGCTGTGTGGCTTTGGGCAAGCCACTTAATCCCATTTGCCTTGCAAAGACCTAAAAAAAAAGAGAGAGAGAAAGAAAAGAAAAGAAACAGATTCATAGATTAAAGTAGGAAGAGACCCAGCTCATTTTTTCATATGAGAAAATTACAGGCCAGAGGTCTCACAGGTAGTGATAATTCTCCTTTAACTCAATAAATTTGAATTCTGTAAAGACGCCTAAAGAGAGGATCATGATTCCCTTTTGAGATATTTCCAGGGCACATAAAAAATGTGGGCTAAGTAATATATTTATTATAATTTGCAATGTAAATAATAAAAATAACAAGGCAGCTAGGTGGTCTAATGAATACAGTGACCATCCTGTAGTCAGGACCAGGGCAAGTCACTTAATCCTGTTTGCCTCAGTTTCCTCCTATATAAAATGGACTGAAGAAGGAAATAGCAAGCCAATCCTCCATCATTACCAAGAAAACTCCAGATGGGGTTACAAAGAGTAGAACATGACTGAAAACAACAACTACTACTACTAATAATAGCTAGCATTCATGTAGATAGAAGTTTCAGGTTTACAGAGTATTTTATCTATGTTGTTTATTTTATCCTCACAACAACTTTTTTGAGGTAGATTGTTATTATTATACCCATTTTATAGATGAGGGAAATTGAGAAATTAAGTGAATTGCCCAGGATCACACAGCTAGTAAGTATGTAAGTTGAAATCCTCAGGAGATAGGAGGCCTCTAAGGTGGGATCTATACTCAGATCTTCTTGATTCCTGGTAATACTATCCATTTCACCATTTCACTCCAAGTTGATAGATCTGTGCCAAAGTACATAATTGAAGTCATGAGAGAGATAAAGACAAAACCTTTTCCAATTGAAAAATCTGCACTTGGTTTAGAGAAAAAAATGAATGCAATGTTAACATTAACATACTGTATGGAAATAATGTTTCTTTACTATGCATAATATTAAATATTTGAATTTCATGTAGACCTATAGGCACAATCTGTGTATAAATATAATTATTTAGACCTTGAGAACCAAGGCATTATGTAGTTCAGGAAAAAAACATTTTAAGAAGTTAGCTAAGATTGATGGAGTTTAAAAATTGATACCAAGAAAATATTTTGCACAATTGAGGCTAAAAAATACATTTTAAGGGGTCTTTATAAGTTTACATGTTTTTTATTCTATAGTATTTTCCTCATCCTGCATCATTTGCATACATAAACCACCTGATCAGGAAAATAATCAAGGTTATGTGTCCTGCAGAGACAGCAAATAGATATAATGTTCTTATCTCAGAGTTTGGTTTTGCTTTAGACTTCCAGAAACTACTTTTCTTGTCATTTGATACAAATTTCTTTTTTCATGTCCAAGTTAGAACAATAGTCAATTTTCAACTTGAATACATATTCTCATTGACCTTCTCTATCAAACATTTAATTATAAAGAAAAAGTGATCATGGTGCCCTGGACTTAAACAGTAAAAAGGCAGGAATGAGGAATTTTCATGACTTTTAAAGTTGTAGCATGTCAGTTAAGACATGTTCAAATTATTTAAGAATTGCTTATGAGATGGTGTTGGGGGTTGCTTCTTTCAGTAAGTGGCTTTATGCTGTTTAGAAGCTTTTGTAGAGCATAGATCTACATATAGATCATAAAATTCTAGATTTAGTGATTAAAAAGGGCCCCAGAAGTCATCCAGTCTAATCCTATCATTTTAAATCTAAGAAAATGAGGCCCAGGTAAGTTAAGTCCCTTTCTATAAAGGAGGAAGGGGAGAGCTGGAATTTATACCCAATACCTCCTACTACAAATCTAATGCTTCTCCTGGTTGAAATTCTTTTCAGGGTCTATCATTGGTATTTTGAACCATTAGAGGAGAAAAAAGTTTCTCGTTTCAGGGAAGGTCATAAGAATCTTCAAAAGGATCTTAAATAGTTAGAGTTGTTTTCTCTCTCAGATGCTCTGATAAAAAGAAAGCCCTTTGGTTATAGATAGTAAGTTATAGAAAAGAAAAATGATCTAGGGTTATTTAGCTATATCCTTATGGAATGGAGCCAAGTAGATAATTTCAGACTTAAAAGACAAATTTGTTGGGTAAAATAAAATGTGTGTGTGTGTGTGCGCACATGTGCTCTTGCTCATAGCAGCCATGTTACTGAAGCAACAATATCCAGCTTCTGCTGTTTCTTTATTCTTGTATATTTAAAGCAATGTTAATTATAGATTAAATTGTCTGGTAGAGTAGGTAAGATGTGTGCAGTCATATTATATAGTGAATAATACATATATACATATAGATATTAGTATGCGTATACATATAAACAAAGGAGACTAAAAACCTTAAAGCAGGACTGAGCAACCTCTGGTTGGCATGCCACCAAAGATTATGCTTAGGCCAACGGTCAGTATCATATCTGATTCTCTGTGATCTGCATGGGGAATATAAAAATCAGCAAACAGCTCATTTGCCAGAATTACCCAACACCCTCACCCCAGTTCATTTCAGTTTTGAGACCAATGTGGTCAGTAAACCCTGCTCTTCCTCCCTTCAAATGCCAGATTACTAACTGTTTTTAGAGTACTAGCTCAGATAGCCTTTCAGAAGCAGGGCAAGAACTATTCATTGTGGGCAAAGGATCCATTTCTTTCTGAAACCTATATAACATAGCCGGGGGGGGGGGGGGGGGGGGAGGGGATGGGAGGAAGGGGATGACAGATGGACAGAGAGAGAGAGAGAGAGAGAATGAGAATCAGTAATCAAAGGCTATGTATCAGAAACTATCATACAATTTTTGATTCTGCCTGTTACTTCCAAAGCTTATCAAACTTGGAAATATTTTGTAATTAATATAGTCCCATTTGGGAGGCAAGGGTAGTGCTGAACTTGGAATCAAGAAGACATTTGGGTTCAACTCTGGTCTCTTGTAATTTACTAGTTGGGTGACAAGTCCCTCACTCACTGTGTGCTTCAGGCTGCCATTTTGAGTGATAGGTAGATTACAATAAATGGAGATGTATATGTCAGTACAGCTTATATTTATAAATATTTAAATAATTTATTCCCGCATCACAGTATTCTAGAATTTAAATTAGAATTATAGTTTCAACATTTTGAATATTTTTTGTGAGTAGGTTGGAGATGGAAGAAATAATTTCTTACAGTCATTTGACTGTATCCTACCTAATTCCCACTTTCAAAAAGAGAAAGAGTGTTGAGAGCTAACATTTATATATTGCCACCTACCACTGCTACTGCCAGGCTCTGGCACTTTTTTAAAAACAAATTTAAGTTGATCCTCCATAATTTTACTATTTATTATCCCTGTTTCACAGATGGGGAAACCTCTCACAGATGACAGGTTCAGTAATTTGCCCAGATTCATATTTAAATTCAGGTCACTCAGCTCTTCTGACTTCAGGCTCAGAGCTCTGACTGTTGTGTCAGCTATATGCCAGAGAAAGAATAGTCCTCACCCAATGCCACTGAAATGAGTTAATTGCCTGTTACTATCATCCAAGTTAAATTTTATTTTGGAGAAATATTGGAGCACCTAAGAGAAGGCCCCATTAACCTAACACTCACAGAATACTTTTGGTTGGTTCAAGAACAGGTACCATATGTAAGTGACACAACCTGACCATGTTATAAAATCACTTTAACATTGATTCAATTTTTTCTCTTTAATTTTCCATCAACACATTCTCAGAGAATAAAGTGATAACTTCTCTCCCAAATCAATATAGTATTATTTAAAAACCAAAAAATGGACTCATATTTATCCACTAGGAAAGATTTAATAAAAAAAAAAGCCAGAATATAATATTAAACAAGAAAAATTCAAAGAAGATTCCTATTCACCAAAAATGAATATCCGATAAATGTGTTACATTAGTGATATGCCTCTGCTTTACAGAAGCACAAACTCTGAAGTTTTGCAAACTAACCACTTTTTACGTTCTTGTATTTAAAAATTCATACTGAAGTTCAAAAAGGAATTTGTATAATGGGTTCTTTAAAATCACAATGTAGAACTGGCTTTTACATGAGTTTTTATATTTTATTAATATTTTCCCATCATATGTTATTTAAGCTTCTTGATTCTAATCTAATTATATATCTTAGAGGCAATGGGACGTAGTGAATTGAATAAGGAATTTGGAGAATCAGGCTTTGTTTCTATCCTGTTACTAACCTTCACTTTCTTGAACTATAAAATGGGGCTACTTATTCATCTTGCTGGGGTATCATGAAATTTGCCTATTCATTTGTGGTGTTCTTTGAAGTCCTTGGAGAAAGACACTATTATGTGGAATTATATAATGTTGATACATGCTCTTTCTTTGCTGTCTAGGTCAGTACAGTAACTTCTCATCACTAAATGCCTTTTTTGCTAATGTGTACCATTTCACAGTTTAATTTCTCAAATTTCCCATCGACTACACTCACATTAATTTCACTACTGTATAAAGAAACAGTAAATTGTGTATTCATGTTTGTGTTAATTAGATTAGAAAAACCATAAATTCACACCCTAAAATTTCTTTCCTTTCCTTAAACATTTCTTTCACTGGAAGTGACTTTCATGCTTTCTCTTAAGATGGCTTGCAGCAACTAGGAAGCAATACTGTCAACTCTAGATTATCTGTGCTAATTGAGGATGGTGATAGTACATAGTAATGTCTATCAGTCTCATATAAGCATTAGTTTCAACAACTTCTCCCATCAAATAAAAATCAGAAAATATAGCAGCCTTGCATATAATAGTCAATAAATTGGTGTTGATTTGAAGTGACTACATAGATACATTTGTGTTTGTCCTATGGAAAAGCCAGAGAATTGACTAAGTAAACAAAAATTAGAAAGCATGCATTCCAAGAAAAGAACCAAAGAGATGAGCCTGTATGTAATTTGCCTCTAAATAATCCAGAGTTGACTCTTCTTTCATTGCACCCTAGAACAAGCCTTTATGTCATATTTCAAACCCATTATGTAGTAATGCTCATATTATAATTCATACAGGCTACGGCCACTCTGATGCTGATGTTCTTCACCAGTCGTTACTAGAAGCAAACATTGCCACTGAAGTTTGTCTCACTGCTCTGGACACTTTGTCGTTATTCACATTGGCATTTAAGGTTTGTTTAATTAAGAATTTCACGATCAGTTTTCAATATTTTAAGTTCATTCATTGAATTAAACCCTACTTGAAGATGTTATATTCTTCCAGCAGCTAGCTTTCTTTGTTAGTTACAAATCATTCTAGGAAGTTGCTAATCCATAAATACCATTAATGAAACCATTTTACAGCTTAATGACTTGAATTCCCTAAAATATAATAAAGTTTAATTTGTTAGTCTGTACAACATGCTTTGAAATTATGGAAACATGGCCTCTGGAGGTAATTAAAGCTTGGGTAGAACAAAACATTTACCAAAGGAAACATTTCTCCATTCTACTGCACCCTAGGGTATGATAAACTCAGTGACCTCCTCAAGCATTTCTTCTTTTATCTTTGTTCTTTTGAATGACTCCAAATGCTGCATGCAGTGAAACTCTAGATTTAAATTTAGGACAGCGCTTTATAATAATTTGAATTACTCGTATAAATGAATTTGTATTTATTTTTATTTGCTTATCCTTCTTAGTCTTTGAGTGAAACAAAAAAAAGTTATATTTGGAGACAGAGGAAAGAACTTTTAAAAGATGCTTTAAAAATTGATATTTAAGTTTTTTCTGGTATCTTGAGGCCATGATACATTTTAATTAAGAGAAGAAAGTCAGAATCTTACTCAGCCTCATTTTTGTGTTCAGCAATCTAACATCCCTTTATTCCTAAGTGATTCTGTTCTTTTCTGCTAGAAAGGGCAGCTAATGATGATAAATAATGAACATTGAAGCCAACAATCCTACTTGAATAGGAGTCCAAGAAAAGTTTGCCTTGCCTTAATGTGAACTCAAATTGCTCTATTAGTTTACTTGTTTTCCAAATAGTAATATTCTTTTCACGTGGTGATTAAATCTAGATTTCTAATCAATCTCTGATTGAACTAAGGAGACTAAAATATAAATTAAGTTGATGAAAATATTCTTATTTGAGGGACGAGATTGTTTATGTGGTAGCTCACAATATTTGTGAGTGCTTTGAAAACCTTCATTTTTTTGAATTATTTCTTCGTCCCTTCTTTCCCATCCCCTCCAAAAGCAAGTCTTTATTTTAAACCCTATCTAATAGATAAGAAAATGGAGACATAAAGAATAGATGTTCTCTCCAACAATATTTAGTATGGGACTAGGGAAGAGAGCTATGTTTGGTACATTGAATTTCAATTTCTATTTTCATTTGGCTTTTTTTTAAGTTAAAAATTCTTATTAAAATTCTCCATTGTCTTTGACCACATTTTTATGCCATAACTTCCAATTATCAGTATCTCATGATCCTCTGACTTAGACATGGGCAATAGGAATAGGAAAAGGTTTATAAAAGACTGTCAATAATCTAACTGTAGCTAGGACTAGTTGTCTGTCACTAGGGTAACTAGGCGGCACAGTAGGTAAAATGTCAAACCTGGAGTCAGGAAGACTCTTCCTAAATTCACATCTGGTCTCAGACACTCTGTGACCCCGGGAGAGTCACTTAACTCTGTTTGCATCAATTTTGTTATCTGTAAAATGAGATGGAGAAGGAATTGGCCAACCACTCCAGTCTCTTTGCCAATAAAACCCCTAATTGCGTCACAGAGTCAGATACAACTGACAAACAACTGAACAACTAATTAGTCATCAGTTCTCAGGCCTCCAGTGTTCTTTATAATTAAGACTTCAGGTAAGCTGGTGCAAAGCACTTTCACGGCAAACAAAACTTGGGTACACAAATCCAAATACATAAGACAACCCAAGAGGACTCTACTCCCAGAACTTAATAGGTCAACTTCAATGATCTCTCACCTAAATCTCTTTCTTTAACCTCTTTTCAACATCTATTCTATACCTTTACCTAGAGAGCAGCCTAAAAAAAAAAATCTACTCAGAGATGTATTAAGTCAGACAGTTTGCAGATATTAGAGATTGTATTTGACTCAGGTGTTCTTGGCCCAAGTCCAGTACTCTATGTACTATGTACACTGTTTTATTGACCAGGAGCAAAACAGGACTAGATGACCTTTTTTTTTTAAGGTAGTCAGGATTAAATGACTTGCCCAGGGTCACACAGCTAGTAAGTATCTTGAACTCAGGTCCTCCTAACTCCATGGCAGGTCTCTATTCATTGCACCTCCTAGCTGCTCCAGGCCTAAGGGACCTTAAAACAAAGCTTGATCATCATCTGTTACTGTAAATACCTATCTCACTGATTTCCTAGCTTTTTCATCATATTGCCAAAAAAAAGTAATAATAATAATAATAAGTAAAAGCTAAAGGTTGTAATTCAGGATCTAAGATTTGGAGGCAAGATTGAATGTAGAAGCAGGTTTAGGACTGAGGGCATCTTTGTCAGGGCTTCTTGGTCTACTAAAAGGTTCAACTTCTAGCACTGCACATATTCAAAACTGGAAGATTTGGAATATTTTCTATGATCTGGGCATAGGGAGATTTTTTTTCCCCCCTAACAAGTCATCAATGTCCAAGTCTTGATTTTCTTGTAAATACAACATAGCAACATTAGAGAGTTTTACTAATGCCCTCAAAGGGCATACAGGTCAGAGTCCACTGGGGAAGGATAGTGATAAACTCGAATGTGCTTTAAGTGATCCTATAGAGAAATAAAGAGCAGTCTAATTAAAAATGCTCCTTTATAAATTGACTGCTTTTCATGAACTGCTTATAGCAAGTTGGAAGATGAATAGATTTTTTTTTAAATGAAGAAAATATTTAGAAATATCAAACATGAATCCTGTTCAATCTCTAGTAGAGAGTGTCTTCAATAGTATCTAAGCTAAGTGGGTATTCTTTCAGTAACACTTCCCAAAGATGTGCCAATAAATGTTTCACAATCAACTCTCTGGGAATAAAAAAGGCAAGGGAGATTTATACAGGATTCATTTTTCAGTTTAATCTGCATTATTACCATTTTCTCTACAATTTTCTTAAGTCTATACAATGAACAAAACAACAAATCAATCCCTGATCTGTAGCATTTACCAATTCCTGAGAATAAAATGTTCACATTGAGTAACTGAATTCAGGACATGCCTGAAACTACCAATCTGTCTAGAGCCATGTTTTGAATTCCTAGAAGAAAGGGACTTTTCAAATTTCTTAGCATAATAGAAGAATCTTATCTCTTTTCAGGTCCTCTGATTTCTCATGCAATTCTAGTATAATTCTTATAGATATGTATGTATATTTACATATATTTTTATCTATAGCTGTAGATATATAAAGATAATATTATATGAGAGAAAGAGATCAGTAGATAGATAGTACAGATGGCTGTATTAAATTGTAGAGAGAGTCAGAGTAATTGGTGCACAGGAAATAAGACTGAATTCAAAAGCAGGAAGAATTGGGTACAAGTAGCCGTGTTTGACACATCTTGTCTATGTAACCCCTTATCCTTGTGATGTTTTCTAGATAAAATCTCTTAGGCCAAATTGCTAGCCTGCATTGGTAAAAGGTGGTTTCTTTATCTAGAATTTCCTTTACCTGAATCACACAGGTCCAGTCTCTACCCTTCTAAAATTTTAAACGATGTTGAGCCATTCCACAGATGCTTTTTAACATTGCTATTATTGTATTCTCTTTGCTCCTAATGTAATTTTAATAATCTGCTCCTAGTAAAAACTCCTTTTTATTTCTCTTAAAATAACTTTATAGGGTGATAAATTAACACACCACATGAACTGTATTGTAAAAACTAATATATAATTACAGAGAGCAATAAGAATTAAAAGGGTGTTCACACAAGTAATTGAAGGGTGGGTTGCTAGGAAAAAAAAAACAGTTGAGCTGGTAGTTTTTTTTTAACTTTTAACTCTGTTTGCTCAGCTAAGTGATATGAATTCTTTGCTTTTGTGATTGAAAGGGTGTTCTTTTTATTGTTGTTGAGTCTTGTCTGACTCTTATGGCCCCATTTGGTTTTTCTTGTCAAAGATACTTGAGTAGTTTCCCATTTCCTTCTCCAATCTATTTTACAGATGAGGAAACTGAAGCATATAAGGTGAAGTGACTTGCCTAGGGTCACACCTAATAAGTGTCTTAAGACCAGATTCGACCTTAGGAAGATGAGTCTTCCTAACTCCAGGTTTGACTCTATCCACTGTAGGCTCTCTGTCACCTAGGCTGCCTGAAAAGGAGTTTTTTAAAATAGTGTATTTTAGAAGAGTGAATTCTCAAAGCAAAAAAACCTGAATAAACATGTGTGACAATTGCTTAAGTAACAACATGTCCTCTTAATAGGACTGCTCCTAGTATCTCATTTTAGTGCTTGAAAAGTCTGTGACCCTGAAGAGGCCTATTTACTGAGTCTTTTAGATGTCTGATATTAATCTACCAAGAATATTTATGAAACTTAGCACTTAATAATGCATAACTCTGTATCAAGAAGGGTACCAATTCCTACATATAAGAAGAAAGGTAAAAATAATATTGTCTTCAAGGAGCTGATTCATTTTTACAAAAGGTCCCATTTCTGTTCATTTGTTTGATTCCTGAATCTATGATAATTTCACTTCATCCTTGAACAAATTCAGTTCACTCCTTTCAGTTATATCTGACCCCATTTGGATCAAAGATACTGGAGCCCTTTTACAATTTCCTTCCCCAAGTAGTTAACTTTATTTTCCTCGTAAAATTGAGTTGGATTTGATTTTCTATAAGATTTTCTCTCTTTTGAACTCTCAGTTCTGTGATCCTATGACATTCTTTTGCTTCATTGAATTTTATATACTTAAGGAACCTCAATCACCTTGAGTTGAGAAGACAAATATTAATTTGGAATTCCTTTAACTATCACTTCATCCTGTTTACTTTGCTAAAAAAAAAGCTAGTTTCGGGAGTTTGCTATCTTATATGTTTTTCTATTGCTTGGCTAGGCCAAACTATAAGATAAATTTGGAATACCATCCTTTGGAAGATTTTTGTTAGAATTTTATTTTGGATTATAGTTTCTACCTATAGTTTTCCCCTAATGTCAATAGTTGTTTTTGTGAACATGCACATGAAATAGCATACTTTTGTCCCTACTTGAAAAAATCCCTGGACCATTTCTTATGCATATTTAGGTGAGAAAGTCTCTGTGAATGAACATCATCCTATTCTGTATTTTTAGGTAACTAATGTTAATTATTTCACCACTCAGACTTAGAAAATATTGAATTAATGAAATCATTTGCTTGGGGCAAATATTGAAAGTGAATTGGAGCTACCCAAACTTGCTATCATGACTTGCTTTCTAGTTATTTTTCTTTAAGGAAAGAATAAAAGTTAGTAAAAAAAAATGTTACACTTAGAACATTAAAATAACTTAAAAGTTAAACACAGATTCTCCCTCTTCCCTGGTAGTATGTTTGTTTCCTGGATTATATTTCAGTCTTTTTCCATAGCCTTTAATTAGAAAGCTCTAGTTGTGGGACTACCCTGTGTGACCGCAGCTAATAACTGTAAATGACAAAGCGCTCTATTACAATTATCAACTCTGTGATAGCTGCTCTCATTTGCAAAAGAGAATTCAGGAATCTGCCTAAAGTATAATAATAATAATAATAATAATAATAATAATAAGATATAATAAATAATATATATATATAAATAAGTAATAATAAAGGATAGTAATCTTAGACTCTTAAGACAGGTTGACTTTAGAATAACATAAAGTAAAACCTGACTTACCAAAAAATCATGAGACTAAATTTGAAACATAATTTGTATGGCATGAGGATTCTTTGCTTTACTGAAAGACTTTATGCATGGTATCAAAGGGGATGTATCAGAACGGACCTAACCAGTGTTCTTATAACACAACTTGTTTTAGTTATAAAAATAAAAGTTTTGATTTCAACACAGCTGGTCGGGAAACATGGTTATTATGTAAATGGAGACCCACCCCTACTTGAAAAAACCCTCAAAATTCTCAGGGATTCTTGGTCTGTCTTACTAACTGCTGTGACTATCTATTTTAAGAACCAGCTCCTGGCTGATCATGGACATAATCCACTGATGAAAAAGGTTTTTGATGTTTACCTGTGTTTTCTTCAAAAACACCAATCTGAGACAGCTTTGAAAAATGTCTTCACTGCCTTAAGGTCATTAATTTACAAGGTGAGTCATTTAATGGAGTTCCTTTGTTACTGATGCATCCCATTTTCTGCATCTGAGATTCAAGGGCAATTTATTGGGCATACATTTTTATCTCATTGGCTCCCTTTCTCCCCCCCCCCCACAGTTTCCCTCAACATTTTATGAAGGGAGGGCTGACATGTGTGCTGCATTGTGCTATGAGATCCTTAAGTACTGTAATTCCAAGCTGAGCTCCATTCGTACGGAGGCCTCCCAGCTGCTGTATTTCCTAATGAGGAATAATTTTGACTACACAGGAAAAAAATCTTTTGTGAGGACACATCTGCAAGTAAGTGTGGTTTCTCATTTAGGCACAGATGTATTGTTTTCATCTTTTAAATTTTAGCTGGATAATTTGAGTTTCCTATTTATTGATCTGTCTCCTCTTTCAAATTATAATATTCTGGCTCCAAAGATGTATTCCTGTTATGGCAAAATGCCATTTTGGCTAAGTTCTATGTGTTATTTTCCCAAATTCTACAAGAATTAGCGAGAAATTATTATTGTAATTTGAATATTGAGACAATGTAGTAGTAAAATGATCTGATATGCTTAGCTCAAGTCTTGAGAATTTCATTTAATATTAAAAAAAAGATTTCAGAGCCTTAAATATAAGAGACAAGGAAGAAAGGGAAAAGATATTTATTAAAGTACCTACTATGTGCCTGCATTTTACAAATAGTTTCTCATTTGACCTCACACCAACCCCAGAAGATAGAGGCTATTGTTTTTCTCATTTTACAGTTGAGGAAACTGAGGCAGAGGGGGGTGAAGTGACTTGCCCAGGATCATACAGCTAGTAAATATCTAAGATAGGATTTGATCTCAGCTCTTTCTGATTCCAGGCCCAGCATTCAATCCACTGAGCCACCTCTCTACCCATTGTGTTGAGGGGCATCTAAATCACTCATTTTTATAGATGCAAGACTGAGGCTGAAAGAGAATAAATAACTTTTTCAAGGACACATTGGTAGAGCTGGGATTTGAATCAAGGACACTGTATTTTTCCTTGAAGAGCTTCTCTAGTTAGTGCATTGATAATGAAGAGAGAGACCTCAGATTATCATTCCTTCTCCTTTGTCCCCCATTTCTATTTTTCTGACTTTTGGCTATTCAAAATACTACCAGTCTTTTTTTGGACTTATTCTTTTTTTTTTTCTTTTTGGCCTCCTTAATTCTAAATTTCTTTTTTGCTGATCACATTTATTGCATTTTCCTTTTTTCACACATAAATAATAGAAATCCTTTTAACTTTTCCAATTCCATTCATTTGTTCATTTTACACCCATATTTATTGTGATAACTTTGCTCTGTGTTCTTTGTTCTGAAGGAGAGACAAAATTGATAAAAGTCGTTGCCTCAAGGAACTTGGAAGAAAAGTTCCTTCATTGAAAGTGGGGTATCTAGGGGCAGCTAGGTGGCACAGTGGATAGAGCACAGGCCCTGGAGTCAGGAGGACCTGAGTTCAAATTTGGCCTCAGTCACTTAATAATAACCTAGCTGTGTGGCCTTGGACAAGCCACTTAACCCCATTGCCTTGCAAAAAAAAACTAAAAAAAAAAGAAAATGGAGTATCTCTTCCCCAACCTTTACCCACACCCCCACACCCTAAGAAACCAAACTTTGGAAGGCAATAAGTAAATAGCATTTGGTGGAGGTACTATTGACTAAGTAAGAACCTGTGTCACTTGCTAACCATGAATGAATAATTGAATGGCTAATGTTTACAGAACATTAGGATTTACCTGATCTCCCATGACCCTCCTGACTCTTCTTTCAGGTAGAGTCCCAAGAATAATGTTATCCTTGTTTTACAGATGAGGAGATCAAGTTCAGAGATTTTCAGCAGCATGATACATTAAAGAGATAGAAGTCAAATCCAGGTCTCTCCCAACTCCCAACATCAGCATTCTTTCTACACTATCATGATCTTATAAATTACCTATAACCTTCCTCAAACTCAGTGTTCTCATCTCTAACCCCAATTTGCCTCAATTTCCCCACCTCTAAAAAGAGGAATCAAAATAGCTCCTACCTCAAAGTTTTTGTGGGGATCAAAAGAAATATTTATAATGTACTTAGCAAGTGTCTAGGACATGGTAGGCATTTGTAAATATTTGTTCCGTTCCTTTTCCCCCGCTGTAAAATAGGATTCATAATAACATAACTACTTTCTTGCCTTGTTTATATCACTATCACCTGGAACAGCTCCTGTAATATGGTAGGCACTTGAAACCCTTATTGATTGATTGATTGATTCACTGTAGAGTAAAGCTTTGTAAACCTGAAGGCATTATAAAAATGTAAATTAATGTATAAGCTTTATCAAATTGCTTGCCTTCTCAATAAGGGGTGGAGAGGAAGATGGGAGAGAATTTGGAACTTAAAATTGTAAAAATGAAAGTTAAAAATTGTATTTACATGAAATTGGAAAAAATAGTAACAAAAAAAGAAAATGTGAATTGTTATATATTATTACTAGTTAAGATTTCTGATCTCTGTTGTTATATGTTCTGCTAATGCAGGTTTCAGTATATAAC
The DNA here is from genome assembly GCF_037893015.1 of Macrotis lagotis. Taxonomy (NCBI): domain Eukaryota; kingdom Metazoa; phylum Chordata; class Mammalia; order Peramelemorphia; family Peramelidae; genus Macrotis; species Macrotis lagotis. Next base: position 163,946,990 of record NC_133663.1, on the reverse strand, counting down.
TCCTTGAATGAATTTCTAGAAGAAATTTAAAGGATTAAAAATGTTTGTGAACATTTTTTTTTAGCTGCATTCAAAGAACCACTACTTAAGACAATGCTGTCTCTATAAACATTGAAACTGTAGCCTCGTGGAATAGATCTTGAATGCAAATTGATTAAATTTTATTGATATTTCTTGAAGGTTATAATTTCTGTAAGTCAACTGATAGCAGATGTTGTCGGAATTGGAGGAACCAGGTTCCAGCAGTCCCTTTCCATCATCAATAACTGTGCAAACAGTGACAAGAATATTAAGGTGGGTCTCCCTAGTAGAAATCAAGGTGTAGAAACCCTTGGTTTCTAGCCAGTATTCCAAGACCTGTTTGACCCAGGAAATGAACCCATGAAGGTTTATATGTGTCCATTTTCTCTCATTTTAGCACACTAGTTTCTCATCTGATGTAAAGGATTTGACCAAACGGATTCGTACGGTCTTAATGGCCACGGCTCAAATGAAGGAGCATGAAAATGATCCTGAAATGCTAGTGGACCTACAGTACAGTTTGGCCAAGTCCTATGCAAGTACTCCGGAACTCAGAAAGACATGGCTGGACAGCATGGCAAGAATCCATGTCAAAAATGGGGATCTCTCTGAGGTAGCCTTGGAAACCTTTGGTTTTGTGATTTAGATAATAAGGTGTTATTTGTCAATAAAACATTCAGCGAAAACTATAGACAGTGGTATCAAACTCAAATAAAAATTGAGACAACCAACTGCACATAATGGATCCTTGTAAGCCATCTAGCTTTTAATGTTCATTGTATTTTTTTTTATTTAGTTAATTATTTCTCAAATGTTGTTCCCCACCTGGGAGAGTTATGAACCAGGCCCCTGTCTGACACCTCTGCTAGAGAACATACAAGTCCCTACTTTAAGGGAGTTTGTCTAATTAGAAAGATAAAACACACACACACACAAAGTTAATTAACATTATGAACAGTAGTCTTCTTACCTAAGAAGTGTATATATAACCTTTATTGAATTGTTTGACTTTTCAATGAGGGAAGGAAGAGTGGGAGAGAATATGGAATTGAAAATTGTTTGGTTTTTTTTTTTTTAAAAAAGCTTAGGAGGGGGCAACTAGGTGGTATGTTGGATAGAGCACTGGCCCTGGAGTCAGGAGGACCTGAGTTCAAATTCAGCCCCAGATACTTAATAATTGTTTAGCTGTGTGACCTTGGGCAAGTCACTCTTAACCCCATTGCCTTAAATAAATTTTTTTAAAAGCTTAGAAATTGTTTTCACAGGAAAAAATAAAATTTTAAATTTAAAAATTTTAAATTAAGAAGTGCTGGTAAGTTAGACAGGAGAAGGGAAAATCATAGTGGAGTATAGTGGCCAGGAAAAAATTAAGTTGAATCTTGAAGGATGGGTGGGTAGCATTTGAATCTAGAGGAAAAACATTTCAGTTAGGGGTATGATTCAAGCACAAAGACAGAAAAGGGAATTTAGATGACTTAGGTAGTATAAGAGATAAGTTTGGAAAAGTAGATTGGGGTCATATTTTGAAGGCTTTGAGAGTTTATGATTTATTCTAAAACCTTTGGAGAACTATTTGAAGAATTTTGATCAAAGGAGAATGATATGATCAAAATAATGTTTTAGGATGATTTTTTTGACCATCACTGTATAGGATGAATTGAAAGAAGAAGACATTGAAATAAGAGAAATAAGATAGAAGATTATTGAAGTAGTGTAAATGTAATGAACATCTTTTAAAATATTTGACTAATCTTTGTGCATTTTAAATATCCAAATTATAACCTCCTCTCAGCTTGATTTCTTTTATGGAGGCCACCAAACTATACATAATGGATCCTTATAAGTCACATAGTAACATTATTTATGTTGATTATATTTTTGTTTATTTTGTTAATTATTCTCAATTACATTTAAATATTGTTCTCCACCTGGGAGAGTTATAAGCCAGGTTTTAGGAGTCAGGGCAATCAGCTTAGCTAAAAGACTTTTCCTACTTCTTGTTAGATAAGGATTCACTCTAGGAATTTATTCTTTATGAATTGGGTGTTGAAGAAATGCTGTCGTAAGATTTCTCCTTCTTCATACCCTAATATAGTTTATCAGCAAAATCATTTTTGCAGCCTAAAATAAGTGGGAAACCTTGTTCACTTTGATATCCATTACATGCAACTTAATTTAATTGTTGCTACTAGGGTTGCTTTTAAAATTCACCACAGATTTTTTTTCCAAATAAAATTCAATAAATATGTAGGCAGCCTGCAAAAAACAAAAAGATCTACATGCTTTGATCAATCCCTATTGAGTCATTTTTTTCAAGTGTTATAAGTTTATTCTATTTCACTGAACCTATGTCAATTCTCTTATGACTATATTTCAAGTTTAAGGAAATCATATAGTCTGGGGTTTAAGGATATAAGAAAGTATTTCAAAAGTATAAACCTCCTAAAAAAAAAAGAATAAACTTCCTGTATGCCCTTAGGATTAAATTGTAACCTGAACTAGGAATTTAAATATTAGAATTAGAAGGGAACTCAGAAGCTATTGAATCTAATCCTTTTACAGATGAAAAAACTGAGGCAAACAGAGGATAAGTGACTTACCCAGGGTCATATAGCTAGTAAATTTCTGAGGCACAAGTTGAACACAGGTCTTCCTGATTTAAAAGGCCAACTTTCAGTGTTTGTGTGTGCTATTCTGTTCTGAGATTTGCAACATTGAATAACTTTAGTCTATTAAAACTGGTTCTTCTGAATCCTCTTCAATCAACGTGCCAAGTGCTGGGGATAACAAAAGAGTCGAAAGAAAGATAATAATTGCATTTGTTTCACAGGGTTGTTGTGAGAATCATGAGATAATAGTCAATTCAAGTAACTAAATGTTTATTAAGTGCTTATCATTCTGCTAAACTCTGGAAATCAAAAACAATCTCTGTTCTTGTTCATTAAGATCAAGCTTAGATTCTAACGGGGATAAACAGCCCATAAAAAAGGACAGGGTGCCATATTGGGGCAAAATCCAGAGAGTGGGACAAGACTGGTCTGGACCTTTCCTCAGAGTGTCCCAAAGTAGATACTGAAAAGATATTACCAGTGGGAGAAAGGGGCTGCTGCAGTAGAGTAAAAATTTAATAAATTCTTGATGATTGAAGGATTGATAGAAAGGAGACCAAAGACCAAAAATTATATGAGATGGACCCATGCTATTATACCAGAGATTTGAATTTTCCTGAGATACTTTTCCATATCATAAATTGGCCATCAGAGTCCTTTCCATTAGGGGAGAATGTAAGGGGGAAAATTTCTTCTTTTCCAACCCCAAGGCCTCTATCATAGTGTTTACTTCCCTCAAGTATATCTCAAGTTTACTTTGGCTTTGTGCATGCAAAGGACAAGGAGAACAATATATAATAATAGTTGGTATTTATAAGGTGCCCTAAAGTCTACGGAGTATTTTATGTACATTCTCTCACTGAAGCCTCACAACAGCCTTCTGAGATAGATATTGCAATTCCTATTGTGAAGATGCAAAAACTGAGGATTAGAAAAGTTAGTTCACCAATAGCAAAAAACTAATAAATGTTAGAGCTGGAGTTCGATTTCAGGTCTTTCCTGACTCCTAAGTCAGCACTGTTTCCACCACTTCTTGCTGAAAAGAACAGCCAATCTACCTTGGCTTTGCAGCTTCTGCCAGCTTCCATGGCAACATGGTGGTAACAGCACTCATAGCCAAGTGTTCTTTGGACAGGACTCTTCTATCTGAGATCATTCCTACCAGAGTGTTTATAGTAAGATGAACATTGAAGTTTTAATCAAGATTCTTAACATTTAGGGGCAGCTAGATGGCGCAGTGGATAGAGCACCGGCCCTGGAGTCAGGAGTACCTGAGTTCAAATCCAGCCTCAGACACATAATAATTACCTAGCTGTGTGGCCTTGGGCAAGCCACTTAACCCCATTTGCCTTGCAAAAACCTAAAAACAAAAAAAGATTCTTAACAATTAATAACTCTCTCTCTAGACCTTAGTTTTCTCCTCCTTAAAACCAAAATAATGAAATGGGAATTACCTACCTCACAGAATTATTGTGATGAAGTAATATATGAGCAATAAAATATTTTAAGATATGAATTACTATCCTTATTATAAATAGCAGTGGTATTATATGACATCTCAGAAGTTCTTGTCACTGACAGTAATCTGAAAATTACATATTTCAGCTTTGTTAATTTCTAGTCATAAATCAATTAATTAGATTCTTAATAATTAATTCCTTGTATGTGTTTAGTCTCCTGCCAGAAAGACTTCTCTTTTTTGATTAGGTGAGCTGGTTGGATTTTGTAGTTAAACTTTTGCCTAATCCAAACAACTTAAAATTGAAAGACTAGAATTGTATATGTGTGTCTCTTTTTTTTTTTTTTTTGCAAGACAGTGGGCTTAAGTGGCTTGCCCAAGGCCACACAGCTAGGGAATTATTAAGTGTCTGAGGCTGGATTAAAACGCAGGTCCTCCTGACTCCAGGACTGGTGCTGTATCCACTGCGTCACCTAGCTACCCTTCAGTTTTAAGTTAAATGTGTTTGTGTATGTGTGTGTATAGACACACACACACAAACACACACAAACACACACACACACACACACTCCTATATCTTTATATTTAATATATTTGATAAATATATTTATCAAATATAGAGATATGTATATACTTATGCACATGTGATAAATGTATATTCATTTTATATAGATATATATATGTGTGTGTACACATACAAATATAATTAATTTTAAATTGCAAGATTGGACAAAGAGTTTCTTTTTAGAATCTGTAAAAAGCTAATTCTCATATCTTGAGCAGTTTAAAATGAAGATAGTTTCCTTTATTCTGTCCACTTTTATAAACTACAATAGATATCATAAGAAATTTTTTTTAATAAAATCAACTTAGCAGTCAATCAGTGATCATCTATTAGGTGTCAGTGATATTCCAGGCACTATAATCATTTATAGGATTTCAAAGAAAAAATAAAATAGTCCTTGCTCAATGAGCTTATGGAGGTAGACATATATGTGTGTGTGTGTGTGTGTGTGTGTGTACACATATATTTACATTTGTATGTATATATGTTTATACATATATGTGTATGCATTGTTCTTATAAACACATACCACACACATGCACATACAAATACACACACACATATAATCAAGAGAGAAGGCACTAGCACCTCAGTTCTAAAACTAGGTACACTCTGGCCCTTGGTGCCACAGCTCACAAGAACACTGCAGGATATTTAAAAAGTTTTGACCTAACTATTTAAAAAGTAGAACTCTTGTTAAGTAAATCTGTAGGCTTGGTGGTACTGTGAAAAAATTACTGAGATGCTAAAGTCATGATGAAGCAAAAAAGTTTAGGAACTTCTACACTAGCATTGAGTAGATGAGTGAAGATTTTCATGTTTTAAAGTGGCATTTGAGTGGATATTAGGGTTTTTGAGAGGTATAGATAAAGTGAATTCCAGACATGAGAAACAGTTACTGCAAAGTCAAGAAAACCAGAACTGGAGTGTTGAGTACAAGAGGCAGTTTGACTAAACCACAGAGTACATGAATGAAAGTAAATATAATAAAGGTAGAAAGGTAAGTAGGAACCAGTTTGTGAAGAGTTTTTTTTTTATTTGATATTTTATTTTCCCCCAATTGCTTATAAAAGCAATTTTTAACTTTAATTTTTTAAAATTTTGAGTTCTAGTTCTTTCCCCCTTCTATTTTCCCTCTCCCTTCATTGAGAAGGCAAGGGTATTGATATAAGTTATATGCAAACAGTCATACAAAATATATTTCCATGTTAGTATGTTGTAAAAGAAAACACAGACAAAAATAAGAAAAATGTGTTTCAATTTACATTCAGACTGCATTTGTCCTTTTTCTGGAAACAAATAGCATTTTTCATCATAAGTCCTTCAGAATTGGATCATTATAATACTGAGAACAGCCTCATTATTCACAGTTGATCTTCATATAATATTGCTATTACTTCATACAATGTTTTCCTGTTTCTGCTCGTTTCACTTTGCATCAGTTCGTTTAAGTCTTTCCAGTTTTTTGTGAAGAGTTTTGAATACCAAACCAGAGGAATTTTTAATCTGATCCTTGTGATAAAGATCCAATGGAATGTATATCACTAAAATTCATAATGTCAAACTATTTTAAAAGCCAAATAAAAATAATAATTAAAAATAAACTCTAAAATATTTATAAATTATAAGAAATATTAAAAAGAAAAGAATGACATTGTCATACCTGTACTTCAAAAATATCACTCTTCCTTTGGATGATGGATTGGAGTAGGGCACAACAGGGAGATTAATTAGGAGGTTACTTTGGTAGTTCACACAGGAAAGAAGGGATGGGTGCCTGAAGTCAAGTGGTAGCAAATTGAGGGGCAAGAAGGGGACTTATGTAACAATTGTTGTGAAACTAGTAAGAGCAAGAGAAAATTGATTAGATAGATAGGATGGAGAAGAATGAGGAGTCAAGGATAATGCCATGGTTGTAAAGCTGGGTATGGCATTGCCTTTACCTATAGTAGATAAGGCATAGGTAATGTTTGTGTTTTGTCTTTGGGGTTAAAACAATATTCATCAGAATTGAGATTTAATGGATAACAATCCTGATGATTATATTTTGACCCTTAGTTCTCTCATCTTGTTTGCAAATTTTAAATTGAATCAGGTTATGTATGACCAACCTCTTACCAAATATATAAGGTCATTATATTAGTGTAAACGAGGGAGCAACTCCTCAAAGACACACACACACACACACACACACACACACACTGCATCTTGAATTTTGAAGCCTCTCTGGTTATGGAACTTCTGCAAGCATCTGTTCTTTTGATTCTCTTTTTCCATCCATGAACCTTAATTCCAAACATCCAACTGTGGAATTTTTGGTTCCATGGCTACACAATATTTTTCTTTTTGATCCTCAACCAGTGAGAGGTCAACCTAATTAGTTTTTTTTTTAGTTACCTTAGTAACTAGAAGTGATTCCATTTATTTTACCAGGTTGCACATGACATAATATATGTAAAGGACCAAATAAAAAGTATTACCCAAATATAAAATGTCACTAGTGATAATGTCTAATATATGTTTTATTTTACAGGCAGCTATGTGTTATGTCCATGTAACAGCTCTGGTGGCTGAATATCTTACAAGGAAAGGTAAGAAGCAATTGCCAGTGTTTTGTGAAGCTAATTTTGTCTGGATTTATGAGGTGTGTTTATTGGACAGCCATGATGGAAACATTTTCTTCTAATATATAGACAACTTAGGAGAGTGTTAATTCTGAAGCTGGGTGAAGACTGTTCTGGTACCTTCAGAAGCAAAAGAGAAAGCAAAAGTTTTTGAAAGTATAAATAGATTCCCCAAAATGACTCTTTAAAGACAATATCACCAGAAAGATGTAGAAATGTCAGATACTCTTGTTTGACATTGGGAGACTGTTTTCCTTTCTAAAGCCACATCTTACAATTTTTGTTGAAGGTTTATAGCATCAGTTTTGATGCTTGTTGCTTCCCACTAAGTGAACTAAGGTCGAAAGGACTTGATCTTTTCCAAAGGAGTCCACTCTCATAGGATCAATTCCTCTTTTTTTTTTCTTTTTTTTTTTTTAGGCTTGGATATAATTCAGAGTGTTTGGGAAAATAATATTTCATTCAACTCCGACCTCTTTAATGAGCATATTTATAGAGTTCCTTTTTGAGAACTTGGGAAATTTTCTGTATTCATAACCTCCATTCCAAATGAAAATAAATGTGGGATTTTAGGATAAAAGAAAGAGGTTGAAGGGATAGGGGTCAGGATATAAAGACTTGTTTTATCAATCTGTTCTTGCTCACTTTCTAATCAAGGGGCATGAATTTAATTCAGCAAACTTTTTAAAATACCTGTGTATTGGGTGTGGCTAGGTGGCGCAGTGAGTGGATAGAGCACTGGCCCTGGAGTCAGGAGTACCTGAGTTCAAATGTGGCCTCAGACACTTAATAATTACCCAGCTGTGTGGTCTTGGGCAACCACTTGACCCCATTTGCCTTGCAAAAAAAAAATACCTATGTTGGTTGGGTATAGGGGCTAAAATAATGCAAAAACAGCTCAGGTTTGAATTGACCTCAAAGCAGGAAGGATATCTTGTGGGCTCATGCACTACCTCTATCATATACAGCTTTTGTGACCCTGGGCAAGTCACTCAACCTCTGAATTCTCTAATATATGAATTCCCTATTTTTATTTGGATTTACAAGGGCATTTTTCTATGTAGAAGATCTCTATAGCAATGAAATTGTAAATCTACTCCCTATATTCCTAGGGACAACTAAGTGGTAAAGAGGCTAGAACACTAAGTCCAAGTCAAGAAGATCTGACTTCAAATCCAATCTAAACTGTGTGACCCTGGGAAAGTTACTGTTCCTTTGTCTACCTCAGTTTCCTCTCTAAAATGGAGAGGATAATAACTTTTCAAGGTTATTGTAAGAATCAAATGAGATAAGATTTGTATAGTTACACTATAAATATTGGCTGTTATTATTGTTTGCTATTTTTTTTTTGTCTTTTCCTCAAAGAAACTTAGAAAGGTAGGGTAGGGTAGTGTAAGTTGTTTATTCCCGTTTTGCAGATGAGGAAATTGAGCTTTAATAGGTTGTTAAGTGACTTGCCAGAAACTGGCAGAACTAGAACTGGAACTGAGTTTCTATTTCGTAACTGCTGCTTCTCCATAAAGCACTTTAGAGTTAAAAGGATTTCTATTTACCTAGATATTTGTGTGACTCCAAAGAAAGTCATTTAATGTGCCCATGTTTGAGTTTGCTCATCTATAAAATGGGGATGATATTTCTTCTTCGGAAGGGAAGTGCTGCTACTACTATTTTGGTCTGTTACATTACAGACTAACTGGGTGTTTGACTAGTTCACCTTGAGTATTACTTTTCTTATCTGTTAATCTTTTTTTCTTTCTAAAATTATCACAGTATCTGCCAGCAACCTTCGCTTCTGGAGAAAAAGCTGGTTTTAAGGTCATTTTTCAGTATAGGAAAATACCCTGAAGAGCATCAGTATTAAACCAGCAACAAGAGAGGGTCATTCCAGAAGTGGTGTGGAATAAATACTGAATAAATAAATTCATTGATTTGCCCAGGGTCGCATAGTTAAGAATGGATATGAAGTCAGGTCTTTGTGATTTCCTGCCCAATGTTCTATCCATTTTACCACCTAGCTGTTACTAGGAATATAGGGAGCAGATTTATGATTTCATTGCTATAGGGAATAAAGGGGATGTATTTTGGCATGCAAGGCTGACATCTTGATTTCACTGAGTTAAAATATATCAAACATTATCACAAATCTGAAAAGGAAGGCAAAAAAAATTCATTTTTTAAAGAAAGTACCATGTACTATTACTACTTTTAAGATTCTCTGCTAAGATCATCATCAGGTAATCCATTTCCTCATATTTAGAAGCAGATAAAACATTCCGACGGGAGCTATCCTACCTCCCCTACAGCCAGAGCACCTTCCAGAGGAGCAGTCAGGGAGGTGAGCCTGGGAGTGGCCTCTCCTCTAGCAGCCAAGACTGCAAATACATGCTACCATCCAGTGGTGTTGGGTTTTTCTTGATCAGCTTTGAAGGTGCCTTTCACTTTCCTCTCTTCTCTCTTTCTTGAGCTCTCCTGTGATTGGCAAGAGAGAATTCATCTCTAGAAAACTCTTTAATATCTTGATTTGATCCTGTTAATGATAAATTCTATTTTGTCACCAGACTAAGTAAGTTGCCCCTGACAAACTCATGTTTTGACTTTTCTGTTCAAAATTTTCATTCTTAACATCCGAATTTCCTGTGGCAGACATAAGAGAAAAAACTAGACAGCCTAATTAGTGACACCATCATACTAATCCATTAATGACAAGGACCTATTTCCCTTACATATGGTGGAACCTAATTGTGAAATATAAAGCAGTCTTTTTTATGTCATACAGATGTCATTCTATGGGTCGAGAGACTACTTGACTTAATAACTATTACTCAACTAACACTTTAAGTGGTTGCCCAACCATGACAGCATATTGTTCCATCATCATCATCAAGATTTGAAATAGTGAACTTTAAGGAAGTTGATCCCAGCTGCTTCTCCAAGTTCTAACTTCAATCTAGGGGTTTTGTTTTTGTCCCCCCCCCCCCCCCCCCCGGAATATGGGTGTATCAGAATTTCTAAAGGACTAGTGCTTTTCTTTATCCTATTTCCTTCTTGGGCAGGATAAAAGGACCTCATCTTGTTCTAGAGGCAATTAATCAGGAAACCAGCTAATCCAGTCTCCAAGTTTCTCCTTGTAGATGGCACTGTAGAAGAACTTTCATTTAATATCATCTCATTTTAAAGAGGGAGGGTGACATGTAAATTATGAATTGTTGGTCTACTTTCAGTCATGCTAAGGGAGGCAAATTACTTTTTTTCCCCATTATTGAGGTTTGTGTGATTCTTTTGGTTGCCTTTTTTCTCTTTTGGTGGTCTTGGTTTTACACACTTATCTTGGTGTCTAGGCAGTGATTATCCTGACAAATCTGTTCAGATTTAACATAATTTTATTGTGAATTCTATTTTCTGCAACTCAGAAATTATATATTTACCATTTGATAATAATCATGATATGGAGAAACTTTATATTATATGCTAATATTAAATAATATTTTAAAATACATGAACTTGTTAAAAGCACAACTAATTGGGAAATTTGAAGATTAAAGTTAAAATATTAAGGGAAGGAGGGGCTGTATAAAAGGGAGGGGCTGTATAAAAAAAAAGAATAACTCTCAGGGGAAGTAAACAGCATCATTGACTTCCATCATCTGAGTGTGTCCTTAAGACATGGCCTATTTCAAGACTTGGCCACATCCTTTTGAAAATGAAAACAGCCCCCTGTCCTCAGCAGGAAGGAACCTTGAGTTAATTGAGTTCACCTACTTTCAGGCAATTAGTTTTACAAATCTCTTTCTTTCAAATTTCCTAGGCATGTTTAGGCAAGGATGCACAGCCTTCAGGGTAATTACCCCCAATATAGATGAAGAGGCCTCAATGATGGAAGATGTCGGTATGCAGGATGTCCATTTTAATGAGGTGAGTATTCAGATTTTCCATCGGGTCACTCAGTTACTTGAACGTATCATGAGTGGCCTTTTCCTGCTATTTGCTTCTCAACAGACCCACCACCTTTTTTCATGCTTTGCTTTCCTCTGCAGCTGCAGCCACTCTCAAATCTTATTAAGATCATTCTGTCCCGTTGCTGGGAGATACAAAGGCTGTAATTCTTCCTTCCTAGGGAGCATCCTCTGAGTTGAGGGAGAGGGGGTCTGGGGAGCTGCACGTGTAAGCATTCCAAGAGAAGTAGACAATAACTGACTGTAAAGAACTTCCCAGTAATGCCCTCCATTGCTCTGGAAGTAGGAATTCAACCTCTTTAGCTTTAGAAAACATCATTCTTATTTAATCTTCTTTAAAATTCAGTCTTAGTCTAGACGTACTATATGGAACTCAAAACAGATCCTGCTTAGCCCCCACTTTTAGGGCAATGACCTAGAAATCTTTTCCCTTTTCTTATGTTTAAAAGATCTTTTTTTCTTTTCCTTTTTTTTTTAATTTATTTAAGGCAATGGGGTTAAGTGGCTTGCCCAAGGTCCTAGTCAGGCTATTATTAAGTGTTTGAGGCTGGATATGAACTCAGATTCTCCTTACTCCAGGGTCGGCGCTCTAACCACTGTGCCACTTAACTGCCCCTGTTTAATAGATCTTTAATAAGATGTTTTCATGTTTAGAACTGAAAAGGTTGTAGCATCCAAGCCAGCCCTCTAAATTTTTCTAGAAGCAGACCCAGAGAAATTAAGTAACTCAAGGTCACATGGCAAGGTGGAGATTTGAACCCAGATCCTCTAAGGGCAACTAGGTGGTAGATTGGATAGAATATTAAGCCTGGAGTCAGGAAGACTCTCTCTAGGTTCAAATCTAGCTTCAAACACTAGCTGTGTGACCCTGGGCAAGACATTTATAAATGAGTTGGAAAAGGAAATAGAGCATCTTTGCCAAAAAAAACCCCAAATGGTTATAATGAATCTGACATGACTGAACATTATCAGTCCCTGATTCTAAATACAAAATCTTTCTACTGTACCATATTGTTTCTTTAGAGGGCATACACTTTAACAAATTTAGTTAAATAATTTATATGAAGTATAATATTTTAATATAGTTATATTAAATACATAACTATAATAATTAAATATACAAATTAATATGAATATATTAAAATGTTAGACTAAATTAAAATGATCTAACTCAGGGGAGAAAGAAAATGAAAAACATCCAATGAGATGTTATATATTTCCAAGCCACAATAATCCCAATGACCTATGCCACAGAATAACCTTCTAAATGAACAAATAGGCCACAAAAAGTGGGGATTGTTTCAGCTAAAAAAAACTTTTTCAAAGACTGCTTGGAAAATTCTGTTTTCAAAAAATAATAAAAATATGATTCATGCGCATGGAAACTTGGGTCATAACTTCCTTATTGGAAAGTCCAGTCTAAAAAATAATCATTTTACTACACATGAAAATTATCACTAAGGTAGAACTAAGCCTACAGTTCCCTGAGGTCAATAAGTTGAATTTTTGCTGAACTCAGAAGTTGATTTTTTTTTTGGACTGGACTTCAAAAATGCTGAGCTGTAATACATCCTTCTGTGCTGTAGTAAATAACAATTTTGGAATTGTAACCTAGATGGATATCTGACTCCATTCCAGTTTTCTTTCCATTACACCACACTGACTCTGTGATCTAAAGATCTGGTTTTGAGTCCTAGGTATGAGACTTGTTAGCTCTGTGACTTTGAATAGGTCTCTCATATCTCTCTGAGCCTTCTCTCCTCATCTATGAAATGCAGATAATAGTGACCTCACTGCCTTATGGGGTTGTTTTAAAGAAAGCACTTAGTAAAACTTAAAATATAACAAAAAAGAAATATCCAAAACTGTAGTGCCAACTATTGACTGGATGAACATATCAAGCCCACCGCCCACTTTGAGCCTGAGGATTACCAAGGCTAGAGGTAAACCAATCAATGTAGATGTATCTTAAACCTTTTAAGTCATCTTAGCTGTATCTGCAACTTCATGATCTCATTTTGGGGATTTTCTTGGCAAGTATACTCATTTTACAGAGGAGGAAACTAAGGCAACCAGAATTGCCCAGGGTCACCCAGCTGGAGTCTGAGTCAGATTTGAACTTAGGCTCCAGGCTTAATACTCTATTCTCTTAACCACCCAGTTGCCCATTTTCAACTTGGTGAATCAGCAAGAAAACAACAAATGGAGCCAGTAAGTGAAACTCCAATTATGTTCATGTGGTTGACATAGTAAAATGAAATTATTTCAGCAGCCTTGTAAAGTAAGAAGAAAAATCAAGAGATCATTATGAAGTTCTTGAGAAGAGAAATGATTTTTTTTGCCTGTCTTTCTATCCATGGTATTTACCTAATATAGAGTAGGTACTTTAATAAATCCTCATTGATTGATTGAGATCAATTTGAAATAACAAAGTGAATGAAAATTTTGAGCTACTAGAAATAACAGGACCAAAAGGATATTTTTATTCATTAATCATTCAGAAGATGAATTTGTGTACTTTTATTTTAAAGGATAAAATTAGTTAATCTTTAACAAAGTCCAGAGTGCATGGAAATCTCAAGGGATTAGACACGATATACAATGGAATTATAAAGTACTTAGTAAAAGATAAAAGTATAGAAAGTAAAACTTCAAGGAGAAGAACTTTGGAGACTTCAGCATATGTATAGAAAGAGGGAGAGAAAATCAGATGCCTCACGTTTTATACAGTACTTTTATCTGACTATCAGGATTTTGCAGCAAACAGTGATTTTCATTATGAAAGGTGATTATCTTTGCCAGATGTTTCTTGATTATAGAAAAGCTGAAATGAAAAGATGCACATGGTTTGCTGGAAATAATTGCTCATATAATTTATACTGCCAGATACAATTAAGTACATAAATTAGTCCCCTCAAGAGGTTCCAAAAGAACTATCTAGAAAATAGATACATCTCTGATAGTTAGCCTCAACTAAATTTATAGAGATAGTGAATTTCTTCACTCATGATTGGACTTAAAGGATGTGATTCTTCTCTTCTCTTGGATTAGCAAAATGGTTGCCCCCTTTCATTGATTTGGAAAGGAACTAATGACTTCTTCCCTCAGATAAGCATAGAAAAATCATTAAGCCATGACTATTCTTAGGGAGCCAAGGTGATACAATAGTTATCGGGGCTTGGAATCAGGATACACGAGTTCAAATCTGATTTTAGATATTTACTTTGTATGATTTTGGGCAAATCACTTAACTTATGTTTTCCTTAATTGCCTCAACTGTAAAATGGGCAAAATAATAGCACCTACCTTTCAGGGTTGTTTTGAGGACAGTTTAGTTATTATATAAATGCTAGCTTTTATTAGTATTGTTATTGTTACTATTCCTTTAGTTCCCCAAAGGCTGCCATTTATGGATGAGATAGTCATTATCATGGAGTGCTTAACTGGTTTTTTAATAATTTCTAAAATTCTTGGCCCCACTCCCCAAAAATCATTTCCTGTCAATTTTAAATTGTCTTTCATCCCTAGGTTTTCCCTTCTCAAGTTGTTCATGAGTTTGGTCATCCTTAAGTGTTTGCAAATTGTACCTTTTGGTCTGCCTTATACATACATAGCAAGTTCTCTGCATGAACTTCTAACTCCATCTTCAGTAACCTACTTCTAGCAGAGTAGCCTCCTGGCAAGTGGGGATAAGTTGTTGTCATGTTACGAAATAATTATAAAGCTATCCGATTTGGTTCAACTTCTTAAGGCTGTCAGGAACTACATGGACAGAGACAAAAAAAGATTTCTGCCCTCAAGGAACTTATAAAATAAATTAATCATGAATTGTCCCTGGCCTCTAGAAATTTACATTTGGTAATAAGAAAAAAAAAAGACAAGAAAGAATTAGAGGTAGAAAGAGATTAGAGATCAGCTAATCCTATTCTCCTCCTTTTACAGATGAGCAATCTGAGGCTTGATAGGAAGAGAAATGACTTAGCTGAGGTCACTTGTATAGTAAAATTCATAGCTGGGATTTGAGGCCATGTTCTCTGATCCCAAATCCAGGGCTTTCTACACAATCTCACTTCATAATTCTGCACGATATATGCATATATATTTGTAGTCATATGTGTTTATGTAAATTACATTTATGCACTCGTGTGTGTGTGTGTGTGTGTACATATATATAAATTTTTTTAATCTTGACCTGTGGTTGCATTGTAAGGGAAGGTGTGCCTATTTGTAAACTGATGCATATCAACAACTCTCTGTAATTAGTGGTCTTCAAGAGTTGCCTGGTAATTTGAGAGGTTAAATTTCTTACAGGTGGTCACCCAGCTGGTCTATATCCAATGCCTCCTTGAGGATCTAAACTGAGCCTTGAAGGGGACTGATTATGGTGACCCTTATACAAGTAGCATTTTTATAATTCTTTTGTGTGTGTGTGTGTGTGTGTGTGTGTGTGTGTGTGTGTGTGTGTGTGTGTGTGTTTTGTTTTTTTTAGGTTTTTGCAAGGCAAATGGGGTTAAGTGGCTTGCCCAAGGCCACACAGCTAGGTAATTATTAAGTGTCTGAGACCGGATTTGAACCCAGGTACTCCTGACTCCAAGGCCGGTGCTTTATCCACTACGCCACCTAGCCACCCCCATTTATATAATTCTTTAGATTTGCAAAGTGTCTGTCTTATTCTAGCTTCACTGTAACCCTATGAAATAGGTTAAAGTAGGTATTATTCTCCCTATTTTCTAGATGAAGACAGAATCTCAGGGAGGTTAAATGTCTTGTCTGAGTTTACTCAGCTAGTATGTGCTGGAGACAGATTTTGAACAAGGAATAGTGGGCAGGGCAGCAGACTTGGTTCAGATTCTACTTTGGACACTTGCTATCTCTCTGACCCTTGAAAAGTCATTTCAGTTCTTTCTGAGGAATTGGGAGACCAGTTTGTACAGATTCCTTGAAGTTGGAATCATGTCTCATTTCTTTGCACCCCCTTCCCTAGCACAGGGCCCTCTACCCAGGGTAGACATCCAGTAATGACATTTTTATTGAATCATTGATCAAATCCAGACCTGCTTTAAACACATCTGAAAGACTTTCATTCTGGGCTATAGTAATTGAATAAACATAGAAGTCACTTTTAGATTTCCATATACTATTGGCTTTGAGCCTTTGAGATGATGTGTGATATTAGCAACTTGGACAGTCACATACTCGGGCCAGTGAATTACTATTTATATTTGAAGCCTTTAATGTGTTATATTCTACTTACCTCAGAGAGTAATTCCAAGAATTACCAAGGAATTACCAAGGAATGGGTCAGCTACTCATTAAAGCATTAGCAAATAATATTGTTGACATTTTTTTTATTATTTTAAGGCAATGGGATTAAGTGGCTTGCCCAAGGTCACACAGCTAGGCAATTATTAAGTGTATGAGGCTGGATTTGAACTCAGGTCTACCTGACTCCAGGACCTGTGCTTTATCTACTGTGCCACCTAGCTGCTCTCTATTGTTGATGTTTTTTAATAGCACTTTAAGATTTACAAAGCATTTTATATGTATTATCTAATTTAAGTTTCAGACCATTCTTATTTTACAGGTGAGATTAAAAGTAGTCAAGTGACTTGCCCATGGTCGTTTGGTATTATCTAAATCAGAATTCAAGCCCAAGTTTTTCTGATTCCAAAGTCAATGCTCTTCTCACTATACTCTCTTTATTGGCTCTCAAGACTAATAGCCCACTATGCTACGTTGCTAAAAATATATAGAAAAATATATAAATATATAGAAAGAGATGCTCCATATTAACAGTGGTAGATTACTTATTTCATCCTTGTGCTTTACTTTGAACTTCATTCAACATCTTCATGGTCAGGTAGCAGTAAGACTCACTTATAAATATTTCATTAAACAGAACCTTCAAGAAAATATGATGAACATGAGTATGCACACTAATACATCTTTTTTAAGGAAGTCTCTTGGTTACACAGTTTTTGGTTGCTATGTATATGTGGCTTCTTTGCCTTTATTAGTTAATGGGTATAATAATAAAAACCATTAGACATCTGGTTCTCCTTTTATAAGCATTGATCCCAGAGTTCAGTCATGCAAATAGAAATTTTATGATTTGTGTGCCTAATAGATGTCACAAAAATAGAGATTGTCTTGCCCTGGCATCATTTTTTTTATAAAGTCAGTTTTTTAAAAGAAAAAATTAAAAATTTGCAACATACTTTATTTCTTGCCACATGAAAAATGAATACTTCAAATCATTAGATAAGAATATTTAAATCTGAAAACAAATATGTGAAAGGTAACAATTCTGTTTAAAATCTCAAGATGAAAGACAAACACTCTGTCCTAGTATAGTCTGGAAACCCAGCACTCTAATGTCATTGTTTTAAATAGATCTAGTAGCTGCTAATTTCTACTCTGCATTATAATGGAGAAAGACAGTTTGAAGCACAGATGAAAACAGTTGTTTGAAAAAATCTAAAGTTTTTAATGGACTATAAACTGAATACGAGCCAGTCAGCCAATAAGCATTTATTTTTTTTCAATAAACATTTATTAAGTCCAAAGAAAGACAGGCAGCACCCAGTCCAATGAAGAATACAAGACAGTAATTATGTATGAACCAGATTTATGTGAAATATATATATGTGTATTTGTGTGTATGTGTGTGTGTTTATGAATTGTGGGAGACTGAGAAAGACTTTTGTAGTAGGTGGGATCTGAGGGAAGCCAGGAAAGCCTGGAGGTGGAGATGAAGAAGAAGAGAGTTTCAAGCATGGCAACAGCTAGTGAAAATGTCCAGAGTTGAGAGATGGAGTATCTTGTGTGAGGAACTGCAAAGAAGCCAGTGTCATTGGATTTCAGAATATGGGGATGAGAGTTGTCAGCTGGCCAAAAAAGATGGAATGAGGAAGCTAAAAAAACTAATTGGATCTTGAGTTCCATCAAGAGAAGTGTTCAGTTGTGTCCAACTCTCATAACTCTACTTGGGGTTTACTTGGCAAAGATACTGGAATGGTTGCCATTTTCTTCTTCAGCTCATTTTACAGATGAGGAAACTGAGGCCATTAGGGTTAAGTGACTTGCCCAGGGTCTTATATCTAGTAAGCATCTGATCCTAGATTTGAATTCAGGTCATTCTTAATTAAAGCATGAGAAGTTAGATGACTTGCCCAGGGTCACACAGTATGTAAAGGAGACAGGCCTTAAACTCAAGACTTCATGACTCCAATACCTGCCCCTTAGGTTCTTATGTTGCCTTTTTACCTGTGGACTTCTGCTTACTCTTAAACCCCTTACTTATTACTGATGGGTCATTCTCATTGTTTTCTCCCCTTGCTGCCTCCTTATAAAGTTATCCTTTACATCTGTTGAGACTGTTTATATTAACTCTCCATATTATTACCTTCCCCTTTGATCTTCATAATAAATGAGTTTTCTATTTTTTTTTGAAGGTAGTGAATATCCTACCAGACTGATTCATTGTAGATGGAATAGGAGAAAGGAAACATCTTTCAATAGCTAAAATGTTGAAAGGTTAGACAAAGCATCAGATATAAGCAAACAAGTATAGTCTCTGCCCTCAGAGAGCTTCCATTCTAATGGGGGGGGGGGGGATAATCTTTTAAGGGAAGCTAGAAGGGAAAGGATAACATTTTTATGTAGCTGAAATGTCATAGAGACCTGGAGTTCAGCCAGGATGAAGGTTCATTTGTCAGAGACAAGGGACCCAGGAGCAGAATCCAAGGCTACCGGTAAGGAAGGAGGGAGAGGTTACTATCCAAGCAGTCCAGGAAGTGGTAGCGGATACCTGGGCCCCAGCAAAGAGTGATTTTAGTAGTCTGTGAAAAATATAAATGACAGTTTTGTTGCCTTCACTAAATACTCATGGTCATCACCCATAGTCAGTTCTGAGCTTTGTTCATTCACTTCTTATTTGCAAAATTTGAAAATGTACCCTGAAAGAAGTTGATGAGCTAACTTTTAACCAACAAGGAAATCTCAATGTATTTTACACTTCTCTGTAAATTATTTCACCAATAATTGCCTTATATTTCAATTGTGTTTTCTTTTGCAATTAGGACGTGTTGATGGAATTGCTTGAACAGTGTGCAGATGGGCTCTGGAAGGCCGAACGCTATGAGCTCATTGCTGACATCTATAAACTCATAATTCCCATTTATGAGAAACGTAGAGATTTTGAGGTATCTTATTCTGGGTTTTCTTCTTTTCATGACATTTGTCAAACTTCCTTTTCTCTTCTACATAATTCTGAAGTTTTCTCAGTAATAAGGTAACTTTAAGATTTTCCTCTCTTTTTCTAAAAAAGTCAAAAAAATGGAAATGACATTGTTGCTCTGTCTAAAGTTTTGAATATATATGATTCTTAAACAGATGAAATAAATTTGTCTACTGAAATTGGGGATCATATAATGAACCCACAATTATCCACACCACTGGAGGAGACCAGCGGGCATAGAAAATCCAAAATGGCAGCTGATTTAAATACAAATTTATTTTATTTTCGAAAGTGGTTTTGTACTTATATTTGAATATGGATGTTTTAGATTTTTGAAAATTCATAACAAAATAATGAAATTACACTTTCAAGATCTGGAGGGTTCTGGAAGAGTTAGAGCAGGGGGTTGGCAGTACCCCCCCCGTTATAGTACATGAGAAAAAGAAGACAACCAGAAAATTGTTTTCAGTGGAAATTGAATTGCTATTCTACCTCCTCCTCTATGATTTACAAAAATTAAAACTTCTGCCTTCACTGCTGGCAGTAGTAGGCATATAAATAAAAATATACTGCATTTGTTAGGGAAGTGGCATCCAGTAACCATTCTGAATGTCCTTCTTATGTCAATGGAGCTCTCACCATTCTAAGTCAACTCTCCTGGCTCCCAATTCCATGCTTAACATGGTTTTATTTCAAACATGAGCATATCCTAAATGGACTGGATGTCTTCTACCTTCCATGGAGGAGAAAATTAAATATCTCACCTTCCAAAGGTTTTTGCAGGCTAAAGAAAGAGTGCCGGGTCAACTCCTAGGATGGAGAGAGTGCTTGGTCAACAAGTCAGGAAGAATTCCTGTGTATAGACAACATAAAACTATATTATCTAGTCCAATTTATTATTTTGAGAAAATAAAAGCTTTGGGGGGAGGATCCCTTAGTTCATTTTAAAAAACTGAAATGATTCATTTATTCTTAGGCCATCTTGTCACTTTGGTTTATTTGTTTGGGGTTTTTTTGAAAGAAATAATTGAAACTTTTTTTTAAGAGAAGAGGGCTAAAAGGGGAGCTTTTTATTTTTATATTTAACAATGGGAATTATAATCCACTGTTTACAAGTTTAAAGGAAACTGTTTTCCCATATTTCTAGAGACTGTCTCATCTATATGACACTCTCCATCGAGCATATAGCAAAGTCACAGAAGTTATGCATACAGGCAAGAGACTTCTGGGGACTTACTTCAGAGTGGCATTCTTTGGACAGGTGAGCAATACCTCTCCTTTCCAACAATGGTATCAAGTGCTATAAAAATGTTTACACAATTGTTTTGCACCTTATTCAGTTTCATGCATTATAAATTCT
Organism: Macrotis lagotis; assembly: GCF_037893015.1. NCBI lineage: Eukaryota > Metazoa > Chordata > Mammalia > Peramelemorphia > Peramelidae > Macrotis > Macrotis lagotis. Next base: position 163,926,160 of record NC_133663.1, on the reverse strand, counting down.
ATATATGAAGCAGTCTTCTTTGATCTGTTATATTTAACATGTCTAGTATAATTCTGATCTTCCTCAGTAAACTTTCTGCTTTTCTCTTCCTATCTTTTCTTTTATTACTTTCTTAAGGCAGCGGTAAGTTCTTCCTACATAAGACATTCCTAAGAATGTTTATTGAGCGGCATCTTTGGTGCTTCTGTGTGGTTTGCCAGTTGCCTTTTCAAACCTGTATGTATATCTTACTTAGTCATCATCGCTCCAAACAATAACATTCAATTCCATTTACAGAAATTAAATCACCTGTCTTCTATACATCTGTATTGCATGTTTTAAACCAAAAATTAAGAATTTCTGGTTGCCCTTGTGTACCTGGCATCTTCACCTTTGTGTAATATAATATCTCCACAGTAGATTGACCATTATAGTATTTCAGAGAACCCACGAGGAAGGGTTCTTTCTCATTTAATTTGAGTTTTTAACTTACAATTATCTAACATTATTTCATTATAAAAACTGTCATCCATTTATTTAGGAAGTGTGCATTCCTTTGAGCAGTATATAACCTTCAATTTATTCTGTTGTCTTTTACAACTTTATAGCAATACCAGTTTACAGACACTGAGACAGATGTGGAGGTAATTACAGTAAATGCTTATGAAGCAAGCAATGTAGTCAAATGACTGCATTTCAACCCCTAGTTTGATGTGGATATTTTTGTTCAGTCTAGCCTGCCTTGTTATGTTTTGTTTTGGATGTGTTCTGTGTTTTTTTATATTGGTTTGTCTTTTTTATTTTAAGACAGGGATTTTTTTTTAACTCATTATTTCAGTATTAACTGATATTTGGATTTAAATGTTCATCCTGTTTCACTTCTCATACCATATTGATGAATTCTGCTGAGTTTGAATCTAATTACCTGGAGATAACATGACTATATCTTGATATAACATGACTATATCTTGATATAACATGGCTATATCTTGCTATTGCACTGACTTAAGTAGTTTTGAAATTAATTATATGTAATAGAATTTACATAAATGTTTTCTTTATATTATATTTGCCCTTCTCAAGATCTCAGGTTTTTTAAAATTATGCTATAAAATCTATAGAATAGATTGGAACATTTTTGCAAGTTATGGGAAACTGCCTTAATAGCAGACAATGACAACTTTTGAATGAAGGTCATACCTTGGGAAGGTGAAACAGGGATGAACTTAGTTACTCCAGCTGAATGAGAAAACAGAGTCTCTTAAAACTTTAATGACACTCAAACACATGATGATAGCATTCTCAAATATGTTTGCAATTTTGTGTTCTTTCTTTATCTTTGCACTTCCTCTATCCACATATTTACATTTTGTCTTCCCTTCAGGAAGCATATCTGTGTAAGGTTTTATTTTTTTTTTTGTTAATTTTTGTTTTGGATCCTAACAACAAATGTTGAAAGTGCTGTTTGTAAAAAATAAAAAAATTAAAAAGCCATTGGGTTATTATAGACCAGCAGTACTAATATTACTTTTTCCCCACAGGGGTTCTTTGAAGATGAAGATGGGAAAGAGTACATTTACAAAGAACCTAAACTGACACCTTTGTCAGAAATTTCTCAGAGACTCCTAAAACTTTACTCAGACAAATTTGGTTCTGAAAATGTCAAAATGATCCAAGATTCTGGCAAGGTATGAGTACATGTGAACAATTTTGATAATATTGTTGATTTTGTTTCATTTTTGCTTAAAATCAAACTGATATCTTGTTAGAAAGAGTTCAGTCTATCTAGCCTATAGTTTTAGAAAATGCTAAATTTCTGTCTGGATTTTTAATTTCTATTTCTGAAAACTAGCTTCTCTTATTCTCTTCTCAAGATACATGCTTACTATGAACAATTATTCCCAAAACCATATATCCAACTAGATGTACTTGTATTGCCTAACATTCACCTGAGAAAAAGACAAAACTCCTCCTATTCTTTTCACACTAAAATCTTGGTTTTCAATTTGACAAATATATTATTAAGTATTTTCTATGTACTAGGCATTCCCACTGCCATCAATGGAACATCTTGCTTGATACAAATAAGTTTGGAGTCATGTTTGGATGTCTTCTTAATCTTTTAACCTCTCCATCCCTGCAAGTCCATTCCCAGCTTATTAAAGATAATGACAAAAAAAGTGATAATGCCATAGATCTTAGGACTAATATTTCCTGACACCAAAACTATCATATTGGCCTCAATTAATGGATTGCCCAGGCCATTGAAATCTTATTTTCAATTTTCTCCTACATTTTTGCTTCTTTTTCAGTCTATATACAATGTCCCTTAAAGCAATGGGTACAAACCCTTCTTTTCACCCAAGCACTTCTTTTTCAGTCTTTCTAGTATCATATCCTACCAAAATAGACCACTCAGTGCATTGATTTAAAGAATAAATAGGAACTGGAAAAGTAATGGGATGATTGATGTGTCAAAAGTAGCCAAAGAAATGCTTTTCATATTCTGAGGAAGGAAATTACATAATGAACAGAATTCTCATAATTTTTCTCTTACAACAAAAAAATTATGCTGCACACTCAGCAGACATTTGATGCATGTCCTTTAGCAACCTTTGAGACAAGTTATTACCATCACTAAGCCTTGGGTGTATTCACAGAGTTAGGAGGCAGAGGAGACTGAAAAGGACGTTGGGCAGGTAAGAGGACCAAGGCAGAGTTGTATTTAAAAAATTCATTCACCTGAAAATGGTCAGCAATGTCACCTGTTACAGAAGAGCCAAAAAAAGAAGAGGACTGGGGAAAGAAAGACTAGGTCCAGCAGTTAAGTTAACTTTTGTAGAGCACCATTTCTACATGGAGCAGTTGAGTTGGAAGTCAGATTGCAAGTGGTTGAGAATAAGAAGAGGAAAAAAGAATAGACAGCTTTTTTTTTTAATGAGTTTAAGAGTGAGAAGTTGGAGAATTATAGGTTAATTACTTGAGAAAATGATAGGATTCAGTGAGGATTTTTTAAGAAAGGGGGAGACACACTCAATTGGGATCAATGTATAACATGGAAACAATGTAAAGACTGACAAATTGCCTTCTGTGGCGGTGGGAGGAGGGAAGTAGGATTAGGGGAAAAATTGTAAAACTCAAAATAAATAAAATCTTTAATGGAAAAAAAAAAGAAAGGGGGAGACCAGGCAGCTAGGTAGCACAGTGGATAGAGCACTAGCCCTAGAGTCAGGAAGACTTGAGTTCAAATCCGACCTCAGACACTTAATTACCTAGCTTTGTGGCCTTGGGCAAGCCACTTAACCCCATTTGCCTTGCAAAAACTAAAAACAAAAAAACAAAAAAATCTCTTCTTTGTATCTGTAAATAGTAGAATTATTTATTCGGACTTACTTGAGTCCATTAAACTTGTGCCTTTCTCAATCACTTTTCTATTTTGTTCTTACATATTACAATTACTAACATTTTTCTGCCTGTCTCCTCAATCTCCCATCTCGCTTTTCACCTGCTACCCTCTCTTTTCTCTTGGCTTGCAAGGTAAAAATGTCTTAAATACAATGAAAACATCAAAAAAGAATTTAAAAAAATTCATAGAGTTGTCATTTTTTTCCCTAATACAATTACTTAGTTGTATTTTCTTATCAGCTTTTAGGTTAAGATTTATATATATATATATATATATATATATATATATATATACACACACACACACACACATACATGCTACACACACATATGTCTTTTAAATCTTTCAGTTTTTAAATATATCTTTCATAGAGCTATGCTTGTTTCTGAAGTTTAATTACTAAATTACAAGATATTGAGAAAGAGGACTGTTGCTACTCAGCATTTCCTTTTTTTAATAATTGGATGACTATAGTGGAGAAGCTTTGAATTTTATGCTTGAAGGTAAAACAATGTTACTAAGCTAAATATTTACTTTCCAAAACAAATCTATAAAGATCATTGCAGGAGAAAAGTAATTAATTATTCTACCATCTCTGTTTTCCATCTTCCTTTTTTTCATTTTAAGGTCAACCCTAAGGATTTGGATTCAAAATATGCCTATATTCAAGTGACTCATGTAATCCCATTCTTTGATGAAAAGGAATTGCAAGAAAGAAAGACTGACTTTGAAAGAACTCATAACATCCGCCGTTTCATGTTTGAAATGCCCTTTACTCAGAGTGGTAAGCGACAGGGTGGAGTTGAAGAACAATGCAAGCGACGTACGATATTGACAGGTATGGATTTTCCATTATTTCCTGGGAAACATTTAGGTTAATTTGAAAGGGAGTAGAGACAATATTATCCTTTTTCCTTAGTTTTTTGTTGGAACTAGATATTGATTATCTTTCACTTAGAAAAGGAACTTTCTGAAACAACTAATTAAATGACTTGTACATATAGTAGATGACTTTGAAGCTAAAGCCTTAGATTGCCAAACTGGTGAGTTCCATAAAACCACACTGCCCAGCCAATATAGAAGCTCCCTTCATCTATCTGAAAGTATATGCACTCCACTGAATTTGTCAAATGTATCCAAAATCAATTTACCTCTATTTGGAACCTTCAATTAAGATCCAAAATTAGGATAGATAGTGAATAGAGTGCTAGGTCTGGGGTTAAGAAGACCTGAATTCCAATCTGGATTCAAATACTTACTATCTGTGTGATCCTGCATGAAAGTCACTTAACTCTCTTTGCCTCAGTTTCCTCATCTATAAAATGAATTGGATAAGGAAATGGCAGATCCATTGCCAAGAAAACCCCAGATGGGGTCATGGAGAATCCAACACAGCTGAACTACAATAACAGGTGTACAAGTGATAACACTAAACATAATTTCATATATGCCCAAAATCCTTTGACTAATTATAAAATAATTGGGTAGGCATTGAATGGTCTAATCTTTAAGATATAATGAAGAGAGAGAAACTAAGGTGTTGTATCACTGTGCTTTGTAATAGTATAGCAAGTCCCATAGTTTAATCTATATTTGTTCAGATATATATGCTTGAGAGAGAGAAATATGGGTTTTTTAGAATGAATGAATGAACTTTTCACCAAAGTATAATTCTTTCCTCTACGTGAAGCATTATTCTCTCTTTACATTGAGAATTTTAATTTCAATTTTGTAAAAACCTTTCAGTTTTTCATCTTAAATTGTAGGCTTTATTGTTCTCTAGTCAAGTTCTATTTATCATCCCTGCTCCACTAAGGGACTTATTGAGTAGAATATCAAATGAAAGAAACTTGTTCACTTCTCTCCTAGTTTGTTGTGGTTTGCCCATTTGACAAAATGAACCAAATATCAAACAAGAAAGTACATGAATTTCACAGTAACAGTTGGCTAAATAACATTATGAAATTCATAGATTTGTGAATAGCTTTGTGAGCCAACCTCTGACAAAGATCTGTCTGCAAGCAATGGTGAGAGAAAAAAGACAAAGAACTCTGAGAAGGGACATAGAGGTATAACTCAAAACTGGCAACAAAATGTATTTACCTTTCATCCTCAATGGAAAGATGCTTAAAGGGATGAAAATCATTAATCAATTTTGCTTTGTGTCCCTGTTGAATAATTATAACCTCAGTGATATCTAGAATTTATAGAATCCTTGTCTCCGTTTGATTTTTAATCCAACTGATCTTCAGAACTAATGATGAGGAAAATCAATGAACTGATAAATGAATGAAAAAAAATTATGGGTCTACTATGTGTCTGACACTGTGCCAGAGCTAGTAATTCAACCAACACAAATAATACAAATAAAGTAAATGGTCTTTGTCCTTGAGCTTACATTGTAATAGGAGAAAATGCTATATATGGGGCTTTAGTAGTCAGGGAAGGGAATTTTTGTTTGTTTGTGGAATCACATAAATGGCAAGTAAAATTAGTATGTAGTAGATGATTGTATCCTTTCTGGAAGCTATTATAATTTTGATTTGATTACTCTAGCTCTTTTGGAAGGGATAAGATATAAATGGTGGCAAGGAAGCTAGGAGCAGCTGAGTGGTGCTACAGATAAAGCATCAGGTCTGGAGTAAGGAAGATCTGAATTCAAATCCAACTTCAGATACTTCCTAGCTGTGACTCTGGTCATGTCACTTTAATAGCGATTTGCCTCAGTTTCCTCAACTGTAAAATGAAGATAATAATTGTACATCTGTTTTTGTGAAAATCCAATGGGATAATAATTGTTAAGTACTCAACCTTGCCCAGAATTGATAGTTTAAAATGATTGTTTTAATTATATGAAGCATAATCTGGGCCCTAGTGGGGGGGGGGGGGATGGATTTAGGTGAATTTACACTCTCACTTCCTATTCAAGACAGTTTAGACCTCAAGCAAAGTTCCAAAGTTGAATGTAGTGATTCATATGGTCTCTAGAGTTCTGGTCCAGAAGTTCTTGGTAGAGAGAAGGGGACCACAAGGAAAACAATTGGCAAGATGTTTCAGGTCTGCATCTGGCAAGGGAGGGAGGTGTTGTCTCTCAAGGTCAAGTGCTATTCCAGGTGGGGAAGTTTTGTTCTTGCTCTAAGTAGATTTAGAACTAAAGTTGGGTAAAAAGGGGATCTATTGACATCAGGACAGAATTTCAGGGAATAGGCTAGAGTCAGAAATGTAACATAACCCATCCAACCTCACTCTCTCTCTCTGTTCAGAATATAGCCAGAAGAGCACTTAACTTGAAGTTGGGACCTGGATTCAGATTTTTGCCTCAGATCCTTATTAGTGGTATAATTTTCCTGATCTTTAGCTTCCTCATTTGTAAAATGAGAATGATAATGTACTACCTACCTCATAAGGTTTTTCTAGGGAAAGCATTTTGTAAACTTTATAAAGTGCCATAGAAATGCCAGTTATTAGCAGCATTTTTTCTTTAATTTATTAAGCACCTTTTGTGTGTAGGAGCACTCTGCTACACACTGGGAAAGATTCCAATTTTAGGTTGGACACAGTGCTTGCCTTCATGAGGCTTTCAGACTTGTAGAGAGTATAAGGCACAAATAGCCTTAGTACTTGGTTGTTTATTGTGAGGATGGACTGAGATAAGGTATTCAGAATGCTTTACCAACCTGAAAACCGTATCTGAACATCAGCCTAGCTATCATTATTAATTTAACTAGAATAATTCAAAATACCATAGCTCAGAGGCTCACTATTTAGATTTTTAAGCATTTTCCAGCATAATCTTTAGTGGGAATTTAGGAAGAAAAATGCCAGGCTTATTATAAAATAACTCATTTGCTCAAACTTGGTGTTTGTACCTGATTTTAAATAACCATATAAGAAGACATATCAAGAAATGTCCCATTCCTCACAGGATAATAAAGGCGCCCCCCAAAAAATTTTTTTTTGAAATAATGAGGAATTTCCTTTTCCTTTAAAATTTTTTTCCATAATTAAAGTATCTAATTCTATATGTAAATAGACTCTTCCTTTCTTCCAAGTTACTATGACAACCACAGAAATGCATGCTTTGCCAGGAAATCTTTGTTAGACAGAATTAACTACATTGGGAAAGGTCTTGGGGGAGGGGAGGTCTCCATGGAAATTATCGACTAACAGCATTTTTCAGCCACAGCTGCAACTACTATAGCTGCTCAAGCATTTTTATTTCTTATTCTACAAGGAAACAGTTCACTGATGAGTCAAATTCAGAATTTTTGATTCTTCCATTAAAATGCATCATTCATGGATTTTGACTTGGGAAATATTATCTGAAGGACTATAGTTTGTTCTTCTGCTGCAAACATCCTGTAGCCATCAAGAGTTGGATTAGAAATAATATCTTTCAACCTGCATTAATGGGACACCAAAAGGAGGAATTTCTTCTCTCAGTACAGAGAGAGAAAGTATATAAAAGGAAAAAAAAAATGGGTGGTGGTATAGAAAGTCTACAAAGAGAAACCGAGTGACATTTCTCCATATACTGCTGTCTGATTTGTGTTTTAGCCTTCCATGTTGGGGGAGGAAGGAAAATATCTACTGGGCCAGGTTTACCCTCAGTATTCAACTCTTTTCAATATTAATTCAATACCCATGCTATGCTTACCAGTCATGCATCTCCCCCTCATGTGCACAACATTCCATCTCCCATTTCCATGCCTTAGCCTCAGTTATTTTATATTTTTGGTACTATTTATCATCTTTTCTCACCTAACACAGATACTTAATGAATATTGTATAAAATAAATTGTTATACATACTTTGTTAAATACAATTGAATTGATTGAATTGATCCTGGTCCACATATTACACATGCCCTCATTTAATCCTCACAACAACTTGGTGAGGTGCAGACTAGTATTGTTATTGTTATTATTATTATTATTATTATTATCATTATTATTACCACTTTACTTATGATGAAACTGAAAAAAAGGTTAAATGGCTTGCCTAGGGTCATACAGCTAATAAGATAGCTGAGATTATTCTCACAGCTAGCAAGGATCTGAGGCAAGATTCCCTATCCACCTAACTTCTTTCAGTTACCAGATACCAAGAAAACATTTTGTATTTTTTGTCTTCTTCATTGGTCATTATCAAAAACATTGACTCGTTGTTCTTTCTTAGAGAAGCTTAATTAGCATAAAATGATCATAACATTGGGGTGGCTGGAGGCACTCCAAACCTTATCACTGGGGTGACCAGAAGAACCCCAGACTTACTCAACCAGAGGATATTTGCTTTGCTTGTCAAGTAGAGACTTCCCAAGATGGAAGATTGTAAATGAAACCACCTGACAAAGCAAAAGTTTTTGAAAAATGAATCTATAGAAAATATGAAATAAGATGTAACAAAATGAGATATTGCTAAGATATGTGACTTAAAAGGAATAGATCTGTCAGGGTTTCTTCTCATTTATGAAAGAAATACCACATTTGGAAATGAATTCAGGAAAAGCAACTAATTGCTGTCTGATAATGCAATGTTAAAGTCATTCACAGATTTTCAAGATATTTCAAAGAAGTGAAGATTCCAAAGGAATTGAAAACAAATTATGAATAGTATTAATGGAAATAACAAAAATAAAATGGTGACCAAAAAGAGTAACTATAGATCCATATGTTTTCTTCTATGTGTTTAAAATTTTCTTGATAATAATCTCTGTATGAATGTAAAGGTAATTTTTGATGAAAACTTAAAAAGGGAATGGGTCAAGTGTAAGGCTACTTACACTTACCCTATGACATAGGTGAGTCAGATAGTATTCTTCCCATTTTGTAGATGAAGAAACTGGAGTAAAGAAAGGCTTTGACGTTGCCTAGTTATAACAATTTAGTGATTGAGTGTGGGGTATAAGGAAAATGGATTTGAACCCAGTACTTTTGAAAGCTATTGAAGCTTTAAAATGCCCTAAGATTTTGGGGACAACCCTTTATTATAAAGGTAGTGAATGTGTTTTTATAAGATTAGGTAAAATCAGTAACTGTGTGATCTTTTTCCTATTCCATCAGCAATCCACTGTTTCCCTTATGTGAAGAAGCGCATTCCTGTGATGTATCAGCATCATACCGACCTGAATCCCATTGAGGTGGCTATTGATGAGATGAGTAAGAAGGTGGCTGAACTTAGGCAACTGTGTGCCTCAGCCGAAGTGGACATGATCAAGCTTCAGTTAAAGTTACAGGGCAGTGTCAGCGTTCAGGTGAGAGTGCAGCTGGCTTTATTTTAAAAGCCAGCAATGAAAGGGAAGAGAAGGGGCTCTCTTAATCTCTGCAAGAAAACACACACACACACACACACACAAACACGAATAGCACAGAACCTTCGGATCAGCTTGAGAAGGAGATGAGTTGCCAACTTTAGAGAATTCCCTATTTAAGCCTTATCCTAAGTAAATAATGTGTATATGAAATGAATGAAAGAAAAGCATTTATTAAACCCTTTCTATGTTGAAAGTATTTTCCTAGAATTCCTTTGGAAATTCAAATAGAAAAAGAAAGAACAGTTCCTTTTCTAAGGTCAGATTAAAAGTCCTATTGATTCAAGAGAAGTACAGGTTTGCAAAATGGATTACTGTATTCTGTGTGGTTTTTATTTATTTTATAAGAAAGGGATCCTGAGTCCTATTTAAGTTAAAAGAATCAAGACTTAAGTACAATCTAGCAAACTTGATCTTGTTAGGGAGGAAAGCAAGAAAGTCACTTATAGCAACTCTTATTACTTCTCAGTACACCAGTCTCCTGTCACAGGACCCTTTCTTGTAGCCAGGAAAAATGGTTAAGTAAAAACCAATTACTGTAGCAGCCACATCTGGCAACAAATGCAGCATTCAGCCCCCATAGTATCACACTTAACCACTATCAAATAGGAGAATGCTCTCTCTCAAATGTATCTATGAGCTCATTTACTTGGAAATCCCCTTTAGTGATGTAGTTTACAACACAACTCTGCCCACCATTTTGTGAGATTTGTCCATGTTCTGAGGCTCTCTACCAGTCATCTCTCTTCTTCACAAGTCAATTTTATTTTCCTATATTTTACCCATGTTCTCCTTCATGGCTAAATTCTTTGAGAAAGCCATTTAATCATTGGTACCAATCCTCCTTTTCTCTCACTTTTTTTTTTAACTCAGTACATTCTATCTTCTGACCTCATCATTCAAACTAAAACTGCTCTCTCAAAAGTTGCCAATGATCTCTTGATCACCCTATCTAATGTCCTTTTCTCAACCCTCTCCCTGCTTGACTCTGCTGGAACCTTTGATATTCAAGAACACTTTCTTGATATTTTCTTCTCTTGCTTTTTTGTGATAGTTCTTCTATTTGCCAGACCATTCCCTCTCAGTCTCTTTTTTTTTTTTGCAAGGCAAATAGGGTTAAGTGACTTGCCCAAAGCCACACAGCTAGGTAATTATTAAGTGTCTGAGACCGGATTTGAACCCAGGTACTCCCTGACTCCAAGGCCGGTGCTTTATCCACTACGCCACCTAGCCACCCCTTCTCAGCTCTTTTGATGGGATCTTCATCTAGACATTCAGCTGTGGACCCCAAGATCCTCTTCTCTGCTCCCTTTATATTGTCTCATCAATATTGTCCCATGGATTCAACTATTAATCTAGTTTCTCTTCTCTTCTCCCTCTCTACTGTCTCATCTACACCCAGAGATTCAACTATTAATCTATACATATAAAACATATATATATGTTTATTAATTTATAGTTGTTTATATGTTGGTCACACCTTCTCCATTAGACTATGAGTTCCTTAAGCAGGAACTAGTTGGGTTTTTTTTTTATTTTTTTTACCTTTCTTTGTATGTCCAGAGTTTAGTACAATGCCTGGCTCTTGTTAAATGCTTGTCAATATGACTTGGAGTTCTTTGGTTATACAACATTAAATCTGAGTACAGGAGTGGCTAGATGGCACAGTGAATAGAACACCGGCCCAGGAGTACCTGGGTTCAAATCTGGCCTCAGATATTTAATAATTACCTAGCTATGTGGCCTTGGGCAAGCCACTTAACCCCATTTGCCTTGCCAAAAAAAAAAAATCTGAGTTCAGATGTTCTAAAAACTCTTTGACTTCTAAACAACTCATATATAATCCAAAGTTGACCCTACCTTAAGTTTATTTCCCAGTGAGAAGAAAGTGTTAATGTCCCTTTTAAGTAGTAGCAATCCTCCCCTCCCTTTTCCTAATCATCAATCAGTAAACATCTATTAAATGCCTGTTGTGTGCTAGACATTGTGCTAAGCCTGGGAATACAAAACAGAGGCAAAAGTTTGTAACTTGATATGACTAAATACATAAAACCCTTTTCATATCCTTCCCTGCCCCCCTTTTTTATTATTATTATCTGTTTGGTTGCATTACCTACTCTTTCCCTTTATCTCTAAACCAGTCATAATTTTTTCTAACTTTAGATTCCCAATAGTCAAAAAAAAGAATCACATCATTTCTTAACAGACAAAAAAGAATCACTTTCCAGAAAAGGCATTCCAATTTCTCTTATGAATATGAAAAATGTATGTGTCAAAACAAGCCAGCAATTAACTGTGACAAATATTCCAACCGTATGTGTGATCCTGTGATTATGGCATCTGGCCAGGTTTTTTTTTTTTAATCTGGTGAAAAACAGTCAGTGATAACAGAAACTGTACTGTTGATTGTAATTGAACCTAGAAGCAGATAGATCAATGGAGTGGTAACAGGAGGGTGGCTGTCTAGCTGAGGAATAGGGCAGAAGACAACAGAGAAAGGATGAAGTGCTTCCACATATCCTTGAGAACTTCCTAAAATGCTATGCTTGACTTGCAATGGAAGAAACAATTAATGATGAAAATGGTGAAATCGAGTTTCTGCTGAGTCCACCAGTATAACACTACACCAGGACCACAGAAAATAGATTATGTCTGTTGATCTCCTAAGTTGGTGCCAGCCTGATGCTGAAAGACTTCTCAAGGTTGCTGTTCTCCAACAGAAAGCAGTTAACAGTGTCTTCTTGACCCTTTGCTCCAATTTACTCTGATATTATATCTTAAAATGATTAGAGTGCACATGTATATAATATTTGCAAATGATCCCAATGGGTGAACTTCCGTAGAAAAGTCTGCATTTAGATGGTTGACATTAATCTAAATAGTCTATGCATCATTTCCTTTGGTATCATGGGGGAAAATGACAAATTTTCAGAGTAACTTGTCATACTGATTTAGAATGCATTGTTCTTTTAATAGGTTAACGCTGGCCCTCTTGCATATGCCCGAGCTTTCTTAGATGACTCAAATACCAAAAGATATGCTGATAATAAAGTAAAGCTCTTGAAGGAAGTTTTCAGGTAAAATCACAACAATGAGATTCAGGTTTAAAGTGTTTGTATTGGCATGTTTTTTTCTTATCACAATTATTTCCCAATAACACTGTCCCCCAAAGAAACTTTTCCTTTTTAATAATAATAAATTTTAAAAAATTAAACAAAAACCAACTGACACAGCCCCTTTCTGACAGGTGTGAATCATTCAATGACTCTAATTCACCACCTTTCTACCACCAGTAGTCAAAATACACAGAAGGTCTTAAACCAAGAGACAGGAAGAGAACTGGAAAGGAATAAGCATTTATAGTAGTATGCCTCCTGTGTTCTAGTAAAGAACTATCGGTGCTTACAGATATTACCATATTTGCTTACAATTGAGGAAACTGAGGCTGAAGCAAAGTAAATGACTTGGCCAGGGTCACATAGTGTCTAAATACAGATTGGAATTCAGGCATGAAGATGGCTCAGGGAACAGAAAATGTTAAATCATTCCAGTGTCTTCACCCAGAAAGCCCATGGCCAGTTCTGTCATGATATCCATGGGATGATGAGGAATAGGGCATGGCTGAACGACTGAACAACAAATTGTATTGGAAGAGGAATTGGCAAACCAATCTAGTATCTCTGCCAAGAAAACCTCGAATGGGGTCATGAAAAGTTGGACACGGGTGAGAAATGACTAAATAAAAACTTCCTGATTCAAATACAGGCTCAGACAATTCATTGCTCTGACACTAAGGCCAAGTCCCTTAAACTTCCTCAACCTTCTTTAAAATGAGGATACAAATAGCACCTCCTTCAGAAAGTTGTTGTGAGGATAAAATGAGATAAAAGTTTTTCAAGTACCTTGAAAACCATGGAGTGATTGATATTGTTAGTCCTGTGGAATCAAGATTATTACTGATTAATTGAATTTATTTGAATTCTAATGGTTTTCAAAGTCTAATTCTAGCTGTTTTCTTCCCAAATACTCAGTGGTATTTAGAACCTGCTTCTCTTATAAAATAGTCACTAAATTACTAGAAAGCCATGTAGAGGAAAGATATTGACAGGGGGAGAGAGAAAAGGGTGCATCTGGCCTTCCAATATACTTTTAAAGCCATTTCCTCCCCAATTTCAGGCAATTTGTTGAAGCCTGTGGCCAAGCTCTGGCAGTAAATGAACGTCTTATTAAAGAAGACCAAATTGAATATCAGGAAGAAATGAAAGCTAACTACAGGGAGATGGCAAAAGAACTCTCGGAAATCATGCATGAGCAGGTAAGTACTGAATCACAATTGCAGAGGATCAGAGAAGTGATCCTTTAGAATATCCCAATGACCTATACTTCTGGGTCCACACCAGGCTTGTCTAGCCTTTCCACATTTTGTGAGGTGCTTTTCCTTCTATAAAATGAAGGATTTCATCTTTTTTGCTCTCCCATCATCAAAGTCCCTATTCTTTTTGGAGGCCTTTCTTGCTAAGTGAGATTACAATCATATTGTCCATTGGTTGTAATGTAAAGTGGACTTGGGAAAGGAGTGTCCAGGTTTTCAATCTCTAAAATGTACCTTCATCATTAACCTCCATCCCCCATAGGAATTCTTTTAAGTCACTTTGCAACTCTAAAATTTGACTTTTAATACTTACATTTGCCCTAGTTATAAGCATCTTTCTTCATCAGTTCTCCAGAATTCAGAACATTGACTAATTTGTATTAAATATATATCATATGCAATAATCACTCACTTTTTCCATGCTCTTTGGCTATAGGGATTTTTAAATTTTGAATGAGTTTGAAACTAATTTGGTTAATTTAATTTCTTGTGTTCATCTTAATTAATGTCAGCATCATTTAGCATGTAATGCATTTCATATATTTTCTGTATTAACTTGTATTAATTAATATAATAGCAATATCTCCAGAATCTTAACCAATATCTTTTATGTACAAAAATTGCCATGGGATGATTTTATTTACAGATTTTTATGAATTGAAATTCTCAAACTTTAATTCTCTTACCTCTTTTCTTCCCCATCATGCAAACATGATCAGCTGGGATGGTAATGTTTGGTTCTGCTTTTTTGTTGCTAAACTTTGATTGAATCAATTGTATTGAAATACTGAGTACCATATTAATATTGATAAATTCAAAAAGGAAGGAAATAAACCTTTCCCTGGGCATTTTAGACTATTGCTTTCCAAAGTATTTTGAGTACAACTTTCCAGTTATCCTGGCTTCTCACTTGATGCCTTGAGAAACAATAGAAATGAAAGTTTAAATGGAGCAAAATTTGAGTAAGAGGAAGAGACAGGAAGGAAGGAAGGAAGGAAGGAAGGAAGGAAGGAAGGAAGGAAGGAAGGAAGGAAGGAAGGAAGGAAGGAAAGAATCGTAAGATAGAATATCCGGGAAAATATGGCATAATTAATATGGTGTTTTCTCATGTTGAATATCAGTTTTGTTTTAGCTTAATCTTCTGAGTCTTGCCCTAAAATGTAAAAAGATTGAGCCTTTTAACTCCCCATGTACACCTTTTGGTCTAGGAGCCAAAATGAAGCAGTGCCAAATTTCTGGGCACAAGTTCCCTGAATAATTTCACTCAACAATGGGAGACACTGTGATTCAATAGGAGTACTTAAATTGGAGTCAGAGACTTGATTCTAGATTCAGTTCTTTTTTTTTTTTTTAGGTTTTTGTTTGGTTTTTTTTCTTTGCAAGGCAAATGGGGTTAAGTTGGCTTGCCCAAGGTCACACAGCTAGGTAATTATTAAGTGTGTGCGGTTAGATTTGAACTCAGGTACTCCTGACTCCAGGGCCAGTGCTCTATCCACTGTGCCACCTAGCTGCCCCCCCCCACCAGATTCAGTTCTGATCTTAGGCAAGTGACTTAATTAGATCACTCTTAAGCACCTTCCCAGCTCTGAACTATGACATGATCATCTATGATCTTCCATGTCACTTTCCTATTTATAAATATACATATATGTGTGTATATAAATATATTATACATACATATTATATATATATATATATATATAATATATATGATCACCCTTATCTTCATTCATATAATCACTGCCCTGATTCAAATCCTTATCATATCCTGAATAGACTATCATAGCAGTAGACTAGTTTTCCATCTTCAATCCAATGCCCACACAACTGCCAAATTAATATTTCTAAGACATAAGTCTGATCATGTCATTCCTCCTCTTCAAAATCCACCCCCCAAACCCTCCTTTGTGGTTGGCCCTTAAAATGTGTTTAGTGCTCAATAATGCTTATTAATTAATGGATTAACTATTTGGTACACTTTATTTTTCAGTCAAACCAGCAACCTAAGTTTTCCCTGAACATAACATTCTTTTCCCCCTCTCCTTTCCTTTGCCTAGTAATCCCTTCTTCCTAGAATGGACACTTTCAGTTTGCTTCAAGGCTCAGCTAAGATGCTACCTGCTATATAATACTTCTTTTGCACTTCCCCATAACAAATAGTTGTTTGCATTCTCTTCCTCAAGTTATTTCATATTGTCTCCATTTATGTATACATTGGAGTTAAAAATGAACCTCTTCAAGATAGAAAGTTGATCTTTACGTCCCAAATGCATACACTGAGGAGAAACTAAATAAATGTTTAAATTGAATTGTCAGATGACAAAGGATCCATGATGAAAGATGTTATCCACCCCAGAGAGAGAACTGATGAACTCTACATGCAGAATGAAGCATATTTTTTTAACTTTAATTACTTTATTTTAAAGTTTTGTTTGTATTTTCTTTTGCAACCTAGCTAACATGGAAATGTGTTTTTCATGACTTCACAAGAATAATCAACATTGAATTGTTTGCCTTTTCAAAGAGAGGGTGAGGTGGTTGTGGGAGAGAGAATGAATTGGAACTCACAATTTTTTTCCCATCTATTTATTCTTATTTTGTACAAATAATATTTTTTATACATTACTAAAATATTCTTGTTTAAGAGTAAACATAATATCCCCCTCCTCAAGAAAATATAGACCTGCATAAGCAATAAAGTAAAGGGAGAGAAAAAAATTAAAATAATAATAATAATAATAATAATAATAGTAAGTATGGCCAGGTGGCGCAGTGGACGGAGTACCGGCCCTGGAGCCATGAGCACCCAAGCCTAAATCCGGCCCCAGACACCCAACAATCACCCAGCTGTGTGGCCCCATGCAAGCCACCCCAACCCCATTGCCCCACAAAAACCAAAAAAAAAAAAAAAGGACCCAAAATAAAATAAAAAAATAATAATAGTAGTAGTAGGGGCAGCTGGATGGCAGACATATCACTGGCCCTTGAGCCAGGAGCACCCAGGTCCAAATCCAGCCTCAGACACCCAACAATCACCCAGCTGTGCAGCCCCAGGCAGGCCACCCAGTCCCATTTGCCCTGCAACACACCCCATAAAATAATAATAATAATAATAATTAATAGTAATAAATGTGCTTCAGTCTGTGTTCCAACACCACCAGCTCTGTCGTGGGTGGATCACATTCTTTTTGATAAGTCCATCACAAAAGTTACTTCCATATTTTTCCACCATTGCTATTACTGATCGCAACTCCCTCCATTCATACTTCTTTACTAACATAAACTATATTTCCTTTCACTCTGACTCTGCTGTAGGGTAGCTGAGTGGTGCAGCAGACAGATCCCTGGTCCTGGGGCCAAGAGGCCCCGAACCCACATACCACCCCTTACCCAGCATCCACCTGGCCCCATGGTCCCAGACAGGCCTTCCGATCCCAGCCCCTTGCAAGAAGTAAAAAAGAAAATGTGTTATATCTGACCACTCTCCCCTCATGGTCCATCCTCTCCTCCTTTATTCATATCCCCCCCTTCCCCCTGCTCCCCCCTCCTTACTCCAGATGTCTATACCCCATTGAGTATATTTGCTGTTTCCTCTCCTAGACACCTCTGATGAGAGCAGAGATTCCCTCATTCCCCCTTGCCTTCTCCCCTTCCATATCATTGCAATAGCTCATTATAATAATGAAAAATCTTATTATATGAAATATCTTGGCCTATTCCCCCTCTCCTTTTTCTTTCTCCCATTACATTTCCCTTTTATCTATTGCCTCCATTTTTATACCATAATATATCTTCAAATTCAGCTTTCTCCTGTGCTTCATCTATAAAAGCTCCCTCTACCTGCTCTCTTAAATGAGAAGGTTCATATGAGTATTATCAATATCATTTTTCTATGCAGAAATACATGCAGTTCATCATCATTAAGTCCCTCATATTTTCCCTTTCTCCTCCAATCTCTATGCTTCACCCAAGTCCTGTATCTGAAGATCAAACCTTCTGTTCAGCTCTGGCCACTCCAACATGAACATTTGAAATTTCCTCACTGAAAGTCCAACTTTTTCCCTGGAAGAGGACATTCAGTTTTTCTGGGTAGTTGATTCTGGGTTGCATTCTAAGCTCTTTTTGCCTTCCGGTATATTATATTCCAAGCCCTACAAGCTTTTAATGTAGATGCTGCTAAGTCCTGTGTGATCCTGACTGCAGCTCCACGATCTTTGAATTGTGTCCTTCTGGCTGCTTGTAATATTTTCTTTTTGACTTGGCAGTTCTGGAACTTGGCTATAATATTCCTGGGGGGTGGTTTTTTTTTTTTTGGATCTCTTTCTCTGGGAGATCAGTGGATTCTCTCCATTTCTATTTTTGCCCTCTGCTTCTAGGATATCAGGGCAATTTTCCTGTAGTAATTCTTTGAAAATGATGTCAAGGCTTTTTTCCTGGTCATTACTTTCAGGTATTCCAATAATTTTTAAATTATCTTTCCTAAGTCTGTTTTCTATATCAGTTGTTTTTTCAATGAGATGTTTCACATTTTCTTTTAATTTTTCATTCTTTTGGTTTTGAAGTACTGAGTCCTGATTTCTAGTAAAATCAGCAATCTCCCTGAGTTCTATGTCTGAAGGATTTGTTTTCCTCAGAGAGCTTTCTTATCTCCTTTTCCATCTGGCCAATTCTGCTTTTTAAAGCATTCTTCTCGTCAATAACTTTTTGAACTGTTTTATCCATTTGACCTAAGCTGGTTTTAGCATGCTATTTTCTTCAGCATTTTTTGGGGGGGGGATTTCCTTGGCTAGGCTGCTGACTTCATTTTCATGTTTTTCCTGCATCTCTCTCATTTCTTTTCCCAATTTTCCCTCTATCTCCCTCACTTGATTTTCAGAGTCTTTTTTGAGCTCTGTCATAGCCTGAGCCCAATTTCTGTTTTTTGGGGGAGTCTTTAGATGCAGGAGCTTGTGCTTCCTTATCTTCAGATTGAATATTTTGATCCTTCTTGGGGTCACAGGCAAAGTATCTCTCGATCACGTTCCTCTTTTTTCTCTGCTTACTCATTTTCCCAGTCTGGGCCTGGTTTTGGGGTGCTTCCTGAGCTTTTGGGACACTCCCACAAGGGTCTCAATGTGTGAGGCTCTGTCCTCCCTCCTGGTCTGTGAATGATCACAAGCTCCACACCCCTGCCACGGGGCTGAGGTGGGGGGGGTCCTGCTGTTCTATGGGGGGGCCCTCGACTGCGATCAGGATCTGAATGTGGTCAGAGCCCCAGAGTCCTGTTCCAGGGGCAGAGGACAGAGCTCGGCAGTTTCTCTTCACTCCCCTCCCTCAGCTCAATGGGGCTCATGCCCTGGGGGCTCCTGCTTATGGGCTCCCCCCTGCTTCTGTTTCCTGGCCGGCTCTCTGTGTGCCCTGAGGGCTGGGCTCCACGTGCTCACTCTGGCAGAGGTCCCCCTAGCTGTTCCCCCAAGTTTTGCCTGGTGCTCCCCAGGGTATAGGTCAGGAAACTCGCCCGCTGGGCGGCTCCCAGTGTCCTGGGGCTGCCTCTGGGAGGCTGAAGTTGCTTTGCTCTGGCGGGCCACCCTGGGGAGCAGAGCCTTTCTGCTCTTTTTCAGGTTACCTTAGGTTGGAGAACTGCTTCACTGGGTCCCTCTGTGGGTTCTGTCTCTCGAAAATGGAGGTAGAGTCCTTAGCTTATAAGTTTTGCTCCAGAGCAACTGAGAGAAGGTCCTCTCCTGTTGCCATCTTGGCTCCACCCCCCTCACAATGTTTTAAAATCAATGTTAAAATGTTTTTTTACATGTAAAAAGGAAATATTTAATGAAATGAAATTGTCTTAACCTAAATAAATTGAAGTGAATTTTAAGAAACTGTAAGACACTTGTAGACCTTGTATAATATAAAGACATATAATGTATTACCTGCCCTCAGGTAGCTGGCAGTCTGGTAGGGCCCAAGTTTCCTCATCAGTAAAATGAGGACTTTGAGTTCATTTATCTCAAAGATCTCTTTCTTCTCCTCCTCCTCCTCCTCCTCCTTTTCTCAACTTTTATTGTGACCTGGGCCCCTTTGGTGGTTTGAAATCCTTTTCAAAATAATATTTTTAATATATAAAATGAAGTACATGGAAAAATATATTTAAATACAGTTATCAAAATATATTTTTAAAATAAAAAATTGTGGGATTTTACAGAAAAATCTTCTAATAACTTATAAAGGAAAAGAAAAAAAGGCCTTTAGTTTTTAGGAAAATCCTGATCTGATGATGATCCTTTTTTTGTTTCCCCAGAGCTTAGTACATTGCTCAGAATATAGTCTATGCTTAAAAAATCCTTACTAACTAACTTACTATGTGAAATGATAGTCTTGGCTTTATAAATTATCAGAAAGTTTCAAAAATGAATGTTAAAAACGTGTGTGTGTGTGTGTAACTGAAAGACCTCATGAGAAAATTAGTTCATGTTACCTGAAATGGTCTATTTTGAAAAATATTTGTTCTTGGCTAATAGAAATCAGTTTCTAATATTGCTTTTTTCTTTTTCTTCTTTTTTAATCTTCCTTTCCTTTTTTTTTTTTTTTTTTTTTGAAGATTTGTCCCATGGAAGAGAAGGCAAATGTCTTACCTAATTCACTTCACATTTTCAATGCCATTAGTGGGACACCAACAAGCACAACCGTTCATGGGATGCCAAGCTCTTCTTCACTTGCTTAAATGTTCCTCGACAGACATTTAAGAGGATGTGTAGTTTGGTTTTGTCATTTACAGACTCAGGAGGACTTCATATTGAGACAATGGATATGAGAAAAGTTGGAAATAAACTGTTTCATAGTAAATGTCTATAGAAGTAATAAAAAGATGCACAAATTTTTTTTCAATTCCACTGGCACTATGTAGAGTCATTATTATGTCATTATGTCTCAGCAGAGGCTTGTGGTGAAAACTCTGCAACTTGAGCTAATGTTTCTTATTCCTTACACAGTACTATTAAAATAAATGGCACATTGAAAGAAGTGTTGGTGAATGTATATCACAGTGAGAATAACACTGTTTAGGATGGGTCGGCCTCATGTTTCTGAACTAGGCTTGTTAATGTTGAAAATATTTAGGTATTCTCTATTTTTCTTCCATGGCACATTCAGATTGAGTACAAGGATAAGAACTATTTTTGTGCCTAGATAGACACTAGTTTTTGATGATCTAAGGGAACTGACAATTATAGTTTTTTGTACCAGTGAACAAGAAAGAAAAAGTCCTATTTTATACTTAACTGGTATTTGCAAAATATGTGAGATTAAAACTGGTCATGCCATTTAGAACCAAATATCTGTATTAATAAATACAGTTATGCCACCATTTAAAAAGCAGTACAAAAAAATTGATATGTATATAAGTTTGTTAATACAGAATCAACATTCTGTACATACATGTATGCCATTTCTATACTTTTTTTTAATACTCATACCAGCTTCTGTGTTAAGTTTAACTGTAACTGATTTGTGCTCTTCTTCATATAGGCTCTATATTTGACTCGACAGTTTTATTCTTGTATATAAATAAGTGCAATATGAAGATGTATACAGTCTTTGCTCTATTAGGTTTATACACTGTTTAAAAAAATTCATCTTTTTTGCCAAAATGATGGTGTAGGAATTGGTAATCATAAATCCTGTGGTTAACAATGGCATAATTTAAAGCTTTACCATGTTGTTCTTTTAAGACATTAATTTAGTAATTTTATATTTGGGAGAATAAAGGTTTTTAATTTTATTTAACTGGAATCACTGCCCTGCTGTAATTAAATATTCTGTACCACATCTGTATTAAAAACAAACAAACAATTGATGCTTTCTCTGTATTGTGTCTTGAGCTTTATTGTTCATGCCTGTTTTATGAAGGGATGGACTTTCCAGAGAGGTCCCTAAGAATACAACAAAAGCCTGCAGCAACTTAAATGTCCTTTTTTTCAGGTTAAAATAATCTTTTTTATCTGAATGGAAAGGATATAAATTTGATGACTTTATCCTTTGAGTGCACATGCTTTCCTCTTTATTTCTTGCTTTGCTTTTTTGAAGTCACTACTATATTGAAGTAGTCCATTCATGCATTAATCCATCTCATCTGTCCCATTTCCCTACATGTTCCTTGACCTACTTCCTCATCTTGAACCTAGGATACCAACAACAGATCAATTCAGGTGCATCATAGGAGATAAAGTGGCATAATGGATAGAGTCAAAACTTGAAGATAGGAAGACCTGGATTCACATTCTTCCTCAATATACTCATTAGTTATGAGATTGCTGTTAAGTCTCTTAATCTCAATAAGCCTCATTTTTCTCAACTGTAAAAAGAGGAAACAATAGCACAATTTCAGTGTCGTGAGGGAAAATGATATAATATATGTAAAGCATTTTTTCAAACCTTGATGCATTAATTATTGGTGCCAATTCAACTTGTGTCCAAATGCCCTTTAGAAGGTAGTTGGCTGTTTCTTGGAATTATGATTCCTACAGTAACAATAATGGAAGGAAAATATCCTTTCCTTGCATAGATATATATTATTTAAGAAAAGTCTTCAAAGTTTGGAAATTTTGCATAGACATCTTGTGAACCTCAAGTTCCACCTGTAGATCTCATATTATGTGTGTGTGCGCATCTGGGGGAAAAGAGTGAGGCTGCCTCACTTAAATCCAATTCATTTGCAAATCAAGATATCACCCTTATGATGTCATTGCTCTTCCAGAACAAAGGACAAACTAGTGAATTGTCCAAGTGTGCTTTTTGACATAGTAGATAAAATCTCTAGCCCACTATAATAAACAGTAGATAAAAAGTCAGCTGTTCCATATGGTGGATGGAACATTGACTCCTTTGAAACTGAGGGAAAGGATATCAAAGTCAAATTCTAAATTCTTAATTATAGTCAACAGGTTATCTTAAAAATTGAAAATTTCACAAGGCCTACCTACTTCTTTTTCAGTCTATGTAATTCCATGACTTCATTTGAGATTTTCTCAGGAAAGGTACTGGAGTGATGTGTCATTTCCTTCTCTAGTATATTTTACAGATGAGGAAATTGAGGCAAATGGGGTTAAGTGATTTGATCAGAATCACACAGCTAGTAAGCAATATGAGACCAGATTTTTAACTCACAAAAGATGAGTCTTTCTTACTCTAGCTTGGCACTCTACCCACTAACCCCCTAGTTCCTTATGT
The DNA here is from genome assembly GCF_037893015.1 of Macrotis lagotis. Taxonomy (NCBI): domain Eukaryota; kingdom Metazoa; phylum Chordata; class Mammalia; order Peramelemorphia; family Peramelidae; genus Macrotis; species Macrotis lagotis. The sequence continues at coordinate 163,902,892 of NC_133663.1, read as the reverse complement.
TACTTCCTTATCCTCCTTTTAATGCTTTTTGTACAGACAGATAATTGATATTCTTGCTGTGACTGAAGTCAACAGGCACAAAGGATGGTTAGAAATTGATAGCAATAATTTCACCTTCTGCCTAAAGGCAACCCAAAAAACCATCCTGGTATACTGAGTCATCTCATGTTTCAGTGCTCATAATAAATATAAACAAACAATACTGTGAAGGTAATTTCAGTTTATATGTACTAATATTTATTACAGAGGATGAAAGTTGAAAAATGCTTTGAAGAATTTGATAAAAATATTTCTAATAAGGGGTGGCTAGGTGGCATAGTGGATAAAGCACCGGCCTTGGAGTCAGGAGTACCTGGGTTCAAATCCAGTCTCAGACACTTAATAATTGCCTAGCTGTGTGGCCCTGGGCAAGCCACTTAACCCCATTTGCCTTGCAAAAACCTAGGAAAATAAATATTTCTAATAAAAAAAAATTCCTTGATACTCAGGGATTTCATTGTGAAAGGGGAGGCCACAAAAAAGCAGGGGAGGGAATGAGGGTAATGTCAAAAATTTGATTTGGGAAACAGAGTGAAAAAAACTGATATATACTACTCAGGATACTTCATATCTATAGATCATGACTACATGTTTCCAGAAGAGAATTAGACCTAAATGTGTCAAGTATGGAAGAACATTTTTAAAAAATAGATTTACCATATTTTTTATTTTTTTTTTTAGGTTTTTGCAAGGCAAATGGGGTTAAGTGGCTTGCCCAGGGCCACACAGCTAGGCAATTATTAAGTGTCTGGGGCCGGATTTGAACTCAGGTACTCCTGACTCCAAGGCTGGTGGTTTATCCACTATGCCACCTAGCAGCCCTGATTTACCATATATTTTAAGAGAAAGAAAATGAGTGTGACAAGAGAATTAGAAATTAGAGACAGAGGAGTTATTTCAGAATAAACTTGATGCATGCAGACCAGTCATCAAATGGTAAAAGAACAAACCACTGAGTAAGAAGAAAGAATAAATGTACAAGTATCACTGTGTGTGTGATTATAACAATTCCAACCTCACATGCTTAATAAGCTGTCAGACCTGAAAAATGGAATTTCTCAGAGAATTTGAATTTAATTCAGTTGCTAAAGTGGGAAGGTGGTTTAAAAAGTAAAAAAGTGGAGAGTTGCAGAAGTCAAAGTCAACTCACAATTCAATTCCAATACAATTTGCTCATACAAATATCTAATAAGTGCTTAATAAAGCATTGTCTTAGGCCCTTGGAATGCAAAGACAACAACATAATACTAACAGCAGAGGAGATGAGCGAAGGGTTCCTGTAGAAGGTAACACCTGGGCTGATCCTTGAAGGAAGAGAAGAATATTGAATAACAAAGATGAGGTGAAAATGCCAACCAGGTATCAGGAATACAAGGACATAGGAGATGGAATGAGTTCAGGGAAAAGCTAGTAATCTAGTTTGACTAGAATATAGAGTTCATCAAGGAAGAACAGTGAAATAAGGTTGGAATTTAGGTGGGAGTCAAATTGTGGAGTAACAATGCCAGTTTAAGGAATTTGGTTCCCTTAATGCTAATAGGATTGTGATTACAGGTAACTGTTAGCCAGTGTCCCCACAGAGGTCTCCTTTCTTTATCAGTGGATTCAATAACTGGATTGCAGTCTTTCTTTACACCACAATTCCTGTTCACATATTAGGAGATCATAGATGGATAGACAGATGATAGATAGATGCTCCCTCAAATATTGTAACTTCCCAGTTGTTCAATATACTCATCACTCCTTCATTCTATCCTAACTAAACACAAAAATGATTATACTCATCATCAAAAAGTTTTCCACTTTGATTTTCAGAAACTCCAAAATTCCTTTATTGAAATATAACATTTTATCATTACATCTTTTCTCTGCCTTATGAGCCCTAATCCAGTCTAAATCTTCACTATGAGGTTCAATTCCTCCAACTCACAGTTCTTTCCCAGGTCATTGCAGTTACAAATGAATGATGTCTTCTTGACTCTCATTCTTTTTAACCTCTCTGAAGTCTAATACTGTTAGTTGCTTTCTTCTCATCTTGTTAAGTTTTCATGATACTGCTCTCTGGGTCCCTTTCTATCTGACTGACCACTTCTCAGTCTTCTTTGCTGATTATCCATCCAGGTCACACCCACTTATTATGAATGTCTCCTAAGGTTCTGTGTTTGGGACCTCTTTCTTTCTCCATCTATACTTTCTTATTTGATGATCTCATCAGTAATCTTTTTGGGATGCAGGTCTGACTATCTCTGCTCTGTTCCTGTATCTCTTTCTCGGATTGTCTCTATGTGTGTCTTTCTATCTCTGTCTCTGACCCTGTCAATGTCTTTGTCTCTCTCTCTCTCTCTCTCTCTCTCTCTCTCTCATACATAAAGTACATAGTCATTTTGTGAAGATTCATGAAGCCTCCCAAACCACTATATCATTGTATCCCAGGCAGAGGTGCATTACTATAGACTCTAGCATAAAATCATATTATTTGTGCTTTAAAATCTGAATTAAATTTTATTCACAAAGTTCTGTTAGGTGCTAGGGATTGTGGGGAAATGACTTCTGGAGATACCTGTTTCCAAAGTGTGTGTGTGCTGTTGCTAGGGCTTTTGTAAAGGAAGCTAGCTAACTACCTCAGGCTAGGAATTAACATACTCAATAATATGTAAATTAATTCAGCAGCCCAAGCTAATGAAAGCTGATGGAAAAGGGAAAAAAAGGCAAGTTAGTAACCATTTTAAAAATGGGAGTAATTTAAAGGTGACCATCTTATAAGGATCAGGTTTAAAAGTCTTGGCAGCTATTTTGCAGTCCCTTCCTCTATGAAGAAAGTTGACAGGTGCTCTTAGAGGATGGAAAACAAAACAGAATCCTGCAAAAGCAAACAATTGCTCATCTGATGAGCTCAGAAGTAAAGGTAATAAGTTTAATTAAAAGAGCACTGAATTTGAAGATGATGAGTTCTAATTAAAACTGATAACTGCCTACTTCAGTATTTCAGTGGATTGAGTGCTGGGTTTGGAGTCTTTACCGACAGCCTGAGGTCAAATCCTGCTTTATACACTTACATGTAGTGTGATCTTGGGCAAATCACATAACCTTAACCTCTATTTGCCTTAAACTATTGGCAAAAGAAATGACAAACTCCCCCAGTTTCTTTGCCAAGATGACAAAGTATAGTATGGACCCGACGGAACAAGACTTAGTGAGAAAAGTACCAGATTGTTCCATACACAGCAATTTGTGCTACTTTTAAAAGAAATAATCTACTTTTACTGGTCAATATTGATAAAGTTCCATAGTTGTTATAAAGAGATTTACGTTTGTTAATAAAAGACAATCAGAAGCCATACGATTAGTCTAACTCTCTCAAAACTATTTTGTTTTTACTTTCAGTGTAGCCACTAGTCTGCCATCCATGATAGAAAGTAACCTTTTTGAAGACTCTTGAGGGGTTCACTCTCTCTTTTCAAATCTTTGTATTTCCAATAGCTAAACTTAGTCCTTAATAAATTCTTGTTGAATAAATCTTAAATATACCTACAGTTCATAATCCTTGGATGTTGTGGCTATGGCAAGTTGTGAATGATAACCTACCTAAATTGCATTTCATTTTTTTTCAGAGAAATGAATAAATCACTTTGGGGAGTGGATATCACTTTCTACTTTGGGGAACATCACTTTGCAAACTTAATCACACAGTTACAACAAATGTCACAAACTACAATTTTTACATGTGGAAACAGTCAATGAAAGATTGTGATTGGTTCTAAAACACTCAAAACCAAAACCAAGAGGGTAGTCATTATCTGAAAGATGACCATTACTTTTATCTATTATCTATTACTCTAACTGGGTTTTTGAACAACTACTGCTAACATTTCCCCCCCCCCCCTTCACGTTCTGTTTTCTCTTTTTGAAAAATTAAAAAAGAATGCAGGGGGCCAGCTAGGCGGCACAGTGGATAGAGCACTGGCCCTGGAGTCAGGAGTACCTGGGTTCAAATCCCGTCTCAGACACTTTAATAATTACCTAGCTGTGTGGCCTTGGGCAAGCCACTTAACCCCATTTGCCTTGTAAAAACCTTAAAAAAAAAAGAATGAAGGATCTAAATTTTCCCCACTTATATAAATACAGAGTTATTTAAAGGGTGTTGTGCTCTTGTAGCAGGGTGGAAAGAGAAATGGATTTGGCAAGTCACTTAGCACTTACCACACTTAACTATGTGGATCTCAGTTTCCTCAATTATAAAATGAGGGAACTGGGCGAGATGACCTCAAAAGTCCCTCCCAGGTTGAAAGTTATGATTGTGAAAGTAACTTACCTTGTGCTTTCCAGTTGAATGATGGTTGAGAAAACACATTGCATATTTGGCTGGTACTACTTGTGATCATATCAACAGTACAAGTAGTTACAAGGTTTAAGAAAATCAGAGAGAGAGACAGGGACAGAGAGACAGAGAGAGAGGGAGAGACAGAGAGAGAGAGAGAGAGAGAGAGAGATGGGGGGGTGGGGGTAGAAAGAGAGTCTATACTGTGTTTAAAACAAATGCCAAGCACCTAAATGATTATTGGTTGAATTAAATGTGAATATTTATGCAAATTTTAGTTTGTTAACCTTGTCCACATTAGCAAAAAAGAAAAGAAGAAAGAAACTTTTTCTACTTCAGTTTCTTGCTCCTTCCTCCTCTTTCTGGCCCTACCTACTATACACTTCCTGATGAGACACAGCCCTTGAGCTAGTATTAGTTTGCTGACAGCATTGGTGTGAGGGAACATAGTTCTTTCTTTCACATATCTACACTAACATTAATAATGCAGATCACTCTGTTTCAAGACCCGGGGCAACTGTTTATCAATGTCATTTAAGCAGTTCTGTCTTGTGTACACTTCACATCCTGAATTATGTAGGAGGTAAAGTATGATGTGGTAAAAAGAGTTTAATTGGAAGTCTGCACTGCCCAGTTCAAAATTCCTGCTTTCCTACTTACTGTGTGACCTTGGACAATGCACTTTTTCTCATTTTGCCATCCATAAAATTGGACTAAATGATTTTAAAGTTCCCTTCCAGTTCTTATGACTATGATGAAGTCATATCTCATTCATTAGAAATATTCAGAACTTTCTTTGGTGAGTGTTTCAAATTTTTGCAGTTGCTGTTGTTTAATCAGTTAATAGTGTCTGATTATTCATCACCCCATTTGGGGTTCTCTTGGCAAAGATACTGCTTCTTGCCAGTTTCTTCTCTAACTCTTTTTACAAATGAGGAAACTGAGACACACAGAGTTAAGTGACTTGCGCAGGGTCACATCTAGTAAGTGTCTGAGATTGGATATGAACTCAGGTTTCCTGACTTCAGACCTAGGATTCTTCCCTCTTCACCACCTAGCTGCCCCTTCTTTAGAAAATAAATTGCATTAAAACTCTTTAATCAGGGCAGCTAGGTGGCACAGTGGATAAAGCACTGGCCCTTCGGTCAGGAGGACCTAAGTTTCAAATCTGGCCTCAGACTCTTAATAATTATCTTGATGTATGACCTTGGGCAAGCCACTTAACCCCATTGCCTTGCAAAAAATAAAAACAAAAAAGCAACTCTTAATCAGCATTCAAAGTCTTTCACAATCTTTTTCCAGCTTATCTTTACAACCTTATCCCATTACTTTCTTTCACATACTTTATTTTAGTCAAATCAGATTATTCAAACTGTACTATCCACTATCCCTTTTTTCTCATCTTTTTCTCTCCAGCTTGTACATTTATTTCACTCACTATCTTTCATGCCTACAGTGGAGTGGCCATTACTATGCTGCAGCCTCCCAGGGTCTCTGCAGCTCACCCTTTTTACAGCCTCTCCTGCCAAGTTTCCTGGGATTTCAACAACTCTGATTGGCCTCCCCAGTAGTGTCCTAGCTCTCTGTGACACACACACACACACACACACACACACACACACACACACACACACACACACACACACACACACCACTTGCCAATCAAGTAAAATGAAAATGCAGTTTGGGTCTGCTTGCCGTGGTTACAAAAATGCCTAGTTAGAGTTTTTCACTTTCCACTCATCTCTCCCTATTAAAATCCCTCACTCCTTCAAGGCCCAGTTCAAGTAATACCATTTTCATGACACCATTTCTACTGTCAGTCAAAGTCAAAGTAATTTCTCTCTCTCTTTTATCAAATTTGCCGTAGAATATTATTTGAACTCCAGTAAGCTTATTACTTTCTGGACTATGCCATAGTCATTTGTGTATAATATCTAGTCAATTAGACTTTCAATAGTATGCCTTCATCTCCCCAGTATTTGCACATAGATAGTTCTTTAAAATATTAGTTGAACTTAATTGGCCAGAATATTAGAAGAATCAGAACACTTTTCTTATATGTGATTCTGCTCACCAATCCCCATACAAATTACTGGAGAAATAATATCTAAGAGGCATCTTTTTTTAGTGAATATTCTCTAATCTATGGAAATAGCTGGATATTGAAGCTAATTTACCTTTCATGTAATAATTAAAGGCAATAGTGTCATTTAAGAGAAAGCCACTCCAGGTTCACCCTCCCAACTTGCAAAAACACTGACTGACTGGATCCAAGGCATTGACTAATTCTCTATTAAAGGGGGAAACCTTGAAGGGTTGGGGGTTTCAATTCTACTACTCAGATACCCTTTACTGGTTATGCTTATTATCCAGGCTATCCCCATTAATTATTAGAGTCTCCTAAGATTTTTTTCTAGACAGCTTCTTTTCTCTCTCCCCTATTTCAGCTCCTAGGGATGCAATTATCAACTCTATAGGGTGATCCTCAAATCTGTTGATCTAGCTCTAATTTCCCCAACCCACAATTTCACTCTCCAACTGCCTACTAGACATCTCAAACTGTATGAACTATCAACATCTTTCAACTTGTCAATCTGTTAAGTCACCTCACATGTGACAGGTCTTACTCCTCAGCTATAGAATGGAGAAGGTCAGATCACATAAGTTCTTAGATCTTTTCTAATTTTAGTCTAGTTACCTATCACATTTTATAACCTACAAAGGCATATAGTATAACTATTATTATCCCTATTTAAATGGTTAAACTGAGGCTCAAAGAAGTAAGTGATTTTGTCCAATGTGGTATTTACTAAACAAATATAATTGTATAATAAACAGGAGAACTGGGTGAATTCTTAGGTCCAAATCCAGTGCTCTTTCACTGTATCACAATTTCCCCCTCTCAAACCCTAGACAATCTAGAAGATATATATCATGCTTAATCTTTTTTTTTTAAGGTTTTTGCAAGGCAATGGGATTAAGTGGCTTGGCCCAAAGCCACACAGCTAGGTAATTATTAATTGTCTGACGCCAGATTTGAACTGAGGTGCTCCTGACTCTAGGGCCGTTGTTCTATCCATTGCACCACCTAGCTGCCCCATGCTTATTTAATCTTGGCAAAAGATTATTCCTTTTATTTTATTATATTTATTTGTTTGTTTGTTTATATGAATTAATTAATTAATTATTCCTTTTCCCCTTTCTACATGACCACACTGATTCTAGCATTTCTGATTCTGGACTCAAGGCTTCATTTAAGTGGCAGAAATATTGTACTATAATAATTCCAACATCATGGAAAAGTCAGCAATCTATAATTAATACATTTCATATATATATATATATATATATATATATATATACACAATAGTGAAGTATTTTAAAATTTTCCAAAGAAGGTAATTAATGTGTTCATTTTGCCAGTGTTAATCAATAAAGCCTCATGCTATTATTTGATTTTTATTCACTTTAGCTGTATGTAGAGTTATTGGCATAATGAAAATATTCTCTGAACTCATATCTACTTCTTCAAATTGACTTGCTTCCTTCAAAATTTATCTCAAATACCACTTCCTCTAGCAGCATTTTCCAGTACAATTTTCCCACATCCTCTCCCTGCTTTTATTACCACCCTTCAAAAAAATTATCAAGTATTTACTTATATGCATAACTTTTATTTTTAAATAGTATTTTTCTCAAATTACATATTGTGAATTTTTTTTAATTTTTTCTAATTATATGCAAAGAGAGTTTTTAATGTTAATTTTTTGTAAACTTTTGAGTTCCACATATTTTCACCCCTCCCTTCCCTTCCCTCTCCCCATGGCAGTAAGTAATCTGGTATTAGGTTGTAATTGTGCTTAACATATTTTTATATTGGTCATGTTGAAAAAAAAGAATTAGATCTAAAGGAGAAAAAAATGGGAAAAAAAGAAAAAAGCATAAAAGAAGTTTTAGAAAGTGAACATAGTATGCTTTGCCCTATATTCAGACTAGATTTTTCCTCTGGATATGGATGGCATTTTCATTATATGTCTTCTAGGATTGTCCTTGGTCACAGAACTGCTGAAAGGAACTTCATCCATCATAGTTGAACATCTCACAAATGTTGCTGTTAATATGCATAATGTTCTCCTGGTTCTGCTCCTTTTACTCAACATCAGTTCATGCAAGTCTTTTCAGGCTTTTCTGATTTCTTACATGACAATAGTACAAAAATACTCTTCACATTGACGTACCATAATTTATTCAACCATTCCTCAATTGATGGGCATCGATTTGCAGTTCTTTGCCGCTACAAAGAGCTAGTATAAATAGATTTAGATAGATATATAGATAGATAGATAGATAGATAGATAGATAGATAGATAGATAGACAGATATAGATTAGATTAGATTAGATATAAATATAGATATCTTTTTTCCATTTTCATGATCCCTTTGGGGTACAGACCTAGTAGTGGTATTGCTGGATCAAAGGATATACACTAACTGGAAAAATTGTTTCCCAGTTTTCTGCATTACTTCTAATCTTGGTTGCTTTGGTTTTATTTATGCAAAATATTTTTTATTTGTGAAATATTTTATTTATTTTGAATTTTACAATTTTCCTCCCTAGTCTTGCATCCCTCCCCCCACCCCCCACAGAAGGCAGTTTGTTAGTCTTTACATTGTTTCCATGGTATGCATTGATCTAAGTTGAATGTAATGAGAGAGAACTCATATCCTTAAGGAAGAAGCATAAAGTATGAGATATAGCAGAATTACAGAATAAAATAACTTTTTTTCCCCCAAAATTAAAGGTAATAGTCTTTGGTCTTTGTTCAAAATCCACAATTCTTTCTCAGGATACAGGTGGCATTCTTCATCACAGATACCCCAAAATTGTGCCTGATTGCTGCCCTATTGGTATGAGCAAGTCCATTAAGGTTGATCATCACTCTCATCTTGCTGTTAGGGTATACAAGGTTCTTCTGGTTCTGCTTATCTCACTCAGCATCAATTCATGCAAATCCTTCCTGAGTTCCCTGAATTCCCATCCCTCCTGGTTTCTAATTGAACAATAGAGTTCCATCACATACATATACCACAGTTTATCAAACCATTCCCCAATTAATGGACATTCACTCAGTTTCTAATTCTTTGCCACCACAAACAGGGCTGCTATGAATATCTTTGTACAAGTGATGTTTTTACCCTTTTTCGTAATCTCTTCAGGGTATAGACCCAGTAGTGGTATTGCTGGATCAAAGGGTATTATGCAAAATCTTTTAATTTAATATAATCAAAATTATCCATTTTGCAATTTATGTTGTTCTCTATTTCTTGTTTTTGAAAAGTCAAAAGGTGAACCCATTATATAAGGAGGACAGCAATATAAATGGAAGTAAATGCAAAGCTGTTTATTGAGGAAAAGAATAATGCATTTGGGTCTGAGCAGTGGGTACTGGGGAGAGCATGCCTTTTATAAGGTATGGGATATTGGAAGCAGGGTGACATGGTTTGGGTTCTCCATTGGAGGATGTGAATTGTTTGGGGTCACAAGTTGAAATTGAGAGTTGTCTGAAGTTGCTTTGGAGGTTAGGATTCATTTTCTTGGTAAAATTTCACTTCCCTAGAAGCAATACTGAACAGGTGTCTACAGGTAAGAATGAAACCCAGGCCTGGAGGCAACATTACAACCATTTTGTTTTAATTTTGCGAATTAGGGTCAGTTAGGAGTTAGGGTTGGTTAAATGTGAGAGCAACTGTGCTTATACTGGTCAAGGGAAAAGTCCCTCACCCACACTATGGAAGATTGATTAGACTGTCATCTCTGGAAAATGAGAGAATAGAGTATTGCTAATCATGTTTGGAGGATTTCTAGCTACAGTTTATAACAACATACCATGAGGAGGGTTTCTAGCTGCAAAAGGGATGGAACATCATAAAGAATGGGGGGATGCTTCATGAGAATTGCACAATAGCTCAATCTTCAGTGGCTGCTTCCTGCTGAAGAGGGGCAATTATAGGGTGTGCAGAAAGGGTCAGTGGTGGCATGTGGATCAGGAGACAGTAGCTTGATCTGTTACTGTGGTCTTGAATCCCAGTTTGTCACCACACACACAAATGGAGTTAAGGTTCTCAGAGAACATACAGCAGGAATTCAGGCTAAGAAAATGAATAGTAACATTAGCAACCAGAGAAAGAGGATGCTAAGGGGAAGTAGAGTAAGGAGTAACTAGGAGGACATGACCAAAGGACCACATGGGGCAATGGTTTTGCAGGACAAAGTAGATGACAAACAAGAAGACAAGCAAAAATAGAAGCACCTGGGGTATTTAGTGAAGGTTATCAAAGACAGGTGTTTTCCTCTTGAAGTGAAAGCAAGGTCTTTGAAAGGTCTTCAGTTTGTGGTCTTTTCCATGATACTTCCAGTTTGGAGTCCAACCTATTGAGAGTTGAAAAAATGTATACATCAATCGCAAAAAAGAAAAACAACAATAATAATATAGAGAAGTGTGAATAACACAATATTATTCCATCACTTTGGTAGCTGAACCAAAGTATCAAGCATTTATCATGTGGTAGTTACAACAGTCCAGGCAGCATTGATCTTTTCAGTATGTACAGGAGCACTGCAGGCTACTTTCTCTGCTCAAGAGAGGAAAAGCTGGGACATAATTAAAACAAAATCAAATTAGTCCTTGGTAACTCAACATACACACATATATATATATACAGCAGAATCAAATATTCTTAACTCCATTTGACTTTAGGTAAGTATCACAGTTAACATTGAGCCAAGCTCTCACACAGTTCAGCAATAACAGGTGGAAAACATTCCTTTTCAAAGGAGCACAATGGGGAAACTGAGCCAGAAGGAACCTGTCTTGAACTGAAACCAAAGATTGTCCTTGTGGCCTGTATCTGGACATTCCACCTGTGACAGTCACACCTGTTATTCTAGCCTAAATGGTAGATTATTGATTTAATGATCCATCAGACAATAATACTTAAAGTCAGACTTTCGAATAAAATTTTGTCATGGTTCCAAAACTTTTTTTAGTTTGTTTTGCAAGGCGATGGGGTTAAGTGGCTTGCCCAAGGCCACACAGCTAGGTAATTATTAAGTGTCTGAGGCTGGATTTGAACTCAGGTACTACGACTTAAGAGCCAGTGTTCTGGCCACCTAGCTGCCCCAGTTCCAAAGTTTTTTTACCCCCAAATAGCAAACTCTATCAGTTACAGGTTAAGGCTAGATATAATTGTTTTCCCTCATGAGTTGCTATAAGCAATAAAAACTTATAGGTTTAAACATATATAAGAAATTTTACTTAAATTTCATCACTTGAATATATAGTTTCTTCTTCTGTAGTTTAAATTTGTCTTGGTATAAAGACAAAATCATTAGAAATCATTTTTATATTAGAGCAGAACTTGCAAATCTTCAACAAGTCAGGTTCACTGTTTAGAAACTGCATAACTAAGTTGGTTTATTTCTCAGGGCTGGTTGACCTGGCCCATACTGAATCCATAGGGTTGTCCTTGTCATCTATCCTGTTGTGGGCCATATTCTTTAAGCTTCAGGTTTCAACATTATTATTTGAGTTCAAGTAATTTAATTTTTCATAAGTGATAAAAAAACAGTTGTAGATATAACTTCCTCTTGACTTTATGCAAAGATAGAAAAAGTCCAAACATTATAAAACAAAGACAGATAAATAGAATTGCTGATTTAAAAACATTTCTCCACTGATTTTTCTTTCTTTTAGTGTCTTAACAGCTAATAAATTAACAAATTTCAAATCCATTTGTCTTTACTTTTAGATCCAAATTGAAAACTTTTTTTTTATATTTTTCAAGGCAATGGGGTTAAATGGCTTGCCCAAGGCCACATGGCTAGGTAATTATTAAGTGTCTGAGGTCAGATTTGAACTCAGGTACTCCTGACTACAAGGCCAGTGCTCTATCTACTGCACCACCTATCCACCCCTAAATTGAAAACTTTTGATGAACTTCTATCACAAGATGTTTCTAAATCCCTTATTCTAGTTATATTGTAGCTCTATAGTGACCACATCGTTAATCCATGACTTTACTCTTGAGAGATTTCTGTTGGCATAATTCCCAGAATGGGGTAGGTCTTAGATTATACAAGAGCTGATCTGCATTTGATATCAATTTTTCTCCCAGAAAAGCCACAAGAAGGGAAGAGGATGAATTGAATTCAGAAAAATTCCCAGAATGGAGTCCATACTAGAACAAAGAATGGGAAGATAGACTATCCCGTTTCAAGATGACAATTTCCACATAAATTTTACCTGCTGGCACCAATCTACTTTGGTCAAGGATGACTGATCCTATCTGTAGAGCAGTGAAAAGGAGGCAGCAAGAAGAAAACTAAGCAGGGAGATTCTCAGAGGAAGGAGATTTTTCAGAGGGTTGAAGTTTTGTCTAGTTGAAGGATACCTGTTGGAGGTTTATTTCTTCTGACTTTCTAAATTGAATTGGAAACATGCAATGTAAAAAGAGGACCATATATTTTTTCCTCAAATCCTGTCCCACAATTTTTCCAACTCTTTAGGAGATAACCCTAGCAGGTTCAGGATTGATGTGGTTCAGCAAAGAGTGAGCCAGAGTGAGAGAATGGTCCAGATATTGGGAGGTCAGGGAGTTGTCAGACAGGTAGAGTGGAGTGAGGAAGATCTGATGTAGTTCAGGGATTCAGACTCATCTTGGGAAGGTTGGTTTGATAGAGAAGAAGAATTTGAGAAGTAGAACAGGAGTTGCAAAGGAGAGGGTAGCGCCTTAGTTCAAAAACAACTGGACACAGGGGATTTTGTTCTACTTTCCTTGCCTCTGACACAAATTATTTCAGGTTAGTGTGAGTTCAGGGATTTAATTCGAACTCCTCATGAAGCAGAACCTTATAAGAGATGAGGATCCACAGAGTAGACCAGGGGTTATCACTGGGGAATCCCTATCTGCTATATTATTTAGTTCTGGTTTAAATAGAGAAAGAAAGAGGTATTCCAGTTCCATTTCTCTGTTTGGAGGCGGTTCTCCACCTAGCCAGGATTTCAGAAAGGAACACCCTGGGTGTCCTGACCAGGAGGAAAGGGGAGTGAGTGCCTGGGAAGGAGTCTACCCTCTCAAATCAGTCATGTTCTTACGTGGCCAGAGTGTAGCCGTCATCCGTAAATACCAGGGACTTGATAGGTTCAGGAGAGGGTAGCAAGGGTTCCTTCTGGCAAGATCGAGAATTGGCCCAAGCATGCTGCCACAACTCACAGCTTCCCTGGTTGCCAGTCTTCAAGATTCCTTGCTACTCCTCTTTTCTGTATTTAGGCACAAAATGAAGGGTCAAAAGATGGAGTCAGAAAGCCTGTAGTATGAGGTGGACAGCAATAGAGACAAATGGAAACAAATGCAAAGCTATTTATTGAAGGAAAGAACAGTGAGCTGAGTATGAGCAGATTCCAGCAGTGGGGAATGGGGAGAGCATGCCTTTTCTAGGGTATAGGATAAGAGGAAACAGGTATAGTTTCCATAGGGATTGAGTGTCTTTTGGAGTCTCCATGAATGAAGTGAATTGTTTGGGGTTGCTTAGGTGAGCTTGAGACTTTTTTGAAGTTGTTATGGAGGTTAGGATTCATTTTCTTGGTTAAATTTCACTTCCCCAGAAGTTATACTCAACAGAGTTCTACTGAGCAAAGAAGTGAAATCCAGGCCTGAATGCAACAGTTTGGGCTTAAACTCCTCCTCTCTCCATAGACCTGATAGACTATTTCTTGTTCTTTCCAATGGGTTTATGATAACACCCTTTATGTAACACCCTTATCTTGGGATAGGGTTTGAGTGTTGGTCTAAGCCTTGTTTCTGCCATTACTATTTTCCAGTTTTCCTAGGGAGTTTTTATCCCAGAAGCTGAAATCTTTGAGTTTATCAAATAGTAGATTACTATAGTCATTTACTGCTGTTGCTTTTGTACCTATTCTATCCTATTGATCCACTACATTTATTTCTAAACCAATACCAGATAGTTTTGATGACTGCCACTTAATATTTTAGTTTTAGATCTAATACAACTGGGCCATCTTCCTTTGCCAATTTTTTCATTAATTCCCTTTATATTCTTGATCTTTTGTTCCCCCAGGTAAATTTTGTTACTAGTTTTCTCTGTAAAATAAGTTTTTGGAACCACACTGAAAAGGTAATTTAATTTAGGTAGAGTTGTTATTTTTATTATATTAGGCCTACCCATGAGAAATTAACATTTTTTTCAGTTGTTTAGATTTGACCCCTAATTCTGTGAAACTGTAATTATTCAAGAATTTTCTTGATTTGTTTTGGCAGGTAAATTTCCAAGTATTTTATGTTGTCTTCAGTTATTTTAAATGGAATTTCTCTTCTATCTCTTCCTGCTGGGCTTTGTTGGTAACATATAGAAATGCTGATGATTTATGGGGGTTTATATAAATATCTTGCTACTTTGCCAAAGTAGTTAATTGTTTCAAGTAGTTTTTTTGGTTGATTTTCTTGGATTCTCCAAGTATATAATCATATCATCTACCAAGAGTGAGACTTTTGTTTCCTTGTTGCCTATTCTAATTCCTTCAATTTCTTTTTTCTCATTGCTAGAACTAACATTTCTAATACAAAAAAGAATAATTGTGGACATACTGATCCTTTTGGGAATGCTTCTAGCTTATTCACATTATATATAATGCTTGTTGATGGTTTTAGATAGATAGTGCTTATCATTTTTAAGGAAAAACTCTATTCCTATGGTCTCTAATTTTTTTTATAGAAATAGTTGCTGTATTTATTTTTGTTAAAATAAAGCTTTCCCATCTATTGAGATAATCAAATGATTTCTGTTGGATAAGAGTTGGGATGAGATGACCTCCAAGGTCCCTTCAAGCTCAAAATCCATGACCTTATGAGTCTTTGATTAAGAATCATGGGGAGCCGGCAGCTAGGTGGTGCAGTAAATAGAGTACCAGCCCTGGAGTCAGGAGTACCTGAGTTCAAATCCAGCCTCAGACACTTAATAATTAACTAGCTGTGTGGCCTTGGGAAGCCACTTAACCCCATTGCCTTGCAAAAAAAAAAAAACCCTAAAACCTGAAAGAATCATGGGGAGGAGGAAATGGTAACTGGATGTGACCTTCATTTCTTTTGTGGGGAATTGGAGGAGGTGAGGAGATAGGAATGTACCCTGATAACTCTGTCCTGGTTTAGCAACTCCACAGAATGAATTAATCCAGATTAACAGCAGACAACAGAGAGTAAAAATTGGGGATTTGTGAGACTGGACCAACACACTGAACAGAACATGAAGGAATACTTCATATGTGAGCATAAACATTTAATAACTTTCTTTCTCCCTGGCTGACTCATTTGTAAGAGAAGAAGAATTCTGGTTTCCTCCCAACATCATAAGTACCTAGAAAGAATAGTAAGCCCTCAGGGGGTTATGGCCTTTAGATTATGGCTGGAATGTGGTCCCACCCTGCCTGGGCTGGTAGGTCACTGACAGTCACAATAATAATCAGATGTTCCTAGTACTTGAAAGTCAGGACTCTAAAGGGCAGAGAGTTTGTCCTGTGTAAAAAACTTTGCATCTCTCCTGTGATTCTTTTATTGAAGGACCCTGGGAGGTAGTTGTAATGTCATTTTACCTCCATTTTACAGATGTCTAGTCCTACTCTAAGGCTATTAGAAGGATATTATGAATGGGATTGACTAAGAAAGTGAAAATGGCCCTTTCAGGTTCAGAACATTAAGAAGTAAATGTTAAAAAATAAGGGCATGGAACATTTCAAGAGGCATTAGGATTCTCCCCTGAATTCAAGAATTCTATCTATATTTAGGAATGTGGCAATCTATCCAGAAGTTCTGAGAAGTAACAAGCTCCTGAAATCTGTACTACAAGAGTTGTGTGTTATGTGGCAATGCAAATGGCCATTTGCTGGTTCAGAGGGTGAGGGGGCCCTCTCTTGCATCAAATACAAACTAGAACCTAGGAAAGAAACCCAGAGCATCCTTCAGTTTCAGGGCAGGGGATGAATGGCAGCATTCCAGACAGTTCAATTCAACTGGACAAGCATTAAAGTGTTAGCTGTATTGAGATGCAAGGATCAAATGATGAAATCATTCCTGTCCTTGAGGTCCTCCTGAGCAGAGAGGAGGGGGGAAAGAAGGAAAAAGTCCCTTGTTAGGTTCTGCTGTGTGTATTGTATTGTATTAAGCAGGTGTGATTTTACAGTTGGGGAAACTGAGGCAGATAGCTTTTAAGAGATTTGCCCAAGGTTACTCAAGTACCAAGAATGTAAAGCTGGGGATTTGAACCCACATCTATTCTGGTTCAGGGCAGAGGAAGAAGGGAGCAGTACTCTAACCTTTGAGCTACCTGATTGGAAAGGTGCAAGCCAAACAACCAATTTATCCAAGCTTAGAGGCTCATGAAAGTCTATGTCAACCACAGGGTTGCACAACTATATTAGGTGAATAACACTAATAGAGCAATGGACAGCCAACTAGCCTTAGATAATTGAGTGATATTGGGGAACATAAAATGGTGGGTTACTGGACTTTAGTGCCTGTTGCAGGAAAATTCTACCTTGTTTGACTAGTTGCTTATAAAACTCCCCAGGATGAATGCACACTTGCATATTAGAGAACTGACCTGCCCAGTTAACTTTCTTCAAGGGGATGAGAAGAACCCTGGATTTAGGATCAGAATAAGTCATCTGGAATTCTCTCCCTGCCATTTAGCTGGACCAAGTCACTTCCCTCAGTTTCTTCAACTGTAAAATGAGCTGGTTAGACCAGATCAGCTACTTCCCAAGTCTTTCCTGTGAATGGGAAGAGTCCTGGACTCCTTGTGCTGTCATTAGAAGCTAAGGAAGAACCTGTTCTTTTCTAGTCCCCAAATCCTTGCTGTGCCTGTCCCTCCCCTCTTCCTTTTCCCTCCTAGTGTCATCACTCATTGAATTTAAGTGAACTATTTTTGACCGGGGGTTCAAATTTGTAATTGATTGTTTTAGTTAAGGATTCCTCTTCTTAGAGTCATGAAAGTAGAATTCCCCATCTTTCGTATTCACGTTAAGCAAAGAACAAATCCCAAGAAACACTAACACTTCCCTTGAAAATGTACATACTCACACACCTTCAGGAAAGTAGAGTCCAGGTCTACCTGAGAGCAAATTTCCCAGACTTCTAGAATCTAGCAGCCTTTCAGCTCGGAATGTGCTGAGTATTTAATCTCTTCTTGTTGTAGTGGCACAAGCCAAATCCAATAAAAATTCTGTCCTCTTTATCCTTCTCTCTCCTCCCTTGTATTTCCTTTTCCTCCTCTTCCCTCCTTCCTCTCTCTCCCCCTTTTTCTCTCTCTCTGCCTTCCTTTCTCCTCTTTTCCTCTCCCTGCCCCCCCCTCCAAGTTTGCTATAATTTTAGTTTATTTTTCCACTCTTATAAAGTATTCAATAAGTGCCTGGAATTTTCCAGCTGTTCAACCTGTCAATGGAGAGACAGCCTATTATCTGTTGAATTCAAGTTGGATGAGATGAGGAACACTTCAGACCATGGATATCAATAGGCAGCATGCAAAGATATCCCACATCAAAGTAAATGCTGTCAACAATCTGATACTGAGGGTGTGGCTAGTGGTGCAGTGGATAGAGCACCAGCCCTGGAGTCAGGGGTACCTGAGTTCAAATCCAACCTCAGACACTTAATAATTACCTAGCTGTGAGGCCTTGGGCAAGCCACTTAACCCCATCTGCCTTACAAAAACCTAAAAAAAACAAAACAAAAACAAAACAATCTGATTCTAAATCTACCTCAAGAACCAGGCTTGACTGTTTCAATTTTTAAGATGTCCTTAAATAAACTGCAGATAAATCAAAAGGCCTAATCAATTGTGATCAGTTGTTGTTGCTGTTCAGTCATTTTTCAGCTGTGCCCAACTCTTTCTGGGTAAAGATACTACTTTTTCCATTTATTACTCCAGTTCATTTTACAAATGAGGAACTGAGACAAACAGGGTTAAGTGACTTGCCCTGGGGTCACACAGCTAGTATCAGGTCAGATTTGAACTCTAGAGGATGAATATTCCTGACTCCAGATTCGGTTATTCTATCCACTCACTATACCACACATATCTGCCCTTATGATCCACTCTGTGATTGAAAGGGCTCACAGAAATCCAACAAATCCCACTTTTAAAATAAAAAATAAAAAGAACAAGTCTTTTCACTGACTTAAATGCTTCTCTTAATGGTGCAGTTTGAAATTCTATCAGTGAGAGTTTGAGTTAACAAGCAATTGTTCATAACACTGTGTGACTAGTTTAATCAAAAATGAAGAATAAGTGAGGGTAGGCTTAATTTAATGGGCTCCTTAGATTAATTAACTCTCCTCATGAACTTTTCTTCCTTGTTAACTTCCCTATTTATCCTGAGCTTCAGGGTCAACCTTTGATATCCTTAACAGGCTAATCACCATGCTAGAATTTTCACTCAGTAGAGCACTGTTCCATTCCATTCCACTTTTTCTCAAACTTTACAAAATCTCCTCCATTCATTCTTGTCATTTCTACTCTAGGCTGAAGAGGAAGTTAAGAAAGTGCTAATTTTATGTGTTGTAAATTTAGTTGCATAGTTTGAAGATGGGCCTTTGATGCCTCCTCAATTCTTTCATATCACATCAATTCTTTGCTATATTCCTCATTAGATCTATTCTAAATCTTCCCCTTTATCCTCAAAATCCAACAGCATTCTCAGCAAATGACATTAGTTTTCCATTAATTCTGGCATCAATATGGCAAACCTATTAGCCCTTACCCATGAATGGGAGGCCACCAAACTGTTGAAGGAAGGGTGAACTGGTCTGGAGTGAAAAAAAAATGGAACAGGTGAAAGCTTCTATGCTGATCAAAAGTGGATTTAGGTCAATAAATAGCCATTGCACTTCCTATCTGGGAAAGGAAGAAAGAAAAGCAAGAAGGAGAGTGTAATATTCCCAATAAAACCTTCTTAGGATTAATATTCCTAGTGAAGTCCTCTCAATATTAAATACAAGAACAGACTATTATTCTTAGAAAGACTCCTAGAAAGACCTTGCATTCTAAATTAGCCACCTATCTTATGATAAAACTATTTTTACAGAGAGAACAGTAGACCATGCCCATGGAAAAATTTTGCATTTCAAAGAAGCTCATAAACCTCCTCTTGTTTGATAAGTACTGAATGGAAGGATAGTAGACTGTTCCTAGACCTTGCTCCAAGACAAGTTCCATTACTTCAATAAGATATTATAATCCTGAAGGTTATTCTCATCATTGAGGTAATATTTTATGAAAACCTTTCATTCTTTTCTTTGTTTCTGGGGTAGATTTTTCACGAGTAGAATGTAATTCTGAAGATTAACCAATGAGTTAGACAGAGAGGGACAATAGGGAAGAGGAGGGGATTGAGTTAGGCCATATAATCTTGCTTGACTATCAATTCTCAGCAGCTCCTTGATCTTCACTACCTTTGTGAGACTTGGAGTGAGCCCTTTTCTCGAGAAAAGCTAAAATAAACGTTTTTTTTTTTTTTGCTTAGATGAGTCTCTATATTTTTTAAGTTTAGTTTTATCCCACACAGAGGGAAGGAAGGGAGGGAGTAAAGAAGGAAAGAAGAAGGAAGAAGGAAGGAGAAAGAAGGACAGACTCAGAAATTAGTGGTCATCCACCTGAAATATGAATTCTCTCTACAATGTCAGAGTGGTCATCCAGCCTCTTTTTGAAGATAGAATAATAGAGACTTTTTTCCTTTTCATTTTTTAAAATGTCATTTAAGAGGGAAATAAAAAATTAGAACATTTTTGTTACTGATTGTTTGGAGGCAGAGAGTACAAAAAGTTTTTTAAAAAGCTTGGCGCTATTACAAAGTAATTATTTGTTAAGAGCAAGTAGTTCTCTTTTGTTAGAGAAGATTTTCATCTTTCTTTTATAAAAGAAGTACAGTAAAAATAGATAATTGCATTCTCTAGCACTACAGGAGTTCAAATAATGAGAAAACTGGCTATTGAGGGCATAATACTGACCAGTTCCTGTTGATGACTTTTGCATAATTTGTTGAATTGTGGTGAATTAAAGTAGAAGCCCAGGGGTAGCAAAGGAAGAAAGTGGTCCACAGAATCAAATGCAGCAGAGAGGCCGAGGACGAAATGTAAAAGTACACTTAATTAAATAGTTGAGTCTATTGAAAGAACAAATCAATGCAATGGTGGGGACAGAAGTCAGATTGAAAAGGTCTGAAGGGTGTCAGTAGTTAGGAAATAGAATTGAGAGTAGTATAGATTATTTGTTCAAAAAAAAATTTGACAAGGAAGGAAGAAGAGAGAGATATTTATAGTCATACAACCAATAAATTGATTTGTTTTTGTTTGACTATATTTACTGATTACATGAAAGCATTTTTTATTTCAATGGGTAGGAGCAATTAATGAGAATGATACCCCTGCCCCAAATAAAAAGGAAGAGAAGAAGTGAGTATTTTGGGAATGCTACTGGTACAGTGAAAAAAACACTGACCATGAAGTCAGAAGACCTACCTCTGAATGCAGTTCAAATCCTACCTCTGATACTTCTGTAAAATGTGGACACTGGATTCAATGGTTTCTATCTCTAAATCTCTGATCCTTTGATCTTATTAATAGATTTAATAAATTCATACAGAGAAGTGTACAGAAAAAAGTTCAGAAGGGAGCACAGCAGGTAGTGTAGATTTATTATTATTGTAAAAAAATTTCATATATTTTTCTAAGTTTTAATAAGAAAAGCTCACAGTTCCATACGTGATCCCTTTTTTCTGTTCTTTGTTAATTAGAATGTGAATATTCATATTGGTTAAGATCATAATAAAAATAATTTTTTAAAAGTTAGGAATAGCAAAGAAAGTTGAGGAAGAAGCAGACTCAATCCAAATGACAATTTTTTTTCTTCTTTTTCAATTCCAGTACCTGCAGACTTATTAGAACTTCCTCAGGAGTTCTTATTATATTAGGCTCTTTCATCAACTAAGCCCACCCTCTTGGCAGAGCCCTGCTTCCCCAAGGCATCCTGCAGCTCCTCTCTTTGGATACCGATTCACTTACTTTAACCAATAATCAAATATGGGAAGGCAGGAGTCAACTGCTATGCCCCATGATCCACGTACCCAGTTTACATTTAGTCAAATTTATATTTAAACAAAAATCCTCTCAAAAACATCTCTGGCAAGTAGTTACCTGGCCTCTTCCCAATATGTTAATGTGGAATCCAATACCTCCTGAGGCAGTCCATGGATAGTTCTAATTAACACAAGAAGACTTCCTGAAATAATGAAGAGCAAAATGAACAAAACCAATAGAACATTGTGTACCAAAATGGTACAAGAACAACTTTGAATGAAAAGATCATTTTCACTCATAAATATCCAAACTAACCAGTAAGGACATATGATGAAAGATGCCATCTGCATTCAGAAAAAAAAAAAAACCTAAATAAATTTATAGAATAATTTCCATTTATAATAGTCATATATATGTAGAAACCTATTTGTGTTTAATGGTAGCCATCTGTAGGGCAGGGGAGAAGGGGAGGGAAGAAAAAAAAGAAATTTACATGATAACTTTATTATCTATTTAAAAAGAAAAGGAAGTTGTCTATAATAGATTTGCAGTTTGATGTTCAATTATCTTTTTTATTATACTATGATATAGAAAGACTTGTTTTATTATATAAATTAATACTTTAAAAATAAAATCAAAAATACAAGAAATTACCTTACATCAAACAAAAACCTACCTCCACCACTTCCCTTTGTTCCTCCTAGTAGCTGTCTAGGGCCAAGAGGGACAAGTGCAATTCCTCTTCCATATAAAAGCCCTTCTGTTTAAAATCAAGGGGATTCCAAAACTCACTTTTAAACTTGCTTGAAAGTATGCTTAAAATTGCACTAAGATTTTGGGGATGTGCGTGTATGGTAGTTGGTGCTTAGAGCTTTCTCTCCTTATTGTTCAGAAACAGTAATAATCCATTTTTGGTCACAGTCAACATCCCAGTAAGCTTTACAGAAAACAATTATTTCACTTGACAGTGGGAGCAGGTTAAAAGCACAGCTCAGGCACAAAGAGTAGATTGTGGAGAGGATATTGAGTCAAGATGAAAGTAAGGGCATTTCATCATTCTGCTGCCTATGGTTTTCCTGCACATATGATTAGATGCCAAAAACTGTTTGCATCTGAAACCTTTTCTTTGTGAATCCTGGCAGCACAGTAGTTGTCTGGCTGCAAGGAATACTCCGCCCCCCCCCCCCTTTCTTTTCACAATAGTAAAAGCAAATAATAAATTACATTTAAAAATAGAATGGGCAATAATTCTGTTCTTTCCTTTGAGTCTAGGATTTTTTTTATCCTGGCCTTGAATAACCCTTTGCTTCCTTTGTCTATGTTTTAAACTTCAAAAGAATTCATTTTCCCAAGTGTAGGGACAAAAATTTGTATGATATCTTCAGAGTGTTTAAATATATTCCATTCATACAGGTAGGGCAGATAGATAAAGTGGTGGACTTAGAGTCAGGAAGACCTGTGTTCAAATTTGACCTTAAACACTTGCTAGTTATGCAAGTTGCTTAATGCTGTTTGCTTCATTTCCTCATCTGTAAAATGAGCTAGAGAAGAAAATGGCAGACCATTCCAGTATCTTTGCCAAAAAATCCAAAATGGGGTCCTGGCTTAATCTGAGTTGACTTTTTTTTTCCCTTCAATATTTTTCTATAACCTTTAACAACAGACTACCCATCCCATCTTTTAGGTACTAACAATTGATGTTCCATTTTCAAGGAAAACTAATATTTGTATTTGTTTAGAGGAAAATTGTTGTCTTAAGATGTTACTGAGGGGGTTGCTGATGGGAGAACTTGATTTCTTTCACCTGGTGGACTCCTCTGTCACAGAGCACCATTAATTAGATAACTTCTTTTCATTCCCATACCAGTATTCTTTCCTATTAATGACACAAATAATACTGATTTTGGATTTAAGATCTCTGGAATCTTATTTGACATAGTCATCTCATATATTGTATACTGACTTGCTTTTTGGCATCTTAAAAAGCAAGTTTGTCTGTGTTTGTTAAAATAGTTTAAATCAAACCTCTTAAATGACACAGAGGTACTGAGCACACTTTAAGGCAATTCTCACTGCTCTGGTTCATCTCTATCCCTCCCCCCATCCTCCCAAAAGTGGAACTTTTTAAAAATTTTTTTGCAAGGCAATGGGTTTAAGTGAATTGCTCAAGGTCACACAGCTAG
Source organism: Macrotis lagotis (assembly GCF_037893015.1). Classification (NCBI taxonomy): domain Eukaryota; kingdom Metazoa; phylum Chordata; class Mammalia; order Peramelemorphia; family Peramelidae; genus Macrotis; species Macrotis lagotis. Next base: position 163,879,204 of record NC_133663.1, on the reverse strand, counting down.
CAATTGTTAAGTATCTGAGACTAGATTTGAACTCAGGTCCTTCTGACTCTATCCACTGCACCCCCTAACTCAACCACTCAGATTCTACCTAGTAAATTTTCACTCTACCTCCAAGTGCACAATTGAATCAATCAGCAAGACAATAAGCATTTATTAAGCATCAATTATATATTAGGCATTGTGTTAGGCACTGGAGATATGAAGAAAGACAAAAGACAACCCCCTACCCTCAAGAAGCTCATAGTCTCTCTAATCAGCAGTTTTAGGAAGAAAAAATTCTATTGTAGATCAAAGAAGAATAATTGAACTCAGATGAGAACTCTTAAGTGCCTCAGATAGCTATCACTTCGGTAATTTTCAGTTACCTCATCAGCAGGGCTACCTCTTCATCACATAGAACCTACTAGAACTCCCAGTTCCTCCCATCCCCAATTGTCTAAAGATTACAGGAATCATTTCATAAGCTAGCTTTTAGATCTCCAGCTATGTCCTCTGGTTATAGGACCATACCTTGGTATAGACAGATCTTGTGTTCTAAGTGGGCCTAAAGCATTGTTTTTGTATTACTGTAAGAAGAAAGCCTAAGTAGCTAAGGCATGGGGCAAAGAGGAATAAGGGTCTATGATAGCAAAGGTGATAGTGACTAAAACTGTTCTAGTTCAGCCTTGTTACCTTGCTGTTCTCAATTGCTACCTGTTGTACAAGGGGCTAGGCCCCACTGTCTCCACTACCAGGCCTAGTCCCTGTGTCTGTCTCCAAGATGTTCCCAGACTTGTGGATGATCTTTTTTTTTTTGCTTTTTTTAAATTTACTATTTATTCTCATTTTGTACAATTAATGTTATTTTTACATTAGTAAAACATTCTTGTTTAAGAGTAAATGAGATATCCCCTCCCCCCCATTAATATAGACTTGCTTCAGCCATAAAGGGGAGAGAAAACATTAAAATTAAAAAAAAATAATAGTAATAATTGTAGGTATGGCCAGGTGGCGCAATGAACGAAGCACCAGCCCTGGAACCACGAGCACCCGAGCCCACATCCCGCCCCGTACATCCAACAATCACCCAGCCCTGTGACATGCAAGCCACCCGATCCCCACTGCCCTGCAGAAACCAAAAAAAAGAAAAAAAAGACCCAAAATAAAATAAAATAGTAATAATAGTAGGGGTGGCTGGGTGGTGGACAGAGCATTGGCCCTTGAGCCAGGAGCACCCGGGTCCCAATCTGGCCTCAGACACCCAAGGATCACCCTGCTATGTGGGCCCCAGGCAGGCCACCCAGTCCCATTTGCCCTGCACCTCCCCCCAAAAATAATAATATTAAAAAATGTGCTTCAGTCTTTGTTCTAACACCAACAACTCTGTTGTGCATGGATCACATTCTTTATGATTAGTCCATGGCAAAAATTACTTCCGTATTTTTCCACCTTTGCCATTGCTGATCGCAACTCCCTCCTTTCTTATTTCTCCACTACCATGTACTATATTTTCTCTCTCCTTTCACTCTGACTCTGCTGTAGGGTAGCTGAGTGGCGCAGCAGACAGATCCCTGGCCCTGGGGCCAAGAAGCCCTGAGCCCCCATACCACCCCTTAGGCCCAGAATCCACCTGGCCCTGTGGTCCTGGGCAGGCCTTCCAATCCCAGCCCCTTGCAAGAAGTAAAAAAGAAAATGTGTTATATCTGAACACTCTCCCCCCTTGGTCCATCCTCTCCTCCATCATTCACATCCCCCCCTTCCCCCTGTCGCCCCCTCTCCTTACTCCGAATGCCTATACCCCACTGAGTATATCTGCTGTTTCCTCTCCTAGCCACCTCTGATGAGAGCGAAGTTTCCCTCATTCCCCCTTGCCTTCCCCACTTCCATATCATTGCAATAGCCCATTATAATAAAGAAAAGTCTTATTATATGAAATATCTTGGCCTGTTCCCCCTCTCCTTTTTCTTTCTCCCATTACATTTCCCTTTTTTTTCTATTAACTCCATTTTTGCACCATATTTTATCTTCGAATTCAGCTTTCTCCTGTGCTTCAACTATAAAAGCTCCCTCTACCTTCTCTATTAACTGAGAAGGTTCATATGAGTATTATCAGTGTCATTTTTCTATACAGGAATACATGCAGTTCATCATCATTAAGTCCCTCATATTTTCCCCTTCTCCTCCAATCTCTATGCTTCACCCTAGTCCTGTATCTGAAGATCAAACCTTCTGTTCAGCTCTAGCCATTCCAACAGGAACATTTGAAATTCCCCTGGTTCATTGAAAGTCCATCTTTTTCCCCTGGAAGAGGACATTCAGCCTTGCTGGGTAGTTCATTCTTGGTTGCATTCCAAGCTCTTTTGCCTTCCAGTATATTCTATTCCAAGCCCTACGAGCTTCCAATGTAATTGCTGCTAAGTCCTGTGTGATCCTGATTGCAGCTCCACAGTATTTGAATTGTGTCCTTCTGGCTGCTTGTAATATTTTCTCTTTGACTTGGGAGTTCTGGAACTTGGCTATGATATTCCTAGGGGTTGGTTTTTTGGGATCTCTTTCTCGGGGGGATCAGTGGATTCTCTCCATTTCTATTTTGCCCTCTGCTTCTAGGATATCAGGGCAATTTTCCTGTAGTAATTCTTTGAAAATGATGTCAAGGCTCTTTTCCTGATCATGACTTTCAGGTATTCCAATAATTTTTACATTATCTTTCCTAAGTCTGTTTTCCATATCAGTTGTTTTTTCAATGAGATATTTCACATTTTCTTCTAATTTTTCATTTTTTTGATTTTGAAGTATTGATTCCTGATTTCTGGCAAATTCATCAATCTCCCTGAATTCTATTCTTTGTCTGAAGGATTTGTTCTCCTCAGAGAGTTTTCTTATCTCTTTTTCCATCTGGTCCATTCTGATTTTTAAAGCATTCTTCTCCTCCATAACTTTTTGAACTGTTTTATCCATTTGACCTAAGCTGGTTTTTAGCATGCTATTTTCTTCAGCATTTTTTTTGAATTTCCTTGACTAGGCTGCTGACTTCATTTTCATGTTTTTCCTGCATCTCTCTCATTTCTTTTCCCAGTTTTTCTTCTAACTCCCTCATTTGATTTTCAAAGTCTTTTTTAATCTCTGTCATAGCCTGAGCCCAATTTCTGTTTTTCTTGGAGTCTTTAGATGCAGGAGCTTGTGCTTCCTCATCTTCAGACTGAGTATTTTGATCCTTCTTGGGCTCATTTGCAAAATATTTCTCAATTGTGTTCCTCTTTTTTCTCTGCTTGCTCATTTTTCCCAGCCTGCGCCTGTTTTGGGGTGCTTCCTGATCTTTTGGGACACTTCCACAAGGGTCTCAGTGTGTGAGGCTCTGTCCTCCCTCCTGGTCTGTGAATATAATATATAATATATAATATGCGCCCCCCCCTGCCAAGGGGCTGAGGTGGGGGGGGGGGGGGCTGCTGCTCTTGGGGAGGGAGCTAGACTGCAATCAGTATCTGAATGTGGTCAGAGCCCCAGAGTCCTGTTCCAGGGGCTGAGGACAAAGCTCTGCAGTCTCTCTCTTTTCACTCCCCTCCCTCAGCTCAGTGGGCTCATGCCCTGGGGGCTCCTGCTTACCAGCTCTGCCTGCTTCTGTTCCTGGAGCAGGGCTGCAGAAAGACCAAGTTGCTTGCTGTGTGCCCTGAAGGCTGGGCTCCATGTGCTGCCTCTGGCAGAGGTCCCCCTCTGTTCCCCCACTGTGTGCCTGGTGCTCCCCAGGGTGCAGCTCAGGAGACTTCCCTGCTGCTGTGAGCCTTGGCTCCCAGCACCCTGGGGCAGCCTCCAGGAGGCTGAGGTTCTTTCACTCTGGTGGGCCACCCCTCTGGCGGGCCACCCCTCTGGCGGGCCACCCCTCCGACCCCGGGAAGCAGAGCCTTTCTGCTCTTTTCCAGGTTACCTTGAGTAGGAGAACTGCCTCATTGGGTCCCTTTGTGGGTTCTGTGTCTTGAAAGTTTAGTTAGAGTCCTTAGCTTATGAGTTTTATCAGAGAGTGCCTAAGACCTGATCCTTTATTGTCGCCATCTTGGCTCCGCCCCAGATGATCTTTCTTAAAAATATCTTTTGGGTCCTATGGACCCCTAAGCAACAGCCTTGGCATTTCCTAGGCAACAGCCTTGGCATTTCCTACATGGCCTGAAGCTTGCACAATGGGGTCAGCAGGTAGACCAGTAGTCCTTTGTGATAGTTACTCTATTAAGCATGACATGCAGCTGTCTGACTGGGCTCTGGCCATTAATGGTGGCAATAACTAGTCCAAGTCCTCATACACCTTCATGGTCTGTGTATCTCCCATTGGCTCATCTGACATGAGGGCCAGACCAATCTGACTTAATGTATATCTGTATTTGCTACAATGCTATCACTACATCACACAACTTAAAAAAAACTTAATTTATATATTTCTATATCAAATAAGATTCCAGAGCTCTTAAATCCAAAATTAGTATTATTTGTGTCATTAATAGGAAAGAATACTGGTATGGGAATGAAAAGAAGTTAGCTAATTAGTGGTACTCTGTGACAGGCAGGAGTCCACCAGGTGAAGGAAATCAAGTTCTCCCATCCGAAACCCCCTCAGTAGCAGCTTAAATAAGACAACAATTTGCTTTTAAACAAATACAAATATTAGTTTTCCTTGGCAATGGAACTTCAATTGTTAGTACCTAAAAGATGGGATAGGTAGTCTGTTGTTAAAGGTTATAGAAAAAAAAGTGAAGGGGAAAAAAAAAAGTCAACTCAAATTAAGCCAGACGCTTCTTGACCCCATTTGGGTTTTTCTGGCAAAGATATTGGAATGGTCTGCCATTTTCTTCTCTAGCTCATTTTACAGATGAAGAAATGAATATTTATATATTAAGTGAGCAACACTTAATATCAAGATAGAACATGTAATCTGGCCCCAGGTTGACTGACAGTGACATCAAAAGATTATTGAATGTTTTAGTCATGCTTTTTCAAATATTTTTTAAATTTTTAAGAAATTTGAACTTTTATACTACTTGCTTTAAAAAAATAAAAACTATAATACATTTTATGCATTATGGCTCTCTGGTAGCATATCATTACATTGATCAGAGTTCTTAAATTAAGACTTTCAAAGTTGCTTTTCTTTACAGTATGTTTGGTTCATGTATAAAGTATCCTGGTTCTGCTCATTTCATTCTGTATTAATTCATAATTCCCAAGATTCTCTAAAATTGTCTCTCATCATTTACTTTAAAGTTCTTATTATTTTATAACTTTAAAGAAAGTTCAATTAGCAAGTATTTAACTTCTTTCCCTTCTACCCCTTTTCTTATTAGGGAAAACAAAAAAGGAAAGCAAAACCCATTTAAGTTATTTGTGGTCAAATGAAACAAAAAATGTTAATGTTTACCATGTCCAAAAATGATCAAATGTGGGTAGTATGAATCATCAAAGTGGTCCTTTAATTATTGCACTGATCAAAGTTATTGAGTCTTTTTTTTTTAGCTTTTTTACAAGGCAGTGGGGTGAAGTGGCTTGCCCAAGGTCACACAGCTAGGTAATTATTAAGTGTCTGAGACCGGATTTGAACTCAGGTACTCCTGACTCCAGGGCCAGTGCTCTATCCATTGTGCCACCTAGCCACCCCAAAGTTATTGGGCCTTTCAAAGTTGTTTGTTTTTCTATTGTTATTATGTAAATTGTTTCCTGGTTCTACTCACTTCATTTTGCATCTGTTCATAATTCTCTAAAATTCTCATTTCTAGAAGTACTATAATATTCCATTTCATCCATGTGTTACAATATATTTAACCACTGCCTAATTAGTAGGTCTGGAAGACCTGAGTTCAAATTTGGTCTCAGACATTTATTAGTTGTATGATCCCAGGAAAGTCACTTAGCCTCTGTCTTAATTCATCAGAGAAGGTAATGGCAAACCACTCCCAGATCTTTGCCTACAAAATCCTGTGGACAGTATGGTCCATGGGGCCACTAAGAGTCTAATACAACTAAATGACAGTACAACCACTACAAATTTACAGGTACCTTCCCCTTAGATTTTTAGATCTCTTCTGTTCTTTTCTTTTTGCTTTTGATGTATTTCTATACCCAAGTGCTTGCATGGTAGCAACCTTTTTTCTATTTTAGATAGGTATGAGAATCATCTGATGCCCCCTTCCTCAATTTCTTTTTTTAAATTGATCATCATTTTTTTTGAATATGGCATTCAGGGGAATCTAGGTGGTGCAGTGAATAGAGCACCAGACCTGGAGTCAGGAGGACCTGAGTTCAAATTTGTCACTTAATAATTACTTAGTAGTGTGACCTTGGGTAAGTCACTTAACCCCATTGAACTGCAAAAACCTAACCCCCCCAAAAAATATGCCATTCAAAGAGTTCAATGATTCCTAAATTTTCTCTCTTTGCCGTGTTTTCCAGGTCGTTTTTTTTTTAAATATCAGACATGCTATATTTCCTTCTATTTTTTTTAATCTTATCATTTTGGTCTAACTTTTTTTTTTTAGGTTTTTGCAAGACAAATGGGGTTAAGTGGCTTGCCCAAGGCCACACAGCTAGGTAATTATTAAGTGTCTGAGACCAGATTTCAACCCAGGGACTCCTGACTCCAGGATGGTACTCTATCCACTATGCCACCTAGCTGCCCCCCTGGTCTAACATTTCTAACTGCCTCATAGACTCAGATTATGTTTAATCGATTCTGGATTTAAGGTAATCATTTCTTGGGTAAGAGTTACCACTTAGTCTTTTGTTATGTTATGTTTTGTACTTCATTCTTGAAGAAGATCATGACATCAGGAAGGTGATGCCATGACAAGCATATGAACTGGATTTGAATGAGGGGGTGCTGGGCTAAGTTACCAGCCTCGCTTTCTCCATCAGAACCATTTGGGTCCAGTGACCAGATATAAATCAGGATGACTGGAGATGGCCCTGGATGTGGCACAATCCAGGTTAAGTGACTTGGCCAAGGTCACACAGTTAGTAAGTGTCAGAGGCTGCATTCAATCTCTCATCTTCATGATTCCAAGACCAGTGCTCTGTCCACTGGGTCATCTAGTCTTCTGAGCTACTTATTCTAGTTCTTTCCTAAAAAGGTTTTATTTCATTTAAAATTCTTTAATTCTTCTAGGTATTAATGTAGTCCTTGTCAAAAATCCATTTTTTTCTTTTTTCTTTTCTTGCATTTATTATAGTTACTTTTTCCTCCTAAACTTAATTTCTTTTTGTTCTCTAGATCTACAATAACTTTTTTACACTATTTTATTTTATTCATGTCTCCATATTTAGTTCCTGAATTGAGACTTTGTGCTAGAACTTAAGTATAGAAAAGTTATTGGGCAGGGTGGTTGATACCCTGGTCACTGATTTGTTTTAGCAAAGATTAAAATTAATACAAAACAGAAAAGAATAAAATAATAACACAAGAAAAATAAGTGGTCAACATAATTTTATGTAATTCCTAAGAAATTCATAAAAACTTGGAAAAAATATGAACTTATACAGAATGAAGTAAGCATGTTTATGAAAATAATTTACCCAATGATGATAACAATTTAAGTGACAAGAACCATAAAATAAAAACGAATGTGATGCTACTACAGTGACCAAGCTTGCCCCCAGAGAAAAAGATAAGAAAATGGATCTTTTATCTTTTACTGACTGGGTGGGGTAGACCACAGGTGTGGAATGTTGTGTCCAACCCTTCTTAACTGCAAGTGAGGTTTTCTTGTCAAAGATACTAGAATGGTTTTCTTCTCTGTAGGATCCATTTTTTTCAAGCAGAGATTAAGAGATTTGCCTGAGGGTCACAGTGATTGAGGCTAGATTTGAATTCAGGTCCTCTGGACTCCAGGCTCCATGCTCTTTCCACTGAGCCTCCAGTATTCCTATAGAACATTACATGTATTGTTGAGTTATTTTAGATATGTTATTTGGCATTGTTAAATTATTATTCTTAAATTTTTGTGACAAGGGATGGATAAATGGGGAGAGGGCACGTTTGGAAATGAATGTGCTACAAATGTCAAATGTCAGTTAAACTTAAAAAAGAAATATAATAAAATGATTATAACCTGACCTATTTAAACACACTGTTGCTGCTAGAAAATGAGAAATGTATGGAAGGTCAGGCACTGAAAACAGATCATAATCATTTCCTAAAGAAGTTAAAATGATGTGAATCATATGGCATAAGAAGGAGCACAAAAGTGTAAGCACTTTAACCAGCAAATAGTTGATTTCTTTGTCTAGCAGAGAGATATGGCAACTATGACCAGTACTACTTTGAAATATAAACTTGTTTTTCAAATTTTATGGAGAAAGATAATGGAAGCTTTTGACAAACAATAGTGAGAAACACAATGTAGAGAAACAAATCTTAAGAAAAGCTTGACAAAATATTACTCAATTAAGTCATCCTGGGTACATATAATTAAGGACTTTAGAAAGAAGCCAAGAAAAATATTAAAATGAAAAAATTTGCAAAAATGTATATAACAATCTCTTCATCATTAAGGATAGCGAAACCATCATGTCTAAAGTCTAATGTTATAGTGCTGTAATGCTGCATGAGAAATGGGAAATGTCTCTGAAGAAAACAAAATTGAAGTTTATTCGGAGGGTGTTTTAGTTTTGAGTAAAAGGTATATATTAAAAAAAAAAGAGACAGAAACCAAAGAGTAAAGGGGAAAAGCAGACCTTATTACAAAAACAAAGAAAAGAATGTTAGTTACTTCCAGTTCATAAGCATAATTTCCCAGCTCTAAAAAAAATTTCTGAGAATAATCTATACAAACGTGATGATTCTCAGTTGAGGTAGAGTATGATAACAGGTAGATTTTTAGAGATGATGATCTAAAGCAGGTCACATCTTTACAGCCATAAATTGACTCAAAGGAATTGAGAATACACTATTTTACTCTATTTTTCAACTGTCAGAAAGCATTTCATTCTGTACAGCAAAATAACACCTTAAAAGGGTCTCCTCCAAAAGGTGTGTGTGTGTATATATATATATATATATATATATATATATATGTATGTATGTATATATATCCCTTGTATATGTCCAAAATCCTTGAAAAAGGAAGGAATAGTGATTACTTTCTTTCACTTTGCTATTAATTTCAATTAAAACATAAAACAGGAAGACACATTGACCAAAGATGATTGCCATCATTTGGAGGATGTCCAGTAAGAATCCAAGACATTGAAGATTCTCTACAGGTAGTGAAGTCCTCTAAATGCTTCTCTTTGCAGATCACATTGTACCAATGATTTCTGTGCCTAGAACAATGAAAAGTCTCCTGGGAAAAATTATAATCACTCAAAGGGTTTAAATGTACACAGGAAAAATAAAGTAGATGAAGAATGGTTATTATCTATCAGATAGTTGAGCACCCTATAGAGCTTTCCTTTGAGAAATAACTATTTTTAGCCAAGTTTCACACTATAACAAGGACTTATCTTTACCAACAATTTTCTTCAGGTGATATTATATGTGAGTAAGTCATGGAATATCACTATGAAGAACTGGAATTCAAGATGTCTATCCTCAGAGCCTGTCACATAGTAGATACTTAATAAAGGCTTGTCAATAGATAAATTGTATGATTCCATCAAATCACTTTCAAAAATATCCAGAATGGGGGGAGGGGAACACAATCAAACCCAAATCTTCCATTCCCATTTATGCTGAAAAGACTCAATGTATGAGACCCCACAATGAATGTTATGAATTGCCACAACCAGTATTATTCACCCCCCCATGGGATGAGTCAGGGAAAAACAATGGGTCCCCCCAGGGAAATGCCTAATGGTGGCTAGAATTTTTGTAAAATACAGTTATGTTTTTCAGAATCATTTTTCATCCAAATGACTCCTACTGTAAGCTTTCCCATTTCACCTATATTTGTTATGCTCCTCTCCTGCCCTGAAACTTTCTGTACTCTTCAAAGAGCCAAAGTCCTAGAGTAGAACTTGGACCATTGTCCTTGCTCTGAGCAACAGTGCTATTGCCAATCTATCAACAATGCTTTCTCAAGACTTCTTAAATAGAAACTCCAGAGTTGGCATCCCAATTGCCTGGTATAATGCTGAAAAATACCTTATCTTATACTTTAAAATGCCTATCTTGCTATTTTTCACCAGTTCATTGCCTTGTCCTGGGATAAAGTTCCAAAGTTGAGATTAAAGTCCTCAAACCTCTTTCTGTGAATCTTATTTATATACTGTTTTAGGGTTTAGGGTAGGGTGTCAAGATCTCATGATCTCTGACAGAAGAAAAAGGAATTACTCAGATATTGTCTAAGGCAAAGCTTGTTCATGGTGTATATTTGTTTTTTAATAATTCATCACCAATTTAGCATTTGGGTGTATAATCTTGATGAACTTGTGGCATGGCTAAACACCTAAGATTTCTCTGGAGACACATACCCGATCAATGGATCTGAGATGTATAGGGAAGAACACTTGCAGCCTAATAGTTCCTCCATGAGAAGTCTCCCCTTGCTCATTCTCTTTCTTCTCCCCCTCTCTCTCCTTCTCTCTTCTCCCTTCCCTTTTTTCTCCTCCTCTCCCCTTTCTCTTACCCCTCTCTCTTTCCTTTCTCTTCTCCTCCCTCTCTTCCTCCCTCTTTCTCCTTCCCCACCTCTTTCTCTCCCCTCCTCTCCTGCTCTTTCTCCCCTTTCTCTCCCCCCTTCTCCCTCCTTCCTCTTCTCCATTTTCCCCTCTCTTCTCTCACCCTTCTCTCCTCTTTCTCTACTCCATTTCTCTTCCTTTCCCTCTCTCTTCTCCCTCCTAAGAGAAAAATCCTTATTACAGGGATTCTTTATGGGGTTTTTTTTAATGTCAAGGACCCCACTGACAAACCTGTGGACACTTTCATAATATTTTTAACCATATAAATAAAATACAGCTTAAAACAGCCCTAAGATCCAGGATGCACATACAAAGGATTATAAAGAAAATCAATTACGGTGAAATCATTATATTGAAGTTGTTTTATTTTTTTGAAATTCATAGTTAGTAGATTAAAAACATCTACTGGGTGGTTATAATTGATAAAATGCTAGACTTGAATCATGAACATTTGAGTTTGAATCCAATCTCAGGCATATAATAGCTGTGAGACTGTGAGCAAGTTATTTAATTTCTATTTGCCTCAGTTTCCTCCTCGTAAAATTGGGGTAGTAGTAGCACCTACCTCTCAGGATTGTAGTGAGGATCAAATGAAATAATATTTAAGTGCACAGAAACTGGTTATTTTCAAAATTTTCTTTCCAGAACTTATACCAGTATTTTGTATTAATAATACTAAAAAACATTTCACAGAGTTATATCATTTGATCCTAACAACAACCCTGTGTGGAGATACTATTGTTATCCTCATATTATAGAAGAGGAACCTGAGAATGAAAGAGGTCAGGTGACTTACCCAACTCAAGGTCACATCTATCTCAGGAAGGATTTAAACTAGAGTCTAGTAAGCACTTAATTTTTTAACCGAATTTATCAGTGCCAGCTAAGTGGATCAATGGATAGAGCACCAACCCTGGAGTAAGAAGCACAGGAGTTCAAATCTGACCTCAATAATTACTTAGCAGTGTGACCTTGGGCAAGTCACTTAACCCCATTGCCTTGCAAAAAAGCAAAAAATAAAAAATAAAAACAAACTGAATTTATCTCCAGGAAACTAAAAAAATTGATTATTTATTGAGGCCTCAGTGAGGAACTAGGTAGCCTAGAAGATATGAGTTCATGAAATAGTCAGAATTTTTGAGGAGGGATCTTGGAAAACACTTAGTCTAATATTCTCATTTACAGAAGTCAGTGTCAAGGTAATTTGCCTGAGGTAACACAGGCTCCTTATGTTATTTTTTTGACTTGATTTATTCAGGACAATATAGAATCGAGTACTGGAGTTTTTGAAGTTGTGTTTACATGTTAGAGGTGTTTATAAAATAGTGTAGGCTAAAAACATGTGCCAGATGAGAAAGTTGGCCTTTGCATGTGATGATAACAGGAGGTGGGGAGGGGCAGGGCAAGGGCCCCAGGAAAAGGGTGATTAGGAAAAGAAGAGAAAGCAGTTATAAAAATGAGGGAGGAAATTGTGCTAATGAGTCACCTTGCTGCCAAAATCATATCCACCTCCCTCTGAATTGTCTTTGTAACTTCTTTTTTCCCCCTGGTAGAATTTGAAGCCCATATAATAGAAAGAGAGCACTTGGCTGGTTATTTTTTTTTATCCCTTTAAGAATCATAAAACTTTTTCAGGTTTTCCATCTCTTTGTAGCCTTCAAGATTTAGAGACACTTTGAATTAAAAGGACAATTTTTTTTATTATAAAATATTATAAATTATTATGTAATATAGACCTCCTCGTGGAGGAATATATGTAATATATTATATATAAATTATTATAAATTATAAATATTATTTATTATTATAAAAGATTTGCCATGATTGACAGGAATCCCAGAAAAATAGAGTTTGCAAATGGAACAAAGATCCATAACATGGTAATATTTCTTCTTAGATCATTATAATTGTTTTTATTTCATTTATTTCATTATTTTCATTTATTTCATTTTTTCTCTTCCACCTTCCCTTCAACAACATTTGGAATAAAAAGAAAAACAAGAATGAAATCCTTTCAACAAATATGCAATCAAGCGAGTGAATTCCTCCAATGGCCATGTCCAAAAATAAGTCCATTCTTTCTCAAAAATGTATGTCATATTGAGTTCAATACCTTTCTGACAGGAGGTATTGTGTGTGTGTGTGTGTGTGTGTGTGTGTGTGTGTGTGTTTGTGTTTTTAAGGTTTTGCAAGGCTTGTCCAAGGCCACACAGCTAGGTAATTATTAAGTGTCTGAAGCTGGATTTGAACCCAGGTACTCCTGACACCAGGGCCAGTGCTTTATCCACTGCACCGCCTAGCTGCCCCAGAAGTATTGTTTTATCTCAGTCTTCTGGACTCAAAGTTTATCATCCTACATACAATCAGTTCTAAAGTCTTTCAAAGTTGTTTTTCTCTGTAATATTAACATGCATAAATTATTTTAGTTTTTTGATCACTTTACTATAAATCAATTCATAGAGACTTCTACAATTTCCTCTGATATTATCCACTTCAGCATTACTTATGTCATACTAATACCCTATTATGTTCATATATCATAATTTGCTTATCCATTCCAGAAAGAAAAGAAAAAGATTGGCATATAGTTTGGTTTTTATTCAACCATTTCAGTTATGCCTCATTCTTTGGAATCTAATTTGAGGTTTTCTTGGCAATGATACTAGAAGGATTTGCCACTTCTTTCTCCAATTCATTTTACAAATGAGGACACTAAGGCAAACAGGGTTCAGTGACTTGCCCAGTGTCACAAAACTGGTAAGTGTTTGAGTCTAGATTTGAACTCAGGTCTTCCTGACTCCAGGTCCATTGTTCTATCCACTGCAGCACCTAGCTGTTCCGTATTCAGTTTAGTAAATATGCAAATAAATCCAAATTACGTTTTTTTTTAGTTTTTGCAAGGCAAATGGGTTTAAGTGGCTTGCCCAAGAAGGCCACACAGCTAGGTAATTATTAAGTGTCTGGGGCTGGATTTGAACTCAGGTACTCCTGACTCCAGGGCCGGTGCTCTATCCACTGCGCCACCTATCTGCCCCCCGCATTACTTTCAAAAGTAACTGAACCAATTCACAGATCCTCCAACAGTTCACAGACATTGTTTTCCCATAACCCTTTTGAGATGTATCATCTTTGCCAATCTGGTGGGTATGAAATAGAACTTCAGAGTTGCTGTAATTGACATTTCTCTAATTAGTATTCTGGAGAAATTTTTCAAATGGTTGTTGATAGTTTAAATTTCTTCTTTTTGAAATTTGCCTGTTCCTTTCCTTTGACAATTTGACATTTGGGGAATAGATCTTATTCTTATGATTAGAATCAGTTCTTTATATAACAAGGCTATTTCAATTTGGTTTCATATGACTTACAGAAAGCCCAAAATAGTTACATTTCTAGTGTCTCCTTCCCCTTGTTCTTCTGTAATTAAGACTGGTTCTTTCTAGGAAGAGAAGTAGGAGGTTGGGAACAAGGACTGCTCTACTGTCCTTAATAAGAGAGAATACCAGAATTGAAGTCTATCTCCTCTCTTCAATATTATTAGTCTAGGGAATTGTTTTCAGGTTTAAGCATGAGGACAGGAGTTCAAATCTGACCTCAGACACAGGATATTTACTAGCTATCTGGCCTTGGGCAAGTCACTTAACCCTGATTGCCTTAGTTTCCTCATTTACAAAAAGGAACTGGAGAGAGGAATGGTAATCCACTCATAGTATCAAGAAAACCTCAAATGGAATTCCAAGACCATCTCCAGTTGTCCTGGTTCATATCTGACCACTGGATCCAGATGGTTCTGGAGGAGAAAATGATGCTGAAATCCAATTCATGTGCTTGTCAAGGCATTACCTCCCTGATGTCACAGTCTTCTTCAATAACTAAGGACAAAACATTCATGCTTCATATTTAAGGCTTGACACTCCACCAAATGTCAGTTCCATAATGAATGCACATAGCAAATCACAAAGAAACCCTTTTATCCAAGTTGATAGCAGAGTGAATCAAAGAAAATACACATAAAAATATAAACCAGATAATTCAGACTGAAAGAGCTATCCCACCAAAAGTGAAGTAAACAACTCAGCTAAGAGGGAGAGTCTCAGATCTCACAGAGGAAAATTTCAGACTCTAGTATAGCAAGCTGCTGAGAGGGACATGGATCACTAACTCTTTTCATGCTGACTTCTTCCCAGAGTCATCTTCTCTATTTCTTGACTTAAGAAAGGGTAATATAGCATGTACTTTTTTTTTTTTTCAGATGCACTTAAAGAGACCAGATCTCTCTTCTCTGACTGCCTCTCAAGCATATGGAGCATTGATCTCCAACAATGAGAGTCCCATAACAGTGAACTTTGGAGATTCAGGTTACATTCACATTTATCTTGAAATGAAACTCTTATCAGAGAAATCTGCTTTAAAGATTTTCCCTACTTAACTGTTTCCTTTCTGATGTAGGTTACATTGGATTTATTTTGTAAAACCTTTTAAATTTCATATAGTCAAAATGGTCTATTTTATCTTCTATAATTTCTGTCCATTGTTAGGTCATGAACTCTTGTCTCATTTACAGATCTGAAAGGTGATTTTGTTTCCCTGTCCCTCTAATTTAGTTATGATGTAAATTTTATATCTGTCACCTCTCCATTTGGAGCTTATTGTGATACATGGTATGAAGTGTTGGTCTAAAACTAATTTTTTTCAATTGAGTTTTGCTGGGAGTTTTTGTCAACTAGTGAGTCTTTACCCTAGTTGCTATGGTTTATTGGGTTTATCAAATACTAGGCAACTAGTTTTGTTTATTTCTATATTATGTGCACTTAATCTGTTCCATAGATTGACTCCTCTGATTTTTTTTAACCCATATCAAATTATTTTGATGATTATTGCTTTATAGAATAGTTTGAGATCTGGTACTGCTATTTTTCCTTCCTTTTTTTTTTTATTTTTCCCTAGAGTTATTTACTTTTTGTTCCTCCATATGAATTGTGTTATTTTTTTCTAGTTTTTTTTTTAAAAAGTAGTTTTACTTGTTTTAGTAATTTGATTAGTGTGGCACAAAATTATTTTAAACAGCTTATCATTCTTATTATATTGATTCAGCCTACCCATGAACAATTATTATTTCTCCAAGTTTTTTGAACACTTTTAGCTCTATTTTAATTTCTGTAAATATTGTTTTATATTTATATTCAGATTGTTACTATCTGTAACTGGGTAAATATTTTATACATTCAGTAATTAATTTTTAAATGGAATGTTTCTTCCTTCTGGATCAGATAATAATATGTAGAAATACTAATGGCTTAAATGTTAATTTCATATAATACTATTTTGTTTGTTATTAATTATTTCAATTGATTTTAGTTGACTCTCTAGGATTCTCTAAGTAAACTATGTTATCTTCAAAGACAGATAACTTTACTTATAAGAAAAAGACTTCTAGTGATGTCTGGGTACTGTAGAAGTCCTTGGTCTTTTGGATGTGGTTTCCCTCTCATATCAGTGAGGCACCATGGTGCTTCAGCAATACCAGGTTGTGTCAACATGTACATATAAACTTGGGCAAATCAGGGGATAATCGTTCTGGAAAAGGTAGTAAGAAAGATGTAGTTGTACAACATCCCTCTCACTATAATAAACATAATGTACAAGTTATGCCATTATATATTTGATAACATGATCATCCTCTATTACCAAGGACAACTACTAATAAATCTATTTCCTTTTTGCCAGCACTTAATCTTTGCATACTTTTTTATGTTCTACTGCTATAACTAGCATTTCTAGAACTGTTAAATATTAGTGGTGATAATGGACATTCTTAATTGCCCTTTGATCTTACTGAGAATCTTATCCTATTACATATGATATTGGCTCTTTGTTTAGAAAAGATATTGCTTATCATATTAAGGAACAGTCAATTTATTCTGATTTTTTCTAGTACTTTTTACTGGGATGAGTATTGTATCTTGTTAAAAACTTTTTCTATATCTATTAATAGAATATGATATTTGCTATTCTTGTTTTAATATGATCTACTTTGTCCATCACTATCTTTTTAAAAAAATTATGAAATGAAACAAGCACTTCCATAATATAGTATAATTAGAAGATTGCATTTGAAATTGCAAATCTATTATGTATAACTTGCTATTACTTTTAAATAGATAATAAAATTATCATATAAAATGCTTTTTTCCTCTTTGTTTCTTCTCTCCTCCCCTCCTCTGCCCTAGAAATGGCTATCAGTAGACACAAATAGAAATATATATATAACACTATTCTATACATACTTCTATTTATCAACTCTTTCTCTGGATGCAGATAATGTCTTTTTTCCATATGTCCTTTATAGTTAATTTAGATATCTACAATAGTTGGAAAATCATTTTTGTTTTTTAATAACTTTTTTTAAGAAATGGTATTATTGGGGCAGCTAGGTGGCACAGTGGATAGAGCACTGGCCCTGGAATCAGTTCAGATATGACCTCAGACATGAAATAATTGCCTACCTGTGTGACCTAGGGTAAGTCACTTAACCCCATTAAATTAAAAAAAAAATTTAAAGGAAATGGTTTTACTAAAATTCTGTTTTTTACTCTATTCATCAAGAAATCTTACAAATATAGGTTTTGCAAGGCAATGGATTTAAGTGATTTGCCCAAGTTCACAGAGCTAGGTAATTATTAAGTGTCTGAGGTCAATTTTGAACTTGGGTCCTCCTGACTACAGAGTCTGTGTTCTATCAATTGTGTCACCTAGCTGCCCCGAGAAATCTTATATTTTTTATATAAATTGTTTCATTTGAGTTTTTGTTTTATATCAGGATATAGTTGGTAAAATAATTTCTAACAATGTCCTTTATTTTTCTTTTGTTATGAATTCTTTTTCTTTTGCCAATTTAGTTATACTCTACAAAAAAATCAAAAGTATCTAATGGCTTATCTAGTTTACTGTTCTTAAAGTAACTCCTAGCTTTATTTATTAACCCAATTTTTATTTTTTTCATCAATTTGCTTAATTTTAAAAAATTTGTATTTCTATTTTGAGTACTATTTTAAAAATTTGTATGGGTTTTCTAGTTCATTTCAGTTGTATTTCTAATTCATAGATATGTTTTTATTATCTTTCATTGATGTTTATTCTCTTTTATCTATTATTTTAATGATTTATTCTTTGTTTCTTATCTTTTTTCCCAGAAGAAAACATTGTGTTGTTTTTATTATCTGATATTATGTTCTTTTATAAAATTAATTTTCTATAAGACTGTAAAAAGTATTCTCAGACACTTCTCAGTCTGGCAGTCAAGACAACTAATCCTTCAAGGAAGGGAGTCAATTGTCCTTTACTGTCTCTTACCTGGAAGTAAACTTAGTAGGTATGCCTCCAAGGCAGAAATAACTACTAGAACCAGGTAGAACAGTGTTCTATTTCCCTTCCACTTTTTGTATAGAGGGAAATGTTTTATAATTGTCACATTTTTTCTGATTATTCTGTCCCCCCAGTTAGTCAGTCTGGCATTTATTAAGCATCTATGGGTCTATGCTAAATGCTGGGGATAAAAAAAAAAAGGTTAATGAAATAAAAATTTAGGTTTCAGTTCAGGTAAAGAGCACTGGATTTGGTTTTGTTGTGATGAATCTTGGCCCTGCTACTTAACTCTTGGTGTGGTAGTAAGTTATGTTGAAAAACACCATGTTTTCTCCAAGTTATTTGTTAGATTCATTTATAGGATAGTTTAGGAAGAAACTAACATAAATTACAACCATAATTGATCCTTTATGAAATCTGCATTTTGACCCAATTTACCAGAAAATATTCAACACTGTAATGAAAGAAAAATTTTATTTTTTTAGCACCTCTATCACCTTCATTTCTCTGACACTTCCCTCATCTGTAAAATGAGAAGGGTTGTTTTAGATAACTTTAAAGGTCTCTTGTAGTTCTAAATATTATTATCAAAGTATTTTTCTCTTTCCTTTTTCACTTCTTCATGGAAGAAAAAGGAGGAGATGAAGTGTTTTGTGGAGACTTGGGTTACTGGATCAGAGCATATAAGGTATTGGGGAGGAAGATAAAGATAAAAGATGACTGGAAAGGGAGGAAGGAGTCAGGTTGGGAAGGGTTTTCAAAGTCAAATAGTGGATTTTGTATTTGATCTTGGAGGTAATGGAGTCAGTGGAGTTGATTGAATAGGGAGGCAATAGGGTCAAACATGGACTTCAAGACGATAACTTTCATAGCTTAGTAGAGTTTGAACTGAACTGGAGAAAGACTTGAGACAGACCAACCTGGAGGCTGGTGTACTAGTCCAGGTTTCAGGTGATGCAGGCATGCACAAATGACAGAAAGGAGTGTATACAAGAAATGTTATGAAGATAGAATGGATAGACTTGGCAAGATTTAATACGGGGAAGGGGAAGAGGGGTTTCGGGGAATGAGTGGGTCAAGGAGGGAAGAATTTCAAGGTGACACTTAGGATGTAAGCCCAGGCAATTGGAAAGATGGTCTTACCCTAGACAAAAAGAGGAAAATTTGAAACCAGGGAGGCCTTAGTGGTTGTTTGGCAGAGGAAGATATAAGCAATGTAATCTCCTTTGGAAGCATTTCTATTTGTTTCTCTTGACATTTAGCACATTTTTTAGCCATTCTTAATAAATGCCTTTTCAATCATCACTGATTCCATAGCTAGTAGTGAGTATATCTATTTCCTAAGTCTTGGCCACATCAAGATAATTAATTAGTGGATGGAACCACATTGCAGAAGATCTCTGAAAATACTGGAGCAAAAAGTTACCTCAGCTGTTGAACATCTATAATCTCCGCCACTGGGGAGGCTGAGTCTGGTGGATCACTTGAGATTGAGAGTTCTGAGCAGCAGCAGGGCTAACATCGATTAGGTATGTCTACACAAAATCCAACAACAATATGGTGAGCCCCCACAAGAGGACCAGCAGGCTGCCAAGGAGTTAGCAGGTCCAGGTTAGAAAAAGAGCACGCTAAAATTTCTGAATGTATCCACAGTAGGGAGAGGTCCATGAATAGCCATTGCATTTCTAGACTGAGCAAACTAAGGAGATGCATTGCCCACCCCTTTCACCTCCCCACTGCCAATATACCTCCTAAAATTGTCTGAGATGCTTAGAAGAAGTCGTCTTCAGTTGCAGAGAGTAAAAATGAAGCACAGAAATGTTGAAACAACCTGATCAGATCAATTTGTTCTGATAGAACTACAGTTTAGATTTTCTCCTGATTCCTGTCCAAAGTTCCCTTGAACCATGACACATAAATAGGGCTACTAAGAAACGAACTACCTGTCCCCAATGAAGACTATCTCCACCCCCAGCTTCTTGGGAACTAAAAACAAATCTAAAAATTGCAACTTGCTGAACTTTAAAAAAGTACAAATGTATTTTGTAACATTATTACAACAGGAAGTATGAATGAATGATAAAGAATGAATAATCAACTATTTTGTTTTATTTTTCCCCAATTACATATAAGAACAATTTTCAACATTCATCTTTTAAAATTTTGAGTTTCAAATTCTCTTTCCCTCCCTGAGATAGAAAGTGATTTGATATATATTAAATATATGCAATCATGTATTATATTTCCATATTAATCAAATTAATTTTTAAAAAGTGAAAAATTATATGCTTAAGGTTGTATTCAGATTCCATCAGTTCTTTCTTGGGAGGTAAATAGCATGTTTCATCACAAGTCCTTTGGAATTGTCTTCAACCATTGTATTGCTAAGTCATTCACAGCTGTTCATCATACAACACTGCTGTTATTATGTATAATGGTCTCTGGTTCTGTTCATTTCACTGCACTTCAGTTCATGTCTTTCCTGCTTGTCTTATTCTTACAATCATATACAACAACTTTTTTCAGTCATTCCTCAAATGATGAGCATCCCCTAATAATCAACTATTTAGGAAAAATATATTTGATGCCATTGTAGAACCATGCCCAATATGAATACTTGGAAGCAATCGGGGAAGGATTTCTAAACAGAAACTCTATTCCTTCTTGAAGAAGAAATGGTAAATAATAATGATTTCAAGGTGTTGCCTCCTTCATTTGATAAAATATAACAGAGAAAATAAAGTTCTCAAAGAATCAGTTTACTATGTGGAAGATATCACAATCAAATTCCCAAGGATATTAGCATTGCTCATCATTCATTTGAGAAATATTTACCAGGATACTAAAATGACATACAACATATTTGTCATGAAGAAGTTTTAATCTAGCAAAAGGGGATAAGCTAAAAGCAAAAATAGTATAATCTCATCTTGAATATGATAAATGCTTTATCAGAGCCACAAAGTATTATATATGAGTCTAAAGGGTTGAGAAATGACTTCTAACTGGAGCAATTAGATGAAGCTTCATGGAAAAAATAGCATCTGATCTGGACTTTGTACAGTTGGATTTTTATTTTTATTTTTTGTGAGGTAATTACAACTGTGAATTGTCCAGGATATGGAAAAGATTGCAAAAGTGAGAAATGGCAGGGATGGGGGAGAGAAAATGAGGAAAAGCATCCCACTAAGAGGGAATAATATAAGAAAAGACATAAAGATAGGAAAATGCAAGGCATATTCAAGAAATGTTGATTTAAGCCGTGTGACCCTAGGTAAGTCACTTAACCCTGTTTGTGTTGGTTACTCTTCTGTAAAATGAGCTGGAAAAGGAAATGGTAGTGTCTTTGCCAAGAAAATCTCAAATGGTATTACAAAAAGTTGGAATGAAATGAATAAATAACAACAACAAAATAGACTATATTGTACTTAATAAAATGTAAGCTACTTGAGGGCAGGAGCCGTTTCTTTTTGTTTTTGTACCCCTAGTGCCTAGCAAAGTGCATAACAATTAATCAATGAATGCTTATTGATTGATTGTATACTCTGATATTGGTATTTTTCCTCCTGGAAATATAGATGAATGAAGAAACCAAATCTTAATTTTTAGAACTCTAAATTAAAATCATTCATTGGAACAAAAAACAAGTATTAAAGAAAATCATAGTTGTATGTGTATCAGCAAAGGTAGTGTTTAAAACATTCCTTTTCATCTTTTGATGGAAGAAACATGTAGTATAATGTACCCATAGAAAAACAAGATTCTATATTAATGACCCAACTATGTGAGAGGTAGCGAGGCAAGGCAGATTAAGGGTTGACTTCAGATTCAGAAAGATATGGGTACAGTTCCTCTGACACATTCAAGCTGTATCACCTTGGCTAAGTATCTTAGCCTCTCAGTATCCCAGGAAACTCAAATTACAAATGAGTTTCTGATCTGGAGAAGAAGGGGAAAGAACAAAATTTTCATAATAATTCCTCAAAAAGATAAAATCATAGATCAGGATCAAATATATCAGTTTACCATATAATGAATAATAAGTTCAATTGTGTAAATGTTGTCCAAATAGGCTCTGCTACACGAAGGTTTGAGAAAGAGATTCTCGAATAATGAGATTTCAATCACTGTAATTTGTTGAGTGCTTGCTAGGTCAAAGCAGTAGGCAATAATGGGGCAGGGAGGAAGTAATTTTGAAAGAAGTAATAGAAATTGTCCCTGTCCCGGATGTCCTTGGCATCTAATGAGCCAGAACAAAGCCTAAAGAACACATGTAAGGACACTACATCTTATCCTTCAGAGATCAGCTGAAACAGTATATACAACCATATATTCTCAGAATAGTTCAAAGTTCACCTTCAGATAAATGATAATGAGATGAAGTTCCCTATGATAATAGTCCAAGTTCTCCCAACTATACTTGCATTATGTCAAATATCTTTGGAATTTATCTTTAATTCCTTCAAGCTATTAAGGATATTGTAAATTTGGGAACTTCCCAAATTTTAGCCAAGATTTTATGTCATTTTTCTAAACCATTCATATTCATACACATAAATACACATACATACAATATAAATGCATAAATACATACACATATCATTTTTACCATTATGATATTTTCCTATATAATGAGTACTTATTCTTTTTATCTTGGTAAAAGTGGGAGTGATGTTTTATATATATATATATACATAATATATATAAGTATATATTTCTATATATATGCAGAGAGAGAGAGAGAGAGAGAGAGATACTGACAACTACTTGAAATGAAATGTATGCAGGCATTTCTGCCCAAAGCACCTCAATTTGCTGAATTGTTCAACAAAAACCAGAGTTTATAGGGGAAATGGGTTGTGGCACAATGATCAAAACTTTGTAACATAAAATTATATAGGAAACTAGTCAAAAAATGGTAACAGTATTATACATATTAAATGGTTAAGAAATACTACAATCAAGTCATGATGAGAAATGTTAATACACATTCAAAGAGAGAACTGATGGAGTCTGAATGCAGATTGAAGCATACTTTTTTTTTCAAAGTATTTTTGGTATGTTCCTTTTATAACATGATTAATATGGAAATATGTTTTGCATGATTGTATATATTCTAAATCAAATTGTTTATAGTCTTAGTGAAAGGGGAAGGAAGGGAAAGGAGGGAGAAAATTTGGAACTTAAATTTTATTTTAAATGACTGTTAAAATTGTTTTTACATGTAATTGGGGAAAAAATATAATAAAAACTACTACTATCAAGAATTGATTCCCAGATTTGGGTTGATGTTTGGCTTGTGTCTATGACTTCACCAGCAACTTGGGCAGACCAAAATTTATAGTGGAAGGGAGTAGGGTAGAGGTGGTGGTACTCGCAGCTGCTATTATATCAAAAGATATACAGTAAATTTGATACTTTACCTTGACAAAGACCTAGTTTTCTTGTGGATATGGATATGGATATTGGAAAAGTTGCAATCTGTGAATTATTGTGAAGACATTCAGTATTCTCCATGTTTTGATATTTCTCCTAGAAGAAATCTTACAGTAAACTGGAAATTTGAGTTATCCTTGAAATGTTCCCTAATATATCAATCAAATTGGGACAAATTTGTGTTTTTGAAACACATTACAATAGAACTGATTGTACATTATCCCTCTTTAAACATTTCTTGTTGACATAATTCATATATCTTTTAGAAAGTCTTTGAGGTTATATTAATTTTATTTTTGCTTCTTTCAACAAGTATAACCTCTCCACCAAACTTGCCAGTTTTTGTGTAACTTATTTAGTGAAAAATTTACTGTTTCCCTGAAGGAGATTTTCTTCCCATCTAACTCCCATTTACATTAGTGGGTCAGGAACTTAGAAGTGATTACTATTCAGGATTCTGAGGATAACTGAGGGGTTGGGATTTGTAACCCTATTGCTCCTGAGTCACCATCTGCTTTGGGCCCTATAATCAATCAATCAGTAGAACTCTTTTCGTTTTTATTTTATAATTTTTTATTATTTTATTTTATTTATATATTTATATTATATATTATTTAATTTAATTTATTTTATAATTTTATAAATTATTTTATAAAAGCAATCTAGAATGAAAAATAATTTCAAAAAATATTCTCTCCAGACTCTAATGTGTACTCTCCTCTTGTACATACAAGGCATCTGGGGAGAGTGGGTACAAACTATAATGGAAGTGAGGCACATATATAAAGAATAAATGGGCCAAGGGAATAGCTCTCAATTTCTAGTCCCCCAAATCCTTTTCTACCTTAGTGGATTTCTCATGAGTTCCCCTTTAGGTATAATTTTTGGCTGGGCTCTGTGGAGCAGTGCCTTTCTGATCTATTGTAAGCAATTCTTTCTTTCACAGAGGGTCATGATCACTGATGCTGTCACCATCCTCAGATAACTTTCTTTCTATTTCTGTCTTTTTCTCTTCTCAGGCTCTATCTACTATTCTGGTGGATACTGCTATTAATTACAATTGCTAGTGGGACCTCTGATAGCTTTGATGGGTTGGTCTCCCAGTAACCTGCACACAGTACCCTTTCAAAAATCTTCATTTGAGATCAAGGAAGAACAACAGGAAAAAAAAATAAAAGATGCTATGCCCAAGAACACATGTTGAGTATGAGATAGGGCAGCTAATCTCCCTCATTCTTGGCATATTCACTGTCGATTCTTGCCATACTTAGTGACCCAGAAGGAAAAGAAACTGAGAAATTACTGTCTTGACTTTTGAATGTGAACTCAGTCCTAGCTCAATAACTCTTTAAAGTTGTTGGCATTTCTAACTCTGAGGTCAAATAAAAGATTTTGCCATCACACTGTATAGTCCCCTCCATTGACTCATAGCTGGAAACTGACTCCCTAAAATTCCACATGCTGGGTAAAACTAGATAAGGAATATCTTCACATGTTTTGTGTAAATCTGAGCTTGCTCTGAGGATTGGGCCCTCATTGTCTAATATTTACATTACAAAAGAATAAAGTTTTAGAACTATTTGTTTTTTAAAATTTAAAGTTGGTGGGTTGAAGATTTTTTCCCCTTATCTTATCATTTGCAGTTATATTAAAAGCTACACAGTGTTTCCTGGCTTACAAAACATAATCCTGTGATTATTATTACATTATACCCACTTTTTATAGATGAGAAAAGTGATGTTCCATTGACTTGCCCATGAGAGTGATGGGACTCAAACCCATATCTCTTGATCACAAGATAATCTATTTCAATTTCTCTCAAACTGATCATCCTAGTCAAATAAATTAAATTCACTTCTTGGCTAAGGGGACTTGGAGTTTGTCATTGTTTGAGGATTCTGAAAGTAGCATATGGGATATTTGTGGGTAAAAGTGTATGTGAGTGTGTGTGTGTGTGCATATACATATATATATATATATGTATAAAAATCTGGTTTATTTAACTGTGGTCTTAGCTATGGTTAGGATAGGTGGATCACACTTCAGGAAAGAATAACTTAATATCAACTCTTAAACTGTTTTGGAAGATTCAATGTATGTATTAAATGCATTAAAGATTTATACAAATCTGAGATTTTACTGAAGCCATCTTGTCAAATTTGCTATGTTATACTTTCTTATAATACAGAGAGATCTCCCTCTTTATATAATTTATTAGTGTGGAAAAGGCAGTGGATCTAAAAAAAATCAGAAAACTTGTGTTTTAGTTTCAGCTAACCTCTTGGTAACTGGATGACTTTGGGAAACTGAACTTCAGTTTCATCATCTGTAAAATGAAAGATAATAATCTTTTGTCTTATCTAACTTAAAAGATTATTGTGTTGGGCGGCTAGGTGACGCAGTGGATAAAGCACTGGCCCTTGGAGTCAGGAGTACCTGAGTTCAAATCCAGCCTCAGACACTTAATAATTACCTAGCTGTGTGGCCTTGGGCAAGCCACTTAACCCCATTTGCCTTGCAAAAACCTAAAAAAAAAAAAAGATTATTGTGTCAAATGAAAGGATTCTCATTTATAATCTGCAAACAAAAATATAATTAGTATTACTATTGCAGTTAAAATTGGATTGTATAGGATTTATTTCTTTAATTTTGTTCCCTGCAGGGTGATGTAATGGATTATTGGACTTGGGATCAAATCCTGTCTTTAATGATTATTAGCTATGTAAAACTGGGCAAATAACTTAACCTTTCTGAGTCTTGGTTTCTTCTTCTGTTAAATGGGGATAAGAAAACCTCTGATGTGATTATAAACCCTGAATTAGAGAATGTTTGTAAGGAACCTTTTAACTAGTTTGACAGGAGTCAATTTTTATAAATTATCCACTACATTATAGCTCTGATTCTTTTCCTTGGCCAAAGCTAATCACTGTTATCTTAGCCACTATGCCAGAGAAGAGTGTGTTTGTATTACAGATGTGATCTATGGCTACAAAAGATGGAAAGAAATTGGATCCAAGATTTTGTCACCTTTCTACCTTTATTGTTGGTGTTTTTGTTCAGTCATTCAGCCTTGTCTGACTCATTCCCTGGGCAGATTCTAGATGATGGAAATCTGTCTATGTAACTATCCCAGAGGAAACGTGTTTAGTGAACCTTGTAACCAGGAATAATGCTGCATATCAGTATTACTCATTTACAACCCTGTTTATGGTCAACTTGCTTTTTTTATATATTTTTATGTGTTTTCCTTTATACTGGATTTGAAGATTCTGCTATCTCATGTGTGAATTGCAGTCCTTTTTTTTTCTTTCTTGCAGTACCTAATACATCAGTATATCAAGTGCTGTGATTTTGTAGATAGGTGAACTCCCTCCACCAATTCAAGGGCAAACAGCTATAATTTAACAGGAAGAGGACAGGGGCTGGACATGGGACTTCATTGCTTATGTAGGGAATTTCTGGGTGATGCAACACTCTCTGTTAATGCAAATTTCTACCTTCTCAGTAACTTTTGGGGTTTGAGAGTTATTTAGAGCAGAGGTAACAAACTTAAGGCACACCAGAGGACAAAAGAAAACTTAGAAGGAAACACAGAAAAGCAGAGTAGTTTGGTTTTTTTAAATTTATTTTAAATTTTTCCTCTCTCAGCTACATGCAAAAGCATGTTTCAACAGTTATTTCCAAAACCTTGAGTTCCAGATTCTCTTCCTTTTTCCCATTCCACCCTCCCTCCCCCCAATTGAGAAAGCAAGTTATTTGGTGTAAGTTAAAAAGGTGTAGTCATTAAAAAAATTACTAGAATAGTCATGTTGTAAAAGTATACATAACCTACCCCAAAGAAAGAGAAACCTTGAGAAAAAAAGTATGCCTCAATCTACATTCAGACACCATTAATGCTGTCTTTGGGATGGATTCTTTATCATAAGTCCATCAGAGAAATTGCTTCAGTATTTTTTCCCATAGTTTCTATTGCTAGCTGTATTTTTCTCCATCCTATTCCTCCCCACCCCATCTCTCTCTCTCTCCTTTCACCCTGTCCTTCCTCAAAAGCATATTGCATCCCTCTCCTAGGTTCTTCCTTCTCTTCTATCACCTTCCCCTTCCCCTTCCACTATCCCTCTTCTTCTCTTTCCTCTCCTATTTTCCTCTAGGATAAGATAGATTTCTATACTGAATTGAGTGTGTATGTTATTCCCTCTCTGAGCTATTTCCAATGAGAGTAAGACTCACTCCCCCCCTCACTTTTTCTTGCCTCCTTAATGTGAAATCTTACCCCATTCTCCTTTCCCTTTCTCCCAGCACATTCCTTTCTCCCCCATTAACTCCATGTTTTTAATATATCATACCTTCAAATTCAACTCTCTTCTGTGCCTTGTCTATATATGCTCTAATTGCCCATATGAGTTATCATCTTCCCATGCAGGAATACAAGCAGTTCAACATCATTAAGTATCTCATAAGTTGCCCTTCCCATCTATCCTCTCTATACTTCACCTGAGTTCTTTACTTGAAGATCAAACTTTCTGTTCAGCTCTGGTCATTTCATCAGGAAAGTTTGAAAGTCCCCTATTTCATTGAATATCCATCTTTTTCCCTGAAAGAGTATGTTCAATTTTTCTGGGTTGTTGATTTTCAGTTGTAATGACTTCTAGAATATCATATTCCAAGCCCTTTGAGCCCTTAATGTAGAAGCTGCTAAATCCCGTGTTATCCTGATTGTGGCTCCATGAGATCTGAATTGTTTCTTTCTGACTACTTGTAATATTTTTTCCTTGACTTGGGAGTTCTGAAATGTGACTATAATATTCCTGTTAGTTTTTATTTTGGGATCTCTTGTTGATGGATGGATTCTTTCAATTTCTATTTGACCCTCTGCTTCTAGGATGCCAAGGCAGTTTTCCTGAATTATTTCTTGAAAAATGACTGTTCTCTTGGACTTTGCTCTGCTCTGTGAATGACTGCAATCACTCCTTTCTTCCCTGGAACTGTGAGGAGAGGCCCTGCTTCCCTACAGTCTGTAAGCTCTGTTGTACTTCTGCTCCTTTTCCTGAGATGGACTGTGCCCCAGATCTGAATATGGGCAAAAATCACAGAGTCTTGCCTCAGGGATAGCAAAGAGATCTCTCTGCAATCTCTTCAGATCCCCTTTAACGTCTGTGGACTGAACACTCTGGAAGCAGCTGTCAGGTGGCTCCAGTCTGTTCCTTGATCCCCTGGGGGCCAGGTCTGCGCTGAGACCTGCACTGGACTGGGCTGCCTCTCACTTTGGTGTGGCAGAGTTTTCCCATTGACCCTTCAAGTTGTCTTTGGTAATCCCTGGACTGAGAGGTCTGGAAAACACCATCACTTCCATAGACTCACACACCCTGAGTTCTATTCCTGGATGACTGGAATTGGTTTGCTCTGGTGCAGGGTGGGCTATGCTGCAGGCCCTTTCTAACCCTGGTGTAACAGACCCTGCGAATCTTCCAAGTTGTCTTGGATTACAAAATTGTTTCACTCAGCCTTTTTTGTGGGTTCTGCTACTCTAGAATTTGATTGAAGTCATTATTTAAAGGTATTTGGAGTAGTTTGGGGGAGAGCTCTGTGGGAGTCCCTGCCTTTATTCCACCATCTTGGTGAAAGAGTAACTTGAAAACAATTTATAGTGCTTACTACATGGTTGGGGTTTTTTTTAGGTGTGAAATGATAATTTATGGTTTATAAATGAAATATATGGTTTATATTGAATTACCTTTTTATGTACAAGATAATTTTCCTTTTTTCTGTCTTTATGTATTTGAATTCACCATGAATATTCTTTTGAAAAAGAATGATGGACCACAAATCCCTCAAAATTCCTCAGTGCTATAGAACCAGATTAAAATGTAATTTAACAAATTAAATAAAAAATGACAAATAGAATCATGTTTGTTTGTGACTTTTTAAATCAATACGTAGCCAGCAGGATCTATCTCTATTTGAATTTGATACTCCTGGCCAGAGCACTGAGATAATAAAGTAGCTTACTCAAGGTTATACAGCTAGTATGTATCAGAGGTGGATCTTCCTGACTCAGGACAGATTTCTATCTACTGCACCACTTTGCCTCTCTTGCTTAGTACGTAGTAAATATTTAATGACTAATGATTAGATTTGAATTAAACATAAATATATTTGATAATATAGCATAAGTTGGGAAACATTGTTAAAGGTAATAGATAACAAAAATATTTTTGAATGGAATAATTTAGGATTTTATATTCACAAGGTTCTTAGAATCTCAGATTTGAAAGGGAGTACAAAGACCATCTAATCTAGCCCAAACCTAAAGAAGAAACCCTTGGAGAAAGATAAAATTGATACTTTTTATAGAAGGAAAAAAGTCAGCTGGCCTTCCACATAGCCCTTTGATTTGGCAGAGACTTGTTTAACCTTTGTAGAGCTCTCTTATGTTAGTTGTGAAAAATTTTAAGTGGACAACAATACTTTTTGTCTGTCAAAAACTGAAGAGAGGGAGAGAAGGATGAGGACTGAGAAAAGAACTTTGAACGTGGTGATTAAGAGATCACTTCAATTGAATAGGATCCAGGAAGGCAATTTGGGTGAAAAACAGACCTTGCTCATTTAATTTCCCTTAGTCTTTGAGAGATTGGATATAACTGGTGCCTTCAGTCCAAGTCTTCTGCTATAAGATGTCTACTATATAAGATGTAAGTTAATAGCTTTGTTTGATCTTTCCTTTCTTTTTCCCATATCAGCTTTACTTTTCCTTTCCCCTTTGGGCATGTTGCCTTTGTGCTGAAAATTCTTTCTGACTCAAGTCTAGATTACCCTTGTTTCTTTCAGTTGTTTGAAGACTGGGCTTCTTTTAGAGCTCATGGGATGTGACTCAATTCCTACGTTCAAATCCAAAATCACTCTCAAAACTGAAAGACTGTCATCTATGATTACTTGGGAGAGAGGCTTTTGACTTAAATGCTAGAAAGTTGCGTTATCAACAACCTCAAGTTTTATTTCCTTCTAGGAGAAGCTGATAGACTATTTGAAAACATATGTTTATTTGTAACCTGTGAATCCTCTGAGTCTTCTGGTGAAATAAATGCCATCTGCTCCCTATATCCATTCTGTAGCTTAAGTATATTTACTGGAGATGGGGACCCTATTACCTAGCTAGGATATTTGTGTGGAACAGCTTTATATAAAAGAAATACAGGACCACTTGGCCCCTAGCCCATTCCTGTTTTAGAAAGCTCTTTCCTTGTGTTAAACCTAGTCAAAAGAGGTAACAACCTTCCAGGGGGTCCATGTGAGCCCAGAGTTTTTTAGTATGGGGTAAAAAAAGTAAATGCTGGATCATGGGCTACATATTGCTTCATAAAAATTAAGACAAAATTGATAAGATTATTATCTGAGATGAAAGCCTTTGTGATAAAAGAAAATGTTAACAGCAATATTATTCTATGTAACAGTTAAAGTTCCTTATTAATATGAGGAATTTTTAAAACTCTGTCTTTCATTATGCCAGATAAGTCAGTGAATTAGAAGTCCATAATATGCTTATATTTCCATATTGGAGACCTTTTCAAGTTACTGCTAATTTATAGCATAGAAGTTGTATCATTGTGAGACTGATCAAATCTTAAATAGCTGAGGAAACAAAGGCTTGCATTTCTAAGCATTATCAACTTCTTTTTTTAAAATTAATTAATTAATTTTGAATTTTACAATTTTCCCCCTCATCTTGCTTCCCATCCCCCAACCAACCCCCACAAAAGACAGTATTTTAGTCTTTACATTGTTTCCATGGTATGCATTGATTTAAGTTGAATGTGGTGAGAGAGAAATCATATCCTTAAGGAAGAAAAATAAAGTATAAGAAATAGCAAAATTATATAATAAGATAACTTTTTTAAAAAATTAAAGGTAGAGGCAGCTAGGTGGCCCAGTGGATAGAGCACTGGCCCTGGAGTCAGGAGTACCTGAGTTCAAATCTGGCCTCAGACACTTAATAATTACCTAGCTGTGTGGCCTTGGGCAAGCCACTTAACTCCATTGCCTTGTAAAAATCTAAAAAATAAAAAAAATTAAAGGTCTTTTGGTCTTTGTTCAGACTCCATAATTCTTTCTCTGGATACAGATGATAGTCTTCATCACAGATACCCTAAAATTGTGCCAGATTGTTGCACTGATGGAATGAGCAAGTCCATTAAGGTTGCAATAGCAATTTCTTAAGCAAGGCACACTTGCATAAAAAAGCAGAATCAGGCCTCCTTAATTTGAAACTGAACACTGAATACAGGCAGATTTTTATGCATTAAAAGAAAACAATTAACAGGATATAAATCAGGATGCAAGATTAGGTAATCTAATTTCTAATTGGTAGAAGGGTTAGGGGCTTTCTGAGTTGGGAGGGGGGATGGCTGATTATTTTTAGACCTGGGAAAGGAGGATGGGGAGCAAAAAGTACAGTTCTTGAAATCAGAAAAAAAGAGGTATCACACCCTCCTCAAGAGTCTGAATTCAGTTAATGTTTTCCCTTCATTTTCAAAGAAGACCATGACATCAGGGAGGTGATAAGCATATGAATTGGATTGAGTGAGGCTAAGTTAAGTCATTAGCCTCACTTTCTCCTCCAGAGCCATCTGGGTCCAGTGGCCTGATATGAATCAAGATCACTGGAGATAGTTTTGTATATGAGGCAATGGGTTAAGTGACTTGCCCAAGGCCACGCAGTTAATAAAAGTCAAGTGTCTGATGTTCCTCCTCCAGACTCCAAGACCCCTGCTCTATCTACTGCACCACTTAGCTGCACTAATTGATCAGTTCAGGGTCAATTTTTAAATAGGACATATGAATTGCTTGACATGTATAATTGTGGGTTAGGTTCTTAGTTAAGAGTCTCTTCTCAACTGGCAGAAGTGGTCCAGCTTCCCAGCTAAACTGCACTAGGTTCAAACAGCACAAAAAATTTTTCTCCCAATTCTCATAATTAAATAAAGTTGCATAACAAGACCAAAATTGGACTAGGTCCATAAATGAATAAGAAGGGAACTGAACTAGATCCAGAAATGTATCACAAGGTGGAGCCAGTGTGGTTCATTCAATTTCCACATTTCTGCCAGTTTCTTTCTATAATTTGCTCTCTATGGTCAAATAAGACTTCCAGAAATGCTTTTCAAAAGAAAGAAACTGATTTTATTCTTTTCCTCTACCTTTTCCCCTTGGATCTTTTAGTTGTGTTTATAAAATCATGAAGATAAATCATCTGACATTTCTTATTTTTCCTGAGAGCATGTTGTTGTTTTTTTTTTATATATGTCATCTATAAAACTCAATTCATAGACTCACAGGTTTAGATCTAGAAGGGGGGACATTGGAGGTCATTTAGTCTAACCCATTTATTTTACACATGAGGAAACAGAGTTGAAATTACTTGCCCAAGGTTATAAAAGGTAGTAAATGGCAGAGATCAGATTAGAATTCATGTCTTCTGGCTCTAAAGTCAGCATCATTCATGTCATTTTAGATTTTGGATACTTTTCTCTCACAAAAATCTTTTTTTCAAATATAAATCTACAGCAAACTTGTTAATATATCATTACATTCCTTTAGTTCTTTTTTTTTTTTAGGTTTTTGCAAGGCAAATGGGGTTAGGTGGCTTGCCCAAGGCCACATGGATAGGTAATTATCAAGTGTCTGAGACTGGATTTGAACCCAGGTACTCCTGACTCCAGGGCTGGTGCTCTATCCACTGTGCCATCTAGCCGCCCCCAATATTCCTTTAGCTCTTGAAAAGTTTTAAAATTTTATGTCAAACTTTCAACATTTCATTTGGTGATAAGGGATAGAAAAAGTATAATCCTATTATTGATTATTAATAAATATATAAATCAGTTTCTAGTATGAAAAATCACTTTCAAAATGAAACAGAAAATGAGCAATGAGGATATTTCTTGCTTTCTTTTCAATTTCAAATAAAAGATTGTTGTTAATAGTAAGGAGGAAGTGGCTTGACAAAGAGAAAATAAAAAATAAAAGCAAAATATTACTATTCTAATGAATGTGGGAATTTGTTGCTCCTTTCTCTAGTTCATACCACTGCTAAATTCACTATTAAATCAACACAGACCTATGTCACTTATCTACTTATATATCTTCAAAGGCTCTTTATTGCTTCTAGGATCAAAGATGAATTCTTCAAACTGACACTTAAAATCTTCCCATAGTATGGACTATCATCATTAGACGGAGAGCTCTAGAGGAGAAACCTTTTTTTGCCTTTCTCTGTAATCCTTGTGTGGCTAACACATAGGAGATTGCTTAATAAATACTTGTTGACTGACTAATAAATGCTTACTATCCTTCATGAACTTCTTTTTTCCTTTACAAGATATTGCATCTCTTGCTCCCAAACCTTAGCATAAGCACCCTCCTATAGCTGGTAGGAATTTCTTCCTATCTCCATCTCAAAGTATCCCCAGAGCCTCCTTCAAAGAATAATTCAACTTTCACTACCTGTATAAAACTTTTCCTTATTTTTCAAGAGGGATAGGAAACTCTTCTTCTTGAAAATATATGGTACTTCTTGAAGCACTTAGAAACACCTAGGAAAAAAATCAGAAGTTAAGTAAGTGACTTAGACAAAATGGACAGAATTGGAACTCTTCTTAAATTGAATATATGTATTTAAAAGAAAGCTATATGTATTCATTCATGGTTTTAAATATAATCTGATTTTTTTCTGTTATTTCTTGCTCATGAAAATATTCATATAGATGTCTGTCAAGTTTATAATATGAAAGAAAATTTTAAAATTGAAATTATAGATCAATTTTAAAAATAATACTTATATCTCTCTTCTAGGTATGAGCAAAAGGAATATATAACAAAAGTATAAAAAACCATTGCCTATGGTTTTAGCTGGTATTTAAAGCTTTCTATAAATTACCAATTTACCAATCCAAATTTATCTCCTATTATCCTCCAACATAAGCCTAACATCTCAAATAGTCTGTACCCCAATATGCCTTTTCACTTTGGCTGGGATACCTTCTCTTGCCTTAATACCAGCTTTCAGTTTATCTAAATCTGACCCATCCTTTGAAGCCCAGGTCAAGAACCATCTCATTCAAGTAATCTTGTGTGACCATGTTCATAGACTTTGATCTCTTCTGTTAATATTAGAATGTAGAAATATTCTAATATTAAGATTCACATAATAGTATTCTATATTTTAATATCATTAGCTGACTTCACTTAAAAGATATCTTGCTTCTCATTTCTAGCTAAATTGTAAACTCTTTAGGTTTTTTTTTTTTTGCAAGGCAAACGGGGTTAAGTTTCTTACCCAAGGCCACACAGCCAGGTAATTATTAAGTGTCTGAGGCCGGATTTGAACTCGGCTACTCCTGACTCCAGGGCTGGTGCTCTATTCACTGTGCCACCTAGCCACCCCTAAACTGTAAACTCTTGAAGGAGTTTACCTTATATGTCTTTCAGTTCCCCCTCCCCCCACTCTTAGAATTTTATACCTTTTGAATACTCAGTAAATATTTGTGGATTAAGAATTATGAAGTTTATTATTAATGAAAACCATGTAACTAAATCAATAAAACCTTTCCCAATTTCTTCCAGAATGTTGTGATCTTATAACTGAGGAACTGGACCCCAGACATGAGGACAAGGTATGTGAACCTTTGGATGTCTTTAAGAGTTCAAATCACTTTTCTCAGTCCAACAGCAGCCTAGGGTGTGCAAAGAACTTGCAGGTGTGATTCCTGGAAAAATTCTGGAACAAGTGATTGAAGAAGTTCTTTGTGAGACCCTAGAAATATAATCTCACTCATTAGGATGGGCTTCATAAGTACGAATCTGTCCCATTTAAATTTCCTTTCCTTTATTTTAAAAATAGGGTTACAAGACTAGAAGGAAAAGCATCTCTACAAAGAATTTCTGACTTCAGCAAGGCATTGGACAATGTGGCTCATGAGATGCTTCTGGGAAAATGAAGATTTGTGGATTAGAAGTTAGTACAATTAGATGGATTTGGAGCTGATTAAATGATTAGACCCAAAGAGTAGTGATTAATGGATTTGTACCATCTTAAAAGAAAGTTGCCAGAAGGGTGCCACAAGATTCTGCTCTTATTTCTCTTTTGTTCACAGTGTTTAGCAATGACTTAGATATTAGAGTATGATCCAAGTATCCCTGGAATTCACCCAAACCATTCAGGGTCAAAACTAATTCCATAATCATGCTAAGATGTTTTAATTTCCAAACAGTAAAACAGCAATAGAAATAATCCACACATCAGACACTTAATAATTACCTAGCCATGTGGCCTTGGGCAAGCCACTTAACCCTGTTTGCTTTGCAAAAAAATAAAACAAATAAAAATAAAAAAAAATAAGAAATAATCCACACAAACAAAAGTTTCTCATGGGATCCTCAATAATTTTTACTTTCATTACTAGGCATATGAACCAAAGATACCAAAGATTGAAGGAAAGAATTGTAAGTACAAATATATCCATAAACAGCACTTTTTGCTAGAGAGAACTTTTTTTTTGTAAAAGTGGAGTGGGGGGGTGGTGGAGCCAAGATGGCGACAAGAGTGGAGGGTGTCCTAGGAGCTCTCTCATAAATCTTTGAAACTAAGGACTTTAACTAAATTTTCATGAGACAGAACCCACAGAGGGACCCAATGAGGCAGTGCTCCTACTCAAGGTAACCTGGAAAAGAGCAGAAAGGCTCTGCTCCCCGGGGGTCGGAGGGGCGGCCGCCAGAGCAAAAGAACTTCAGCCTTCGGGAGGCAGCCCCAGAGCACTGGGAGCCATTGCTCCCAGCAGCGCAGGAGTTTCCTGACCTGCAGCCCCGGGGAGCACGGGGCACAAAGTGGGGGACCAGCGGGGGACCTCTGCCAGAGCTAGCAAGTGGAGCCCAGCCCTCAGGGCACACAGCAAGCAGTGTGGCTACCATATTCCAGATCCAGGAAACAGAAGCAGGCGGAGCCAGTAAGCAGGAGCCCCCAGGGCATGAGCCCATTGAGCTGAGGGAGGGGAGTGAAGAGAGAGAGAGGCTGCAGAGCTCTGTCCTCTGCCCCTGGAACAGGACTCTGGGGCTCTGACCACATTCAGATCCTGATAGCAGTCTAGGCCCTCCTGGAAGAGCAGCAGGGCCCCCCCCCCACCTCAGCCCCGTGGCAGAGAGGGGCGCTTATGGTCATTCACAGACCAGGAGGGAGAACAGAGCCTCACACACTGAGACCCTTGTGGAAGTGTCTCAAAAGCTCAGGAAGCATCCCCAAAACAGGCGCAAGCTGGGAAAAATGAGCAAGCAGAGAAAAAAGAGGAACACAACTGAGAAATATTTTGCAAATGAGCCCAAGAAGGATCAAAATACTCAGTCTGAAATTGAGGAAGCACAAGCTCCTACATCTAAAGACTCCAAGAAAAACAGAAATTGGGCTCAGGCTATGACAGAGATTAAAAAAGACCTTGAAAATCAAATGAGGGAGTTAGAAGAAAAACTGGGAAAATAAATGAGAGAGATGCAGGAAAAACATGAAAATGAAGTCAGCAGCCTAGTCAAGGAAATTCAAAAAAATGCTGAAGAAAATAGCATGCTAAAAACCAGCTTAGGTCAAATGGATAAAACAGTTCAAAAAGTTATGGAGGAGAAGAATGCTTTAAAAATCAGAATGGGCCAGATGGAAAAAAAGATAAGAAAACTCTCTGAGGAGAACAAATCCTTCAGACAAAGAATAGAATTCAGGGAGATTGATGAATTTGCCAGAAATCAGGAATCAATACTTCAAAACCAAAAAAATGAAAAATTAGAAGAAAATGTGAAATATCTCATTGAAAAAACAACTGATATGGAAAACAGACTTAGGAAAGATAATTTAAAAATTATTGGAACACCTGAAAATCATGATTAGGAAAAGAACCTTGACATCATTTTCAAAGAATTACTACAGGAAAATTGCCCTGATATCCTAGAAGCAGAGGGCAAAATAGAAATGAAGAGAATCCACCGATCCCCCTGAGAAAGAGATCCCAAAAAACCAACCCCTAGGAATATCATAGCCAAGTTCCAGAACTCCCAAGTCAAAGAGAAAATATTACAAGCAGCCAGAAGGACACAGTTCAAATATCGTGGAGCTGCAGTCAGGATCACACAGGACTTAGTAGCAGCTACATTGGAAGCTCGTAGGGCTTGGAATACAATATACTGGAAGGCAAAAGAGCTTAGAATGCAGCCAAGAATGAAC
Organism: Macrotis lagotis; assembly: GCF_037893015.1. Classification (NCBI taxonomy): domain Eukaryota; kingdom Metazoa; phylum Chordata; class Mammalia; order Peramelemorphia; family Peramelidae; genus Macrotis; species Macrotis lagotis. The sequence continues at coordinate 163,841,523 of NC_133663.1, read as the reverse complement.
TACCCAGCAAGGCTGAATGTCCTCTTCCAGGGAAAAAGATGGACTTTCAATGAACCAGGGGAATTTCAAATGTTCCTGTTGGAATAGCCAGAGCTGAACAGAAGGTTTGATCTTCAGATACAGGACTAGGGTGAAGCATAGAGATTGGAGGAGAGGGGGGGAAATATGAGGGACTTAATGAGGATGAACTGCATGTATTCCTGCATAGAAAAGTGACACTGATAATACTCATACGAACCTTCTCAATTAATAAATAGAGCAGGTAGAGGGAGCTTTTATAGTTGAAGCACAGGAGAAAGCTGAATTTGAAGATAAAATATGGTGTAAAAATGGAGTCAATAGAAAAAAGGGAAATGTAATGGGAGAAAGAAAAAGGAGAGAGGGAATAGGCCAAGATATTTCATATAATATGATTTTTTTCATTATTATAATGAGCTATTGCAACGATATGGAAGGGGGGAAGGCAAGGGGGAACAAAGGAATCTTCGCCCTTATCAGAGGTGGCTAGGAGAGGAAACAGCATATATACTCAATGGGGTATAGGCATTTGGAGTAAGAAGGAGGGGGGGGACAGGGGGAAGGGGGGGATGTGAGTGATGGAGGAGAGGATGGACCATGGGGGGAGAGTGGTCAGATATAACACATTTTCTTTTTTACTTCTTACAAGGGGCTGGGATTGGATGGCCTGCCCAGGACCATAGGGCCAGGTGGATTTTGGGCCTAAAGGGTGGTATGGGGGCTCAGGGCTTCTTGGCCCCAGGACCAGGGATCTGTCTGCTGCGCCACTCAGCAACCCTACAGCAGTGTCAGAGTGAAAGGAGAGAGAAAATATAGTACATGGTAGTGGAGAAATAGGAAAGGAGGGTGTTGTGATCAGCAATGGCAAGGGTGGAAAAATATGGAAGTAACTTTTGTGATGGACTTATCATAAAGAATGTGATCCACCCACAACAGAGTTGTTGGTGTTGGAACAAAGACTCAAGCACATCTTTTATTATTATTATTTGGCGGGGGCGGTGCAGGGCAAATGGGGCTGGGTGGCCTGCCTGGGGCCACATAGCAGGGTGATCCTTGGGTGTCTGAGGCCGGATTTGGACCCGGGTGCTCCTGGCTCAAGGGTCAATGCTCTGTCCACCACCCAGCCACCCCTACTATTATTACTATTTTATTTTATTTTGGGTCTTTTTTTTCTTTTTTTTTGTTTTTTGCAGGGCAGTGGGGTTCGGGTGGCTTGCATATCACATGGGTGGATGATTGCTGGGTGATTGTTGGGTGTACGGGGCCAGATGTGGGCTCGGGTGCTCGTGGCTCCAGGGCTGGTGCTCCGTCCATTGCTCCACCTGGCCATACCTACAATTATTACTATTATTTTTTTTAATTTTAATTTTTTTCTCTCCCCTTTACTTTATTGCCGAAGCAAGTCTATATTTATGAGGGGAGGGGGGTATCTCATTCACTCTTAAACAAGAATATTTTACTAATGTAAAAATAAAATTAATTGTACAAAATGAGAATAAATATTAAATTAAAAAAAAAAAGTGGAGTGGCCGGCAATTGGGGACTGGTTGAATGAAATACAATTTGTGAATGAAATACAATATTATTGTGCAGGGAAAAATAATATAAGGGGCATATTCAGAAAAATGTTTAAGAAATGTTTAAGAATTGCTGACTTAAGAAGGCATAGCTAGCATACTTGTCAGATTTTCAGATGAGATGGAACTGAGAGGGACAGTCAATTAACCAATGTTTAAATCCTGCCTTAGACACACTAGTTGTGTGATGGTGTACAAGTTAACCTAAGCTCTTTGAGTCTTGGTTCCTTCATTTGTAAAATAAGGGGTTAGATTTGCCCTTCAAGTTTCCTTCTAGAACCAAATTTATCATCCTATTAAATGCTTCATGTGTATTAATCACTGTGCTAAGTTCTGGGGATATGCAAAGACAAAAATGAAACAGTTCCTCTATCCTAGGAGCTTGCATTCTTATAGAGAGACAACATTTTCTTATATAGGGTGTAACTAAAGTCTTCATGCAGTTTTTTTTTGCATAAATTTATTTATTTATTTATTTAATATTTATTCTCATTTTGTACAAATAATGTTTTTTATACATTAATAAAATATTCTTGTTTAAGAGTAAATGAAATACCCCCTCCCCCCATAAATATAGACTCGCTTGAGTGATAAAGGGGAGAGAAAAAAATTAAAATAAAAAAATAATAGTAATAATTGTAGGTATGGCCAGGTGGTGCAATGGACGGAGCACCAGCCCTGGAGCCACGAGCACCCGAGCCCACATCCTGCCCTGTACACTCAACAATCACCCAGCCATGTGACATGCAAGCTACCCGAACCCCACTGCCCTGCAAAAACCAAAAAAAAGAAAAAAAAAGACCCAAAATAAAGTAAAATAGTAATAATAGTAGGTGTGGCTGGGTGGCAGACAGAGCATTGGCCCTTGAGCCAGGAGCACCCGGGTCCAAATCCGGCCTCAGACACCCAACAATCACCCTGCTCTGCAGCCCGAGGCAGGCCACCCAGCCCCATTTGCTCTGCACCCCCCCAAAATAATAATAATAATAAAAAATGTGCTTCAGTCTTTGTTCCAACACCAACAAGTCTGTTGTGGGTGGATCACATTCTTTATGATAGGTCCATGGCAAAAGAATGTGATCCACTGTTGCCATTGCTGATTGCAACTCCCTCCTTTCATATTTTGCCACTACCATGTACTATATTTTCTCTCTCCTTTCACTCTGACCCTGCTATAGAGTAGCTGAGTGGCACAGCAGACAGATCCCTGGCTCTGGGGCCAAGAGGCCTTGAGCCCCCATACCACCCTTTAGGCCCAGCATCCACCTGGTCCTATGGTCCCAGACAGGCCATCCAATCCCAGCCCCTTGCAAGAAATAAAAAAGAAAATGTGTTATATCTGACCACTCTCCCCCCCATGGTCCATCCTCTCCTCCATCACTCACATCACCCCCCTTCCTTCTGTCCCCCCCTTCTTACTCCAGATGCCTATACCCCATTGAGTATATATGCTGTTTCTTCTCCTAGCCACCTTTGATGAGAGCAAAGATTCCCTCATTCCTCCTTGTCTTCCCCCCTTCCATATCATTGCAATAAAGAAAAATCTTATTATATGAAATATCTTGGCCTATTCCCCCTCTCCTTTTTCTTTCTCCCATTACATTTCCCTTTTTTCTATCGACTCCATTTTTACACCATATTTTATCTTCAAATTCAGCTTTCTCCTGTGCTTCAACTATAAAAGCTCCCTCTACCTGCTCTATTGACTGAGAAGGTTCATATGAGTATTATCGGTGTCATTTTTCTATGCAGGAATACATGCAGTTCATCATCAAGTCCCTCATATTTTCCCCCTCTCCTCCAATCTCCATGCTTCACCTGAGTCCTGTATCTGAAGATCAAACCTTCTGTTCAGCTCTGGCCATTCCAAAAGGAACATTTGAAATTTTCCTGGTTTATTGAAAGTCCATTTTTTTCCCTAGAAGAGGACATTCAGCCTTGCTGGGTAGTTGACTCTTGGCTGCATTCTAAGCTCTTTTGCCTTCCAGTATACTATATCCCAAGCCCCATGAGCCTTTAATGTAGTTGCTGCTAAGTTCTGTGTGACCCTGACGATATTTGAATTGTGTCCTTCTGGCTGCTTGTAATATTTTCTCTTTGACTTGGGAGTTCTGGAACTTGGCTATAATATTCCTGGGTGTTGGTTTTTTGGGATCTCTTTCTCGGGGGATTGGTGGATTCTCTTCATTTCTATTTTGCCCTCTGCTTCTAGAATATCAGGGCAATTTTCCTGTAGTAATTCTTTGAAAATGATGTCAAGGTTCTTTTCCTAATCATGACTTTCAGGTGTTCCAATAATTTTTAAATTATCTTTCCTCAGTCTGTTTTCCATATCAGTTGTTTTTTCAATGAGATGTTTCATATTTTCTTCTAATTTTTCATCTTTTTGGTTTTGAAGTATTGAGTCCTGGTTTCTAGTAAAATCAGAAATTTCCCTGAGTCCTATGTCTGAAGGATTTGTTTTCCTCAGAGAGCTTTCTTATCTCTTTTTCCATCTGGCCAGTTTTGCTTTTTAAAGCATTCTTCTCCTCCATAACTTTTTTTTAAGTTTTTTTGCAAGGCAAATGGGGTTAAGTGGCTTGCCCAAGGCCACACAGCTAGGCAATTATTAAGTGTCTGAGACCGGATTTGAACCCAGGTACTCCTGACTCCAAGGCCGGTGCTTTATGCACTACGCCACCTAGCCGCCCCTCTCCATAACTTTTTGAACTGTTTTATCCATTTGACCTAAGCTGGTTTTTAGCATGCTATTTTCTTCAGCATTTTTTTGGATTTCCTTGACTAGGCTGCTGACTTCATTTTCATGTTTTTCCTGCATCTCTCTCTCATTTATTTTCCCAGTTTTTCTTCTAACTCCCTCATTTTATTTTCAAAGTCTTTTTTGAGCGCTGTCATAGCTTGAGCCCAATTTCTGTTTCTTTTGGGGAGTCTTTAGATGCAGGAGCTTGTGCTTCCTCATCTTCAGAATGAATGTTTTGATCCTTCTTGGGCTCATATGCAAAATATTTCTCAATGGTGTTCCTCTTCTTTCTCTGCTTGCTCATTTTCCCAGCCTGAGCCTGGTTTTGGGGTGCTTCCTGAGCTTTTGGGACACTCCCACAAGGGTCTCAGTGTGTGGGGCTCTGTCCTCCCTCCTGGTCTGTGAATGACCATATACTCCCCCCTCTGCCATGGGGCTGAGGTGGGGGAGCTGCTCTTCTATGGGGGGGCCTAGACTGGGAGCAGGATCTAAATGTGGTCAGAGTCCCAGAGTCCTGAGAGGACAGCTCCACAGTCTCTCTTCACTCCCCTCCCTAGGTTCAATGGGCTCATGCCCTGGGGGCTCCTGCTTACCAGCTCCACCTGCTTCTGTTTCCTGTGCCCTGAGGGCTGGGCTTCATGGGCTTACTCTGGCAGAGGTCCTCGGCTGTTCACCCAATTTGTGCCCGATGCTCCCCAGGGTGTAGCTCAGGAAACTCCCCAGCTGCTGAGAGCCTTAGCTCCCAGCACTCTGGGGCTGCTTCTGGGAGGCTGAAGTTCTTTCACTCTGGCGGGCCACCCCTCTGGCAGGCCGCTCCTCCGACCCTGGGGAGCAGAGCCTTTCTGCTCTTTTCCAGGTTACCTTGAGTAGGAGAACTGCCTCACTGGATCCTTCTGTGGGTTCTGTCTCTCGAAAATTTAGTTAGAGTTCTTAGCTTAAGAGTTTTATGAGAGAGCGCCTAAGACACAATCTGTTCTTGTCGCCATCTTCGTCTTCATGCAGTTTTAAGCTATTCATGAAGCCTGTTGGTATAGAGGATTGATCTTAAGTTGCTTAAAACTGCTTGAAGACTATTGATAAGCCCTGTATGTTATAAGCATATTCACAATAAGAATACAAGGTGGTTTTTTTTGTATCTAGATGGTTTTAGCATCTAGAGGAATCAGGGAAGGCTTCCTGTAGAAGATCTGAGTCTTAAAGGAAGCCAGACATTCCAAGACACAGAAATGAGAAAGGGGCTTAGAGGTATGGGAGGCAGTCAGAACAAATACAGAAAGATGGGAGATGGACCATTTTGTATATGAAACAGCAGACAGGACAGTACGGCTGAATCTCAATGTATATGGCAGGAAATAATATGTAGAAATACTGGAAAGATAGGAGAAGGCCATATAATGAAGAGATTTGAATGCTAAAAAATATAGTTAACATCTGATGCAAAAAATAAGAAGAAATTGGAATATATAAATAGGTGTGGGGATGCTATGATTAGCCCTGGCTGTACAAAGAATTGATTGGGGAAGACTTGAGCTAGAGAGACACATAAAAACCTATTGTAAGAGTCCAAGAGATGATATAAGTCTATACCAGGGTGGTGTGTGTTTGTGTGTGACTAAAGAGGTGACATATATGAGAGCTGTTGTGGAGACAGAAATAGCATAACTTCACAAATGAATGAAAAGTTGAAGACAACACTGACATTGAAAATGATTGGAAGAATTGCAGTGCCCCTTTGATAATAAGTAAGTGGAGAAGAAGAGTGAATTTTATGGGAAATATGAATATTATTCTGAATTTGAGATTCTTAATGGAGTTCAAAAATACCCATCAGGCATTTTAAGATTCAGTTGCAGCTTAGAAAAGGACAGGAGTTGCATATATAAATCCAAGATTCTCATACTTAAAGATGGCAATTGAATAATTCCCATGGAAGTTGAAGAGACTATTGAATGAAAAAAGTATGGAGAGAAAAACCAACATATTAGACAAAGAGAACTCAGAACCAAAACTTTCCTAATTGGTGGTAGTTTATTCTGAGCTTTAGCAATTCTGACACTATTCTTGCAGGATCATAATATATTAACTCTTTGCTATTATATTCTGAACATATATTTTAAAAACTTGAGTTAGGCTATGAGGTCCTATTGTTTTACAAAAACACGTCTCCCTTTTTGTCTTCATTAGAATAGTTTCTCGGGGGCAGCTAGGTGGCACAGTGGATAGAGCACCGGCCCTGGAGTCAGTAGTACCTGAGTTCAAATCTGGCCTCAGACATTTAATAATTACCTGGCTGTGTGGCTTTAGGCAAGCCACTTGACCCCATTGCCTTGCAAAAAAAAAAAAAACCCTAAAAACCCCCACTAGAATAAGTTCTCTTTGTTTATTCAGAATTTCATTCTTAAGAAATGTAGAATTACTGCCCTAAACCTCAATTTCCTCATCTTTGTTTGGGGGGGATGAGAGTTTGATTAAGACAGTACTGATCAATTATTTCCCCTTTTATCCAACCAAAGAAATCACAGAAGGGTCAAAGTATTAATTTTTTAAACAAAATACAAAGTTTTCACTCTACGAATTGTGAAAAAGTCCTTCACTGATGGAATTTGAAATATACTGTACCTACTCACTGACTGGCAAAGGATGAGCTGTGCCTCAGGTAGCCTTTAAAAAGTTAGTGGGGCAACTAGGTGGCACAGTGGATACAGCACCCACTCTGGAGTCAGGAGAATCTGAGTTTGAGTATGATCTCAGACACTTGATAATTGTCTAGCTGTGTGACTTTGGGCAAATCACTTAATCCCATTGCCTTACCCCCCCCCCAAAAAAAAAGTTAATTTGTGATCCATATGAACAATTAGGAGTGTGATCCCTTGGCAGTAGAGAGGACAGTCAGCTATAGAAGGAAAATCTAGCTCCTGAGATAGAATTTTTCTCCTTTAACAGAGGGTATTAGAGGTGAAAAGGCATATTACATTGGAGCTAATTATCTAATGAAAGAACACAAGTAGCGAGTCAACAAGCCAGTCCAAGAAATATACTCCCTGACAGCAAAAGAACCTGTAATATCTGATTCTTGTTAGGGTGAAGTCCAGTTGAAGAGGAAGGTAGACTCAAGAAGCCTAGATGAGAAAAACTGCCCATACAAGTCTATGTGAGAAGCAAAATGAGATCATCATGAGAAGAAAAAGGCCATTGGAGTTCCATATTCCAAGGAAAAATGATTTTTCCTATCACAAGTGATCCCAATGAATGCCACCTATGTGTCTGACCACTCTACCAAGTGCCACTGTATATATTTTTGGGTTAATGTACCCTAAGTTTGTTGGGAGATGCTTTGTACTATTTACTTTGAGCTAATTTTGTCTGTTGGCCATCATTAAAGGCAAGGGTACTAGGTTCATGAGCTACATGGTTGAAAGTGTAGAATCACAGAGTACCTTTAAATCTGAGTAAGTAATCACCCTCTAATAAACATAATCTGTGAATATGAGTGAGAGAGCACATTAGAGGCAGTGATCCTATTTATAAAATAACAACTGTGGTACTTACCTTAGATTTGATATACCTGTACTTTGCAAATGTGTATGATACTGGAGAAATAAAAAGTCAAGAATTTCCAGGGGTTTAATGAAAAAAAGTACAAGAGAAGGTGACTTAGCCCTACCAGATCTAAAATTATATTATAAAGCATCAGTCATCAAAACTATCTGGTATTGGCTAAAAAATAGAGTGGTGGATCAGTGGAATAGATTAGGTGCAATAGCAGGAAATGAAAGAGTCCAGCTTTTGGGATAAAAACTCTCTCTTCGATAAAAAGTGTTGGGAAAATCGGAAGTTAGTAATGCAGAAACATGGCTTAGATCAAACCTCACACCCTATGCCATGATAAGATCAAAATGGATACAGGATTTAGATATAAAAGACAATATTATAAGCAAACTAGGAGATCAAGAAATAGTTTACCTGTCAGATCTATGGAAAAGGAAGCAGCTTATGACCAAGGAAGAGATGGAGAACATCATTAAAAACAAGTTAGATAATTTTGATTACATAAAATTAAAAAGCTTTTATACAGACAAAACCATTGTAACCAAGATCAAAAGAAATGTAGTAAATTGGGAAACAATTTTTACAACTAGTATTTCTGACAAAGGACTCATTTCTAAAATATATAGAGTACTGAGTCAAATTTATAAAAAAAAAACAAAACAAGACATTCCCCAATTGACAAATGGTCAAAGGATATGCAGAGGCACTTTACAGATGGGGAAATCAAAGCAATCCATAATCATATGAATAATTGCTCTAAATCATTACTTATTAGAGAAGTGCAAATTAAAGCATCTCTTTTTCACACCTCCCAGACTGGCCAATATGACCAGAAAAGACAATGATCAGTTTTGGAAGGGATGTGGGGAAATCTGGGACATTAATACATTGTTGGTGGAGCTGTGAACTCATCCAACCTTTCTGGAGAGCATTTTGGAATCATGCCCAAAAGGCAATAAAAATGTGCATACCCTTTGATCCAGCAATACCACTACTAAAGAGGGTGGCTAGGTGGCATAGTGGATAAAGCACCAGCCTTGGAGTCAGGAGTACCTGGGTTCAAATCTGCTCTCATACACTTAACAATTACCTAGCTGTGTGGCCTTGGGCAAGCCACTTAACCCTGTTTGCCTTGCAAAAAAAAATCTAAAAAAAAATACCACTACTAAAGAAATATACCTTGAAGAGATACACCTTGAAGAGATCATGAAAAAGGGTAAAAATATCATTTGTCTAAAAATATTCATAGCAGTTGTTTGTAGTGTCAAAGAGTTGGAAATTGAGTGAATGCCCATCAACTGGGGAATGGCTTAGCAAACTCTGGTATATGTATGTCATGGAACATTATTGTTCTATTAGAAACCAGGAGGGATGAGAATTCAGAGAAGTCTGGAAGGATTTGCATGAACTGATGCTGAGTGAGATGAGCAGAACCAGAAGAACACTGTACACCCTAACAGCAATGTGGGGGTGATGATCAACCTTGATTCACTTGCTCATTCCATCAGTGAAATGATCAGGCACAATTTTGGGCTGTCTGCAATGGAGAATACCATCTGTATCCAGAGAAAGAACTGTGGAGTTTGAGCAAAGACCAAAGACTATTAACTTTAATTTTTAAAAAATCATTACCTCATTATGTAATTTTGCTATCCCTTATATTTCATTTTTTTCCTTTAAGGATATATATATCTCCCAACACATTCAGCTTAGATTAATGTATCACATGGAAACAATGTAAAGGCTAACTGATTGCCTTCTGCGAGGTTAGGGGGGAGGAAAGCAAGACTGGGGGAAAATTGTAAAATTCAAAAATTAATTAATAGTTAAATTTTTTAAAATTTATTTTTTATTCTCATTTTGTACAAAATTTTTTTTACATTAATAAAGTATTCTTGTTTACAAGTAAACAAAATACCCCCCCCCCCATGAATATAGATAGACTTGCTTGGGCGAAAAAAATAAAGGGGAGAGAAAAAAAATTAAAATTAAAAAAATAATAGTAATAATTGTAGGTACCGCCAGGTGGCACAATGGACGAAACACCAGCCCTGGAGCCACGAGCACCCAAGTCCATATCCAGCCTTGTAAACCCAATAATCACCCAGCCATGTGACATGCAAGCCACTCGATCCCCACTGCCCTGCAAAAACCAAAAAGAAGAAAAAAAAAAAAAGACCCAAAATAAAATAAAATAGTAATAATAGTAGGGGTGGCTGGGTGGCAGACAGAGCATTGGCCCTTGAGCCAGGAGCACCTGGGTCCGAATCCAGCCCCAGATACCCAATGATTACCCTGCTATGCGGCCCCAGGCAGGCCACCCAACCCCACTTGCCCTGCACCCTCCCCCAAATAATAATAACAAAAAATGTACTTCAGTCTTTGTTCCAACACCAACAACTCTGTCATTCTTTATGATAAGTCCATCACAAAAGTTACTTGCATATTTTTCCACCTTTGCCATTGCTGATCACAACGCCCTCCTTTGGTATTTCTCCACTACCATGTACTATATTTTCTCTCTCCTTTCACTCTGACTCTGCTGTAGGGTTGCTGAGTGGTGCAGCAGACAGATCCCTGGTCCTGGGGCCAAGAAGCCCTGAGCCCCCATACCACCCCTTGGGCCCAGAATCCACCTGGCCCTATGGTCCTGGGTAGGCCATCCAATCCCAGCCCCTTGCAAGAAGTAAAAAAGAAAATGTGTTATATCTGACCACTATCCCCCCATGGTCCATCCTCTCCTCCTTTATTTACATCCCCACCCCTTTCCCCTGCTCCCCCCTCCTTCTTACTCCAGATGTCTATACCCCATTGAGTATATTTGCTGTTTCCTCTCCTAGCCATCTCTGATGAGAGCAAAGGTTCCCTCATTCCCCCTTGCCTGCCCCCTTCCATATCATTGCAATAGCTCATTGTAATAAAAAAAAAATCTTATTATGTGAAATATCTTGGACTATTCCCCCCTCTCCTTTTTCTTTCTCCCATTACATTTCCCTTTTTTTCCCCTATTAACTCCATTTTTACACCATATTTTATCTTCGAATACAGCTTTCTCCTGTGCTTCAACTATAAAAGCTCTCTCCACCTGCTCTATTAACTGAGATGGTTCATATGAATATTATCAATATCATTTTTCTATACATGCAGTTCATCCTCATTAAGTCCCTCATATTTCCCCCCTCTCCTCCAATCTCCATGCTTCACCTGAGTCCTGTATCTGAAGATCAAACCTTCTATTCAGCTCTGGCCATTCCAAAAGGAACATTTGAAATACCCCTGGTTCATTGAAAGTCCATCTTTTTTCCCTGGAAGAGGACATTCAGCCTTGCTGGGTAGTTCATTCTTGGTTGCATTCTAAGCTCTTTTGCCTTCCAGTATATTGTATTCCATGCCCTATGAGCTTCCACTGTAGTTGCTGCTAAGTCCTGTGTGATCCTGACTGCAGGTCCACGATATTTGAACTGTGTCCTTCTGGCTGCTTGTAATATTTTCTCTTTGACTTGGGAGTTCTGGAATTTGGCTATAATATTCCTGGGGGTTGTTTTTTTGGGATCTCTTTCTCGGGGGGGGGGGGATAGGTGGATTCTCTCCATTTCTATTTTGCCCTCTGCTTCTAGGATATCAGGGCAATTTTCCTGTAGTAATTCTTTGAAAATGATGTCAAGGCTCTTTTCCTGATCATGACTTTCAGGTATTCCAATAATTTTTAAATTATCTTTCCTAAGTCTGTTTTCCATATCAGTTGTTTTTTCAATGAGATATTTCACATTTTCTTCTAATTTTTCATTTTTTTGGTTTTGAAGTATTGATTCCTGATTTCTGGCAAATTCATCAATCTCCCTGAATTCTATTCTTTGTCTGAAGGATTTGTTCTCCACAGAGAGTTTTCTTATCTCTTTTTCCATCTGGCCAATTTTGCTTTTTAAAGCATTCTTCTCCTCCATAACTTTTTGAACTGTTTTATCCATTTGACCTAAGCTGTTTTTTAGCATGCTATTTTCTTCAGCATTTTTTTGGATTTTCTTGACTAGGCTGCTGACTTCATTTTCATGTTTTTCCTGCATCTCTCTCCTTTCTTTTCCCGGTTTTTCTTCCAACTCCCTCATTTGATTTTCAAAGTCTTTTTTAATCTCTGTCATAGCCTGAGCCCAATTTCTGTTTTTCTTGGAGTCTTTAGATGCAGGAGCTTGTGCTTCCTCATCTTCAGACTGAGTATTTTGATCCTTCTTGGGCTCATTTGCAAAATATTTCTCAATGGTCTTCCTCTTGTTTCTTTGCTTGCTCATTTTCCCAGCCTAAGCCTGTTTTTTGGGGTGCTTCCTGAGCTTTTGGGACACTCCCACAAGGGTCTCAGTGTGTGAGGCTCTGTCCTCCCTCCTGGTCTGTGAACGACCATAAGCGCCTCCCCTCTGCCACAGGGCTGAGGTGGGGGGGCCCTGTTGTTATATGGGGGGGCCTAGACTGCTATCAGGATCTGAATGTGGTCAGAGCCCCAGAGTCCTATTCCTGGGGCTGAGGACAAAGCTGGACAGTCAGTCTCTCTCTCTTCACTCCCCTCCCTCAGCTCAATGGGCTCATGCCCTGGGGGCTCCTGCTTAGGGGGCTGCCTGCTTCTGTTTCCTGGATCTGGAATGCAGTGGCCAGGCAGCTTGCTGTGTGCCCTGAGGGCTGGGTCCCATGTGCTCACTCTGGCAGATGTCCTCAGCTGTTCCCCCACTTTGTGCTGGTGCTCCCCGGGGTGCAGCTCAGGAGACTCCTCTGCTGCTGTGAGCTCTGGCTCCCAGCGCCCTGGGGCTGCCTTCGGGAGGCTGAAGTTCTTTTGCTCTGGCGGCTGCCCCTCTGGCAGACTGCCCCTCCGACCCCGGGGAGCAGAGCCTTTCTGCTCTTTTCCAGGTTACCTTAAGTAGGAGAATTGCCTCACTGGGTTCCTTTGTGGGTTCTGTCTCTCAAAAGTTTAGTTAGAGTCCTTAGTTTATGAGTTTTTATCAGAGAGCTCCTAAGACTCGATCCCTTCATGTTGCCATCTTGGCTCTGCCCCCAATAGTTAAAATTTTTAAAAAAATTTTAAAAAATAAAATATGTGTATGATACACTTTGTAGAATTTGTAATATTGTATAATTTGCTATTGTTGTTAATGAGAAATACAAAGTAATATACTTGAGTTTAAAGAAAGGCAGCTGTAGTAATGCAAAATGAGGACAACTGAGCTACAATTATTGTGAAAAAAAAGACTTGGGAGATTGTAAACCCCAAGTGTTATTTAGCTGTGAATTGTTTTGTTCAGAGTACAACACAGTGTGACATGGCAATCAAAAAAGTTAATGTGTTTTTAAGTTAAATTTTGTTGTTGTTCATTTGTTTCAGGTGCATCCAATTACCACTTGGGGTTTTCTTTGTAAAGATATTGAGGAGGACAGCTAGGTGGGGCAACGAATAGAGCACTGGCCTTGGAATCAAGAGAATCTGAGTTCAAATCCAGCCTCAGACGCTTACTAATTACCTAGCTGTGTGACCTCAGGCAAGTCACTTTACCCCAATTGCCTTGCCAAAAAAAAAAAAACCAACCCCAAAACAAAAAAGATATTGGAATGGCTGGCCATCTCTTTCATCTTTACAGATAGGAAACTAAGGCAAACAGAATAAAGTGACTTGCCCAGCATTATATAACAAGTTAAGTATCTGAAGTTAGATTTGAAATTGGAAGGATGAGTCTTTCTTACTCTAGCCACTCTAACTGCCCCTTGGATTAAAATTAACATAGTCATATTATCCAGATTAAGGGATATTAGAATTTTAATCTGTTCTGATCAGTCTGTAGTTGTAATATTATGTTCAGTTCTGGGCACTATATTTTAGGGTAGACACTGACAAATTGGAATGTCTAAAGCTATTAAAAAATCCTCTAGTGCTTTAAGTGTTATGGTATTGTATAAATGAATCAATTTAGGTAGTATTATCAATTTATTATATCTACTTGACCTTATCATAAGCAACATTTCTCCAATATATGGATTGTTAATGTAAAGAGCATTTTTGTAATTTTATTCATACAAAAAAAGGAGTACAACCAAGATAGAGCAAGTTAATTCATACCTTATGAGGTGTGGTTAAAAAGATTGGGGAAGTGTAGGTTAGAAATGAAACTCATAGAGAAATTTGATATTTATCTTCAAGAATTTGTGTGGATGTGCTATTATTTTTGTCTCGTTTGGGCCTAGTAGACAATACTTGGTCCAAAGGATGGAAATTTCAGAGAGTCAGATTTCAACTTGATATAAAGGGGGAAAATACATACTGAGATTGTCAAAAAGTGAAATGGACTGCTTCAAAGCTCAGGGAGTTGACTCAATATCAGGTCATTTTGATCATTGTCTAAAAAGATATAAGGGAGATTCCTGTTCAAATACAACTTGGACTAGATCATTTCTGAGGTCCTCAAGTCTAAGTGTCATCTCACTTATGCCCTTTGTAGAGATGTAACTACACAGATTTCAAAGCAATTTCCTTCATATAATAATGAGAAAGAATAAAGTTGGACACAAATGGATACTTAAGAACAGATGCTATAAATTTGAAGGTAAAATTTCCAATTAACACCATAAACTAGTTTAAATGTATTTGTTCTTCCGTAACATAATATATAACAACTTTCCTTACCTCTTTGACCTCTAGTGCTACAGAAAGGACACTATGATGACGATACAAAGCATGTATTCTTGGAGGACTTCTCTCTTGTCACCATCTTGACTTCAGTTGCTTAATTTTGTAAACTTTTATTTTAGCATTCAAGTTTTACACAGGAGCTCTCAATCCAAAGGTAACTGACTAGACTTAAATGGTATGAGCCCCTTACTATTACCATTTGTTTTCTAGCTGATAATGTGTTTTCTGGGCAAGTCTCAGAAGGGATTCTTGATTCTCAAATTGATTGCTATAGAATTCACTTTTATAACCCCAAAGCAATGGGGTCAAGTGGCTTGCCCGAGGCCACACAACTAGGTAATTATTAAGCATCTGAGGTTGGATTTGAACTCAGGTACTCCTGACTCTAGGGCCCGTGCTCTATCCACTATACCACCTAACTGCCCCCCCCCCCAGAATTCACTTTTAAACTATTATTGTTTCTGTAGCAACTAAAACTTGCTTTATTTTAAATTTCTCCTCCATCCCCTTATGTGGAAAACCTCAGATTTTTTTTAACTTCATTTTACCTTGATTCTGAAGGGAAAGTCATAAACTTTAAAACTGTTTGTGGGCAACTTGCTCTAGAGGTTTGTTTTTATTTTGTTTTTTAGAATATATAATCTTTTTAATACATAGTAAATTATAAACAATAAATAATTATGGTTGCTGCTTCTCTGCATTTTTACTGATTTTCTTTGGAGCTTGGAATTCTTATCCTTATCTCTATCTCCTAGTTTCCTTCAAGCTTTAGCTAAAGTCCTACTTTTTTGCAAGAACCTGTCTTATCTCTCTTAATAATACTCCCTTCCCTCTGAGATCATCTCTATTTTAATCTTGTGTTTATATATTGTTTGTACATAAATGTTTGCAGTGTTATCTCCTGACATTACTATAAGAGCAGGGAAATGCTTATTGACTTGACATAAAGAAAGAGAGGTTCTTCACAAATCATACTTCCAAGTAAACATTGTATTCATCACTAACTGTTGGCAATTATGTATTATTATTTTGCTTGTGATATGTTTTTACAGATGTTTGTGTGTGCAATCTGTATTATTTCCTGGTTTTGAAAATTCTTTATCTAGGAGAAGACTAGAAAGGGACACAAGGTTTTTCCCTGGCTAAATACAATACCACTTCTGACCGATATGGTATATAAAGGCAGAAATATAAGTGAAGGAGAATAATATTTTGTCTTCTTAACTTATCTTTGGTTGAGACACATTTATTTGCATGTCAAGTCATAAAGGAATTTGAAATGTCTAACTCTAAGTTAGATAATTATCTAGAATGGAGTACAAATGTTTTCAAATTTAGGGGTTAAAAAAACACTTGTTCTAAGCCTGCAGACTATATGCCTAGACTTTATTAAATAATAAAGAGATCACTTCTAAAGATCTATAATATTGTCTTTGTCATAGAGAAATTTTCATTATTGAACCCTAATAAATGAACTGATATGGACAGGGGATGATGATCTTGGATATAAGACTGCAGAATCTGGTGGCAAAGAATATAGCTAATATGTACCCAGAAGCTATTACAAGACTCAGAGATCTTTAGATCAGCAACCCCGAGGGAGATAACATCCATATTGGGAGGAGTTTGATGACATTCCCAGAAGATCTACATTGTAGGTATGGATTGTTCTTTGTTTTCTCCACGTTCCCTTATCACCACTAACCCCTATCCATTCACACTCTCCCTACAAAAGGTCTACCTATTTGTAAGAGACTGCCCTAAGTTTATAGGGAGGAATGAACTTTCACTCATATTTTTTTCATTAAATTACCTTTGCAATAACTGTGAACTTTGTTTACTAGTGAAAAAGAGGGTAGCTAATAGCATAGTACTTGAATTCAGGAAGACTCAGCTTTATGAATTCAAATCTGCCCTCAGATATATGCTATCTGTGTGATCTGGGCAAGTCACCTAACACTGTCTCAGTTTTCCCATCTGTAAAATGAACTACAGAAGGTAATAGCAAACCAGTCTGTATCTTTGCCAAGAAAACCACAAAATGGTGTCATGAAGACTCCAACTGAAATGATTGACCAAAAACAAAATTACTAGTGGAAAAGTAATTGTAAACTATGGTTTCAAATGGATGTAGATCCGCAAAATGACTTAAATCTAGTTTGGCTATTCCAGGAACCTTAAAATAAAGAGAAATACCTTTGGTGTTACAAAAAAATACCTGAAAAGTGCCTTTTAGTGATCCTATGTGAGGTCCAGGAAAAATGAAGGAAGACCTCCTGGAGGAGGTGTGAGATTTTAAAGAATAGGTAGACATTCAAGCAGGAGATAAAAGAAGACAATACAAAAAATTTCTTAATAGCAGACTTTCTTTTTTCCCCCTTTTTATCACCAGCATCCAATATAGTGCTAGAGATGTTTCATAAATGATCACTTAATGGATAGAATAATACTTGAATAAGATTTACAAAGAAATTGTGTATCTCCTGCTTTAGGGAATGAGAAAGTTATAGTCAAGCTTTCCAACTATACATAGTTCCTGACATTCCCAAAGAAAAATGTTTGTGTTTGGGCGTCAAAAGTATCTCAGGACCCCCCCCCCCCCCCCAACTCAGAAGTTTTGAAAATCAGTTTGCTTCCCTTAGAATCTGGTTATGTTCTCTCTTCCCCTCATTTTTTTTTTGTACTCCTCCTTGTCAAAGTTTATTTTTCCTTAAAACAATCATAGATAAAACTGTTTCAAGGCATCAGTTTAGGCAAAAAATGTCATTCAGTTCTTCTGCTGATTCTTCACTGAATCTGATTGAAAAAAAAAACCACATTCTTTGTGGAAGCAACAGAATGGTATTTCCAATTACATTGTCAAAGGTGCATGAGATCCACAAAAAGAGAAATTCCAAGCATTGATCAAGATAAAATATCACAAACTTGACCTTTCCACCTCTGACTTCTGTTTAGGTTTAAGGTAAATAAGAAATATTTTCTTCCTTTTCTAAAGTTAATTTTGGTTATCTCTCCCTAGAGTCCATTTACTGGAGTTCAAGCCCTCTTGACCTTGGGTAACATTAAGAGCTACTATTCAAGAAGAATGTATGCCAAGACTTCACGTGATCACCACACCCTTGAAGATGAAGAAAGATGGAGAAAGAAGGCCCTTCTGTCCCAGATTTAGGTTGCCTAATCAGGGCTGGGAATCTTTACGACCAGTCTGTCCTTCAGAACCGGTAACAAGTTTCTGGTGTAGGCGAGAAAGGCATCTAAAGTGGAGGTGCGGGAGATGCGGAAGCCCAAGATTCACCGGAGGTGACACATCTTCATTCTCTTGCCACCTGTGTTGAGCAAGACTCTCTTTGTGGTCAGAAAAGTGAAAACCAGCTCGATCTCCCACACCGTCCTTTCGGATGTTCTCATTCATTCTCCACTTGAGTTTTGAGACAAAAACTCCCAAGGCTGGGCCAGTGGTTCCTTAAAGTTCCTCTTTGCTGTAAGCTCCCCCATTGCCCTCCCCACATCCACAATTGGGAAATTTGACTCCGGGTTCTCTAGGAAGCACGTAGGGCGGACTTATCTGTTCTGGTCTTCACTGAGCATCAAACCTTGCAGCTTCCTTCTCCTTCCCCCACCTGGAGGGTGGAGCCCCGGCCCGCCCCTGCCTCTTACAATTCCAGCTGGCCAGGTAACTGGGCTGGGCTTGGAGCAACACCTTTATAGGAGGAAGACAAAAAAACCCCCCAAGACAAAAAGTCTTCACTGTTCGACTGTCTTGACAGTCCGGTAGAGGCATCCCAACCTGCCACTATGGGTAAGTGAGAGGGGAGAGAAACTTGGTGGGTCAGAATCAAAAGTTTTGCCAAACTTTCTCAACTTCTGCCTTCGCTGCTGCAGAATGTCTGCAGTCTACAGACCTCGGGACCTAGCGGGTGAGCCAAGAGACTGAAGAGCCCAGGGTGGTAGGAGCTGGGGGTGGAAACGGGACCCAGGGAGGAAGCACACAGCAGTGAGCCCCCACCCCTATAGCAAGCCTGCTCCGAGGAGCATTGAGTTCCCCTTACCCCAGCGCCACCCCTCCCCCGGAGGAGCAGGAAGCCCATTACTCAGAGTTCACAGAGAAGGAGCGAGCCCACCACGGTGGCAGTGAGCCCCCACTGAGTAGCTAGGAGCTCTTTTGATTAGCGGCCAATTAACCTCCCCTCCCCTGCGAGTGCTGGAAGCCCACTCCCCTCCCCACCCCCACCCTCCGGAGTCGCGGCGAACCCCCTCGGGCTAATGAAGCTGAAGCCGGGACCTAGGATTTAGCAACGGATCAAAGCAGAACTCAGCCCCGGCTTAGAGGGCCCCTTCTCGGCTCCATTGTCTACCAGAAGGGGCCAGCCCCCCCCCCCCCCCAGGAGTCCTCGCAGCCCCGCGGCTGTGGTGGGGGAGGCAGTGCGAATGGAACCGAGCATCTGCAGGAGGAAAGAGGGAGAAGAAGGCGTCCTCTGAGGTCACTGAAGTCCTTTAGGTTGGGCCCTCAAAAGCTGAACAAATCTTACCTTGACTGGTGGGCAGCACCAAAGGAGTCTCCCGCCTTGGTAGGCATTAGTCTTCCCTGCAGCCTTTGGCTTTAGGGAAGAGAAACCTGGACTCCGTCTTTCCTGGCTATTTGTGTAGAGGGGATGCTTGAGGAAGGAGGTGGGAGGTTGGAGAGGAAGGAATGGAGAAAGGAAGAGAGCTCAGAGCGGTAGAAAGTTTGTGTGTGTGTGTGTGTGTGTGTGTGTGTGTAGGCAGAACCTAAACCTTGCCTCCTTATCCATAAAACTCCTACTATGAGTCCTTCCACAACGGGGCATCCTTTCTGAATCCTAGCAGCGATTTTGCACACCTGCTGTCTGTACAGACACAAACAGAGACAGAGGCAAAGTTCCCTATCTTGGGAGGTCCTCTTTCTAAATAGCCAGCTGTCTGAAAATGTCTTCCTTTGCCAGTTTGAAGTATTAACAATTGTACAATAACAAATTGAGGTATCAAAGGACTAACATCAGTTGATCCTAGTTCTGAGTCTTTGGGAGAGGAGGCTCCTGCAAAGTTTTGGAGACTTCAGGGTGTGCCCACCTCTCTTCTCCTCAAGGTTCTAGTTTACCTTTTTCCTAATGTAGAATTATTTTTCTCATAAACCAGTACATTGCACAGCTCTGAATAGACTCCAGTTTGTCGGTGTTTTTCTTAAAATTTGGCATCCAGATACTAGTTGTCATTTCTGCCCTTTTCTCCCTCCTCCTACCCCTCCTCTCCCAAGCCCCCATAATATGTTTAACTTGGTAAAGGCATTTTTGGTTGTGGTTTTGGTTTTGGTGGAGAAAGGGAAAGAAGACAAATTTGTCCTGCTTAAACAATGGGAAGGAAGGGGGGGGATGTAGAGGGAAGGGGGAGGGGCAGAAAATGAAAGTCCAAGCTTTTCAGGTATTAGGAATTGTTAAATCTGACACTTGGGGTGAACAAATATTATCAAATTGTGAGTTTGTTTGGCAGGGCTTTAAAGGGGTAGTGATCTCCAGGAGCTAGGTTGTGTTTATATTGTCTTCCCTCTTTACTGCTTTTGTGAAATGGTTCCTCAATAGCAACTATTCTGTCAGGGAAAAAGAATCTCTGCCTTTTCGACAGAGTGTTCTGGAGCTAATTCTCATGCTAAAGTTTAAAGCTTGAATAATTCTGCATCTACAAAGCATAAGAGGCCTGGCCTCATACCACCTCTGGTGTATTGAACTCAATTTATGGAAAACAGCAAATCAGCCAGTTGAGATGAAACATGGAGTGAGAGGTGGAACAATGAAAAATATTGCATTGGAATATTTGGAATTGGGAAAGGTGGATTGGAACCAGATTATATTTTGTCTTAGAGGCAATAGAGAGCCACTGGAATTTCTTGATCATAGGATCCTATATGTAGCACAAACTGTGCTCCAGGAATATCAGTTGGGTAACTGTGTGAAGGGTGGATTGGAGAAAGGAAAGGACCAATTAGGAAGAAAATAAGTCTTTATTTAGTACCTACCATGTGCCAACATTGTGATAAGCATGTTATTAATATTTCATTTGAACCTCACAACACCCCTAGAAGGGCAGATGTTATTATTGTCCTCATTTTTGCAGTTAAGGAAACTGAGGTAAACAGGTTGAGTGATTTGCCCAGGGCTCATAAGTATCTGAGGGTAGATTTGAACTCAGGTCTTTCTGAATCCAAGTCTGGTGCTCTATTCACTGGGCCAGCTGGAGACTATTGATCTAGTTTTGGTGAGAAATGATGAACTGAAAATAGTCTTTTGAATGGAGAAAAAAATTAAGGTTGTGACATATTATAGAGGTAAAGAAGCCTTGGCAACTTATTGAATGTAATGGGTAAGAAAGAGTGAATGTCTTCAACAGAAATAAATGAAGGGAGCAGGAAGACAGGTTTAGGAGAAGAGATCTCTTTTGGAATATTTTAATTTTGTGGAAGTATATGGCACATCCAGGTGGTGATGTCCAGTAGACAGAACAGAAATTCAGATATGAGGAATGGATACATAGATGTGGGAATCACCTACACAGAAATAATCAATGAAGTTACTGACTATGTGGCAAGAGAAGTGAGTTGAGAACTTTGGGAGATAACCTGGAGTTAGGGAGAAAGGACTTGAATGGTGTCAAATAACTTTGGACAGCTTTATCTGTTTTCTAGCCCAATGATGTCAAATCAAATAGAAATCTCAGTTTGAGAAATTTGAGATTAGTAGGAGCTACTAATCTATATATGGCTTTGGGCTGCATATTAATTTAGTTTTAAAATGTATGTATTATTATTTTAACTTTGTTTAATTTTTCCCAATTTATTTTAATGCTGTTCTGGTCTCACTAGGGAATCATGTGTTGTACTTCCCGTATTACATTTTTTTTTCTAGATTATTTTAGCTATCTACAAGAAACATTGATGAAACCTTTCCTAAGCCTTTGGAAGATGGTAATACAATAGACTACACAGTCTTAGTCTTTAAATCTATAATGGACACTTGAAGCTGGGAAAATGTGGGCAGGAAAACCGTTACACAAGTAATAAGAGACTATATCTAGAAAACTGCCATTTGAAGTGGTCAGTACTGTTAGGAAAAATTGACTTTTAAACAGATTAACTTCTCTTGAATGACTTCTGAGGCCTCTTCCTCCCTTGAATTTATATTCCTCTGATCATTAAAGTGTTTCCTAAGATTCAGCTTGACAAGTTCTGCATTATACATATTTCCACTTTTAAATACAATTCATTACTCTACAGTGTATATAGAAATGTTCATTTATTTGGTGTTTTAAGTTCAGAATAAAAAAAAAGCTCTAGTGCTATTTACTAAGAAGCTTTCCTCTGTTCTCCAAGCTATTAGTCCCATCTCATCTGAGACTACCTCCCCTCCATCTACTCTACTTGTCTTGAAGGTATTGGTTTATATTGTGTGTCTGTGTGTCTGTGTGTGTGTGTGTGTGTGTGTGTGTGTGTGTGTGTGTGTGTGTGTGAGAGAAAGTATTGTCTTTCCTATTAGCCTTTAAATTCTGTGAGGGCAGTGATTATTTTTGTCTTTTCTGTGTCTCCCGAATTCTTAACTTCCCAAGTAAGCAGTTAAAAACTGTTTATTGACTGTATTTGGCATGGAGTAGACAAGGAAATGTGGGAAATAAATGTGTCCATATCTAGTATAGTTATTTATAGGGAAGGGAAGTCAGATTTTTTTTAAGGTAGAATAGAAAAATATGGGATAAGAAATAGGTTTAGTTCAAAATTTTGATAAACTGTATTATACTTATATGTAAACAATAAAAGAAAGTATTTGCAAAGCTAATTTGATAATTTAATATGGAAATATGTATTGAAAATGTTACATAATTGTTATTTACAAAAATTACTATAGGAACATAAGTGTCCTCCATTCTGCAAAATAAAGTTGCCACTCTGCAACAATATTTTCCTAATTCTAGTTAATAACCCCATTTACTTAGTTCAGAGCTCTGAACTCAATGAGGATAATGTCTTTACAGAATGAGTTAAAAATCTTGAATGGAACAATATCCTATCCTATTATATGGTAGGTCTTGTAGTGCTGAGGTTTATGCTAAACATTTGGAAATCAATTATAACTGAAGATTAGGGTTTGAGATAGGCAGAATTAAGGCAATAAAGTTAAACTTTGGGTCATAGTTCTTCTGGTGTCAATGGAGATGGAATGAGCCTGAATTTCATCTAGTTGTTAAGTAGGCTAGCAGGTGTGATGTGAGGGAATTACCTCTGGAGACCTTAGTCAGTAATTAGCCCTTTTAAAGGGGGTTCAGGCAAAGGTAGGTGCAGAGACCTAAAAGAAATGGACAATAGGATAGGTGAGAGAACATTACTGGGTTACCAGCCAGGATCTGAAGAACTAACTCAGTGGATATATCAAAACCAGAGTGAACAAAATCAGATAGAATAATCATGATGACAAAACTAAAGAGCAGACAAGTCACAGAGAGAGGGCAGATCCACTAAACTCAGACATTTAGGAGACATGATTGAAGTCAGTTGCATATTGATGAGGTCTTCACAGGAAGATTGACTAGTAAAAGCTGGTAGGTATTTTCTCATGTAAATTCATAGTCCTTGGCCCATTAGCCTAGAATCTGTGGTACTTTTCTGATTTGTCATGATACCCTTTTGTTATTGGTTAGTTGATTTCAGTGTTGTTTAGTTACTGGTTTTTGCAAAGATATTGGAAGAATCTGCCATTTCCTTCTCCAGCTCATTTTACAGATGAAGAAATTAATAGCGTTAAGTAACTTGCCCAGGGTCACTCAACTAGTAAGTATATGAGGCCAGATTTGAACCCAAGAAGATGAGACTTCCTGACTACAGGCCTGGTACTCTATCCATTTTGCCACCTACCTGTCCTTCCAATTTTCTTAATTCCTATATCATAGCTGTTATCCTTTTTTGGTATTATGGATCTCTTGAGCAATCTATAAAACTATGGACCCTTTTCTACATGGACCTTTGATCTTATTCCTTCTGTTTTCTACAGCAGATGGCCTCCTCTATCATCTATCATCTCACTAATTTTTAATCTTTCTACATAGGCTACTATATTTTCTGCTGCCTATAAATATATGCATGTTCCCCCCCATCCTTAAATATCAAATCTTCATTTGATCCTACTATTCCTGTTAGCTATTGTGTTCTATCTGGCCTCCCCTTCTTGATTAAACTCATTGAAAAAACTATCTATACTTGGTGCCTCCAGTTCCTCCCACATATCAAAGCCTGGGTTTGAATTCTAGCTATACCATTTCAAATCAACAAAGATTTATTATGTTCCTACTATGTGTTAGTCATTGTGTGACACAATTAGACACTGTGTGGGCATATAAAGAAAAGGCAAAAACAAGGAGCTCACAGTCCAGTGGGGAGATAAGATACAAACAAGATGCATGTGTGTGTGTGTGTGTGTGTGTGTGTGTGTGTGTGTGTGTACAACAATAGATATAGATATCTTCATTTGTATGCCTGTAAACATATACACAAGATGGAGTTAATTTTAGAGGAAAGGCAATGCTAATCTCTGACTGGGGCAGGGAAAGAATTCTTGGAAAAAAGTAGGATGAAGGAAACTGAGGAGACCAGAAAATAGAGGTAAGAAAGGAGAATTCCAGTATGAAAGCCAGTGAAAGTATGCTGAATTGGGAGGAATGTTAATAATAGTAAGGACAGAATCGTAGTATCATAGAGTAAGTGGAGGAGAGAAAGGAAGAGAGGAAAAACTAGAAAAATAGGAAGAGGATAGGTTTAAAGGACCTTCAAAGCCAAACCAGATTTTATATGTGATTCTAGGGGCAAAAAGAAGCTACTGTAGTTAAATGAATAGAAAAGAGACCTGTACTTTAGGAAGATAACTTTGATAGTTGAGTAAAGGATAGATCAAAATGAGAAAAGTCTTAGCATAGTGTGACCTAAAGAAAGTCATTTCAAGTTTAGTTTCCTTGTTACTTATACTGTTTAACTTAAAGTAGCTGAAAATGCTGTATAAATGTGAGCTATTACTCTTCCAGGCCAAAGGTAATCCAAACTTAGAAGGCAAAATCCTTGCCAATACAAGCTATGGACATAGGCAGTGTGGGGACATGGGAAGGAGTAAGGATGATTAAGAAGATCAAAGAAAGAATATGTATATTGCTAGGGAAGTTTAAGAAATAGGATAGAACTATTCTATTTTGCCTCTGTAATCTCTGTTAAAGTCAAAGATCTTTAAGACATAAAATTTAAATTGGTGAACAGTGAGATTAAAAACCTATGATAAATGGATGATTTAGTGAGAGTACTTGTCTGCTTTTTATGGTCAAGTTAGGAGACTTGATTAAAACAGCAAAAACAATAAATAAACAATTTAGAAATTATGCTTACACCAGTGTTTCAGCACAGAAAAAAATTATAATGGAAAATGGGAGAGTTGCCATAGGACACTAAGGAATCAAATCAATCTCAGTCTCTCTCTCTCTCTCTCTCTCTCTCTCTCTCTCTCTCTCTCTCTCTCTCTCTCTCCCCCCTCCCCGTCTTCCTCCTCTATCAAAAATGGGAAGGGGGTTTGTAAATTCTTTGAACTATAATGAATTTTACTTGGTTTCACATTTTACAATGTTGCAAGGAATTAGTTTATGAGTGCTTAGAAAGGAAAGCAATGATGATAGAAAGTCATGTTAATTTGTGGCATGTCAAAAGAGACTGCTTTATTTCTCTTTGGCAGAGGTACTAGATGGGAATGCTATTGAAATCAGACAGATTTTGGCAGGTTTTTAGGATCAAGGTATAAAGTGGTATATAGGGCTGAAGCAGACCTTTGATGTCAATCTAGTAGTTCATTCCATTTCAAAGATGAACCACTGAAGACTTATAAAGACTATCTATAATCACACACAAAATCTTCTAATTCTACATCCAGCATTCTTTCCATTGGACTGCATTAAAAATTTTCGCATCTTCTGGGGAAAAGATGGATAGATGTCATCTAGATGAAAGAAATTATATGAAATCAAAACTGGTTGAATAATTGGATCTAAAGAATTATGAATAGATTGAATAAGTTAATAAATGCAAAGTACTCCAAAAACCCTAAAGTATATATATGTATGTACTTATATATATACATATATAAAATATTAGTTTATTAGTATGTATTTGTAATAATGTCATAGATCCATCTTTAGTCCTTTTCAATAGTTTGATCCATGATTAGATGGCCCCCTTTATCAGATTTTTAGATGATAAACCCAAACATCCACCATAGTAGATGACAGAATTATATCCCACAGAGATTGGCTAGCTAAGAATAATGGGATGAAGAAAATAGATTTAAAAATATCCCATGACACAAGCACAGTATGGGAGAAAAGTATGATTACATAGGTATTACAAAAAGAGATGAAGAGGCAGCTCTTAATGAATTACAAAATAAACCACTTCACAATTACAAAGAATCCTCCCCATATGAAACATGTATCTATGTTTTAATTTGTATCATAGTTATGCAACCTTCTGCTGCCAGGATTTAAGACAGCAGCTAGTCTACCATTCCCAGTGAATATCAACACCATTCACTTTGCAATCAAATAGTGGTTTGCAATTTATTTTGGGAAAAAAGGAAAATAATTAATCTATTGATTTATAAGCCTTAAAAACATTTTTGCTTCCATCACTTGTATTATGTGATTTGATATTGAGTTCATACATTTTTAAATTCATCATGAAACCATAAATGTATTACATTGGATATAAAGCATTCTTTTGACAAACTCATTTTTTGGTTCTATCCTTGATCATAGCTCATAGGATTTCAGTAGGGTATAAATCAGGCAAGTTCTCAGTCTGTTAAAACATTTTAATCTCCATCTTTTTGATGACTTTAATACTCTTTGGTGAAATGTAACTGATCTGATTTTATAGAAGGAGTTTTTCCTTTGGGGAGCGTGTAATCACAGGTCAAGTCCCCGTTACTAGCAGTAGAATATGCTACTTGAGGAAGGAACCATAATTAGTTTAAAATGTCTGTGATTTGTTCAGTATTAATCTTCTGATGATCAGAAGACATAATTATTTAGAATATCCTAGTCCTGGACAATAGCTAAAGGCTTTTTTACTATAACTTAAAAAGCATATCTGAAGGAGGTCACTCTGAATTATCTACTTTGAGTATTATTCATACCTTTCTTTACTGCTCACCATTCATTTCACTGGTCGTGATTGGTTTTTTCCTTTTAAAAAATAGTCAAGAAAAATGAAACATATGTTTCAAAACTAGTTGCTTGTTAACATTATTGATTTTTTGGTGAGCATTACATTCTGCATTCAGACTCTATCAGTTCTTTGAAGGTACATATCATTTTTCATCATAAGTACTTTGGAATTATCTTGGATAATTGCATTTCTGAGAATAACTAAGCCACTCACATTTAATTATACAGTGTTGTTGTTACTGTGTACAATACTGTGTACTGGGCACTCTATTCTCATTTTGCTCATCTCAGTCTTCCCAGATATTTCTGAAAACAACTTACTCATCATTTCTTTTAGCACAAACATATTATATCACAGAGGTAGCTAGGTAGCCCAATGGATAGAGCAGTGACCCTGGTCTCAGGAGGACTTCAGTCCAAATTCTGTCCAAAAACACTAATTAGCTCTATGTCTCTGAACAAGCCCTTAACCCTGTTTTCCTTAGTTCCTTGTTAGTAAAATGAATTGGAGAAAGAAATATCAAACTACTCTAGTATCTTTAACAAGAAAAACCCAAATGGGATCACAGAGAGTTGGATATAACTGAAACAAGTTAACAACAACATTCCATCACAATTACATGCCTTGACTGATTGTTCAGCCATTCTCCGATTGATGGACATCTTCTCAATTTCCAACAATTACCAATTCAAAAAGAACCACTATAAATATTTTTGTACATATCAGTCCTTTTTCCTTTTTCACTGTTGATTTTAAAATAGGAGATGGGAGTTTAAAAGAAGTAGAAATTACTAGATAAAATATGACCTAAAATTTGGGTTAACTGTGTATGAGAGGCAATATGGCATGGTGAATAGAAAGAACCAGGAAAATGTAGATACTTTAGAGTACGGGCTCCTGGCTCATATGTCCAAAAAGTCACTTAACTCCCTCATTGCTTTAGATAGCATTCTTAAGACCATAAATCTCAGATAAGGTTCCATGTTCCACTAGCAAGAATTTCCTTACCTGGGAGTTCCCTATATCAGCTCATTCACAGGTCTAAACCAAAGCTATCCCTATGAGTGTACATAATACAGAGACATTTTGTGCTCCACTTCCAACAATCATTATACATATCAAACATTGTGCAAGGTGTGAGGGAACACAATTACAAAGAATGAATTTGTCCCTCCCCCCTTCAAGGAGTATACATTCTAATGGGAGATTGAATACATGTTTAAGCATTGAGATAATCTAAGCTTGGAAAGTAATTAGAGACGAAGGGAACTAGCAGTTCATGAGGGTGGTGGTGGTGGTTGTTGGTGGTGGTGAGGAAGTAATGCTTGAACTGAACCTTAAAGGAAGAAAGAGGTTCTATAGGTAAGGAGAGGATGCATGGAATGCTTAGTGAGTAAAGAGAGCTTAGAGATAAAACCTTGACAAACAAAAAAAATCTCACCTAAAGTCGTACAAAGATGGGGTGTATAAAATACTGTAGCTGTGCAAATATTGAATTCCTACTGTATGGAAAGCACTATATTGGGTTCTCAGCATTTAAAGAGAAAAAGTCACTACCCTCAAATACCTTGCATTGTGCTAGGAGAGTACAACATAAAAAGATAAATACAATCAACTCCCTGGACTTCAGTTGTATCCTTCACAGAATGCTGGGATTGGACTAGATTTCTCAGGACCTTCCAGTCATAAAATAAGATTCAACTCTATCTTATGCCCACATGATCAATATTTGAAACATTGCCTTTTCTTTCTTTTTTTCTGTTGTTTTTTTTTTGGGGGGGGAGGAAGGTTGGGCAATGGGGTTAAGTGATTTCTCCAAAGTCACACAGCTAATAAGTATCAAGCCCAGATTTTTGAACTCAGGTCCTCCAGACTCCAGTGCTCAATTGACTAAGCCATCTGACTGCCCTGAGACATCCCTTTTTCAATGAGATTACTCACATACTACCTTCAGAATGCTATACTTAACAACTGACCCCCAGAAGAGGAGCTTCACTGTTGCTGTAAAGAGCCATGTTAAGATTCCCAATGTCTTTATTTTGATAGACCCCAACCTGGGGAAGGAATAAGGGAAAGAGGAAAAAGGTATACCGAATGCAAATTGGACATTGACCACCTACTAGTAAGTCTGAAAAGCAGGAAATGGGGAATCCT
Organism: Macrotis lagotis; assembly: GCF_037893015.1. Taxonomy (NCBI): domain Eukaryota; kingdom Metazoa; phylum Chordata; class Mammalia; order Peramelemorphia; family Peramelidae; genus Macrotis; species Macrotis lagotis. Next base: position 163,812,571 of record NC_133663.1, on the reverse strand, counting down.
TGCCTTCCCTGATGCTTCCTATTGGTAGTGACTTTTTTAGAATGGCAAAGGATTCCAGCAAACCAGTTATTTCACATTTCTATTGAAAATCAAAGTAAATAGAAGTGCCAATCTGGCTCATAGTTTCAGTTCTACCACTGTGTTGCTATGCTACCTGTATCTATCTGTTTACTTGTAATTTTAATAATCCCAAGACAAGTGCTAAGAATCAGTCACACTAACTCTCCAGGAAATCGGTGATTTCAAGTTACTACACCCTGTCTCAAAACACCATTTTAAGGTCACCTGGTGTTTTACCCTTAGGATATCATATTTCTCTTGCCTTTGTTAGGTCAAACTAATCTAAGAACTGTTTACCATTGTTATTTCAAATACTTCATATTAAATCACATATTGTTTTATGTTAGAGAATTTACAGATTGATTTATGTAGAAGATATCTAAACTGATCCTACTATTTCAATAAGAAAAAAATCAGCTTCCTCAAAGCTTTTCTTTTTGGAAAACAACTTGGATTTGTATAGTTTGGTTGTCTAAAATATTTTCAAGAGTACAAACATAACCCTTGAGCTATACATCTGATTTCTGTTTCTTAAACTCCCTGCTCTTTTTGATATCTTTTTACTCAAGTGATACTACCTCATACTCATTATGTCTTTTCATCACCTTTGGAATACTTGCATTTTAGATTCCTCAGGTTGTGATATATTATGATTTGCCATGATGGAGCATTGATTGGATAAAATGGACTATTGAGAGTTAATTTTCACAGCAATGAATAGCTTCAGATTACTGAAAATATTGAGCAATTTACCAGATGGCAAATCCAGCTTGATGTCTAACTTGTAAATTCTTCTCCAACTCATTGACCAACTGTCTAGGCAAGATATTTTTTTCTGAGCCATGTGCCTTTCCATTTATATCGCCTTTCTACTTTCCAAATAGTGAACAAACCATGGTACCAAAGAAAACAAATGTGACCCAGCATTTAAACTTAAAATCTCATAAGCATAAAAACTCAAATAGCAAAGTACACATCATCATCTTTGCACCTTAGTTTTCTGTCCCTGATAAATCTGTTGACTTGCAGTAAATTAAGATAAGAAATGCTGACTATAATTAAAAGCAATAGATAGCCTGAGGCTCCCTTACAGTTAGAATCCAATAACCTCTGATCTCTCCTATAAAGAATGTTTCAAGGAGGTTGTAAAGGTGACTACCTGAAGTGCTATAGGTGGGGCCTTACTTCAGTGCCAGAGGTCAAGTATTCAATCCCAGAATTTACTTGGTTTCTTATATTTTAGAGCTGGAAAAGACCTTGGAATGAACTGTTCTAATATTCTCATTTTAAATACAAGGAAACCTATGCTTAGGTTCTTCAAATCTTAACAGTCAGTACCTTATCCTAAATAACATAGGAGTTAAAAAACCAAGATCTCCAGATGCCAAATCCAGGGTTCTTTTCATGACAGAACATAGGTATGTTTAGTAATTTGGCTTTAGTATTATTTATTATGACTGGTTGATACATACCCACATCAATAAGATTACAGGCCCAATCTGAAAACTGAAAACTGCAGTAAGACCTCTCTATTGAAACTCATTTTTTTATTGTGAAATTCAATGACATTTTCTCATTCTTCATATATCACAATATTTCTGCAGTTTTCAAACCCAAAATCCCTTCCTTCTGGATATTTCTCTTCACTTGACTTCTCTAACACTTCTCTCTTGAATGTGTTATTTTTTTCACAACAACTTTCCCTGGTGTCCTCATCTCTTATTTCCCAAGTATAGAATATATATCCTGGACTGCTTTACTGAACACATATATTTCCATATCACATCTATGCAGATGACTCTCCAAGCTATATTTCCAGTCCTATTTTCTCATGAATTCTAGACAAAAATCTCCTATATTTTTAGTAACAACTCTATCAAACAAATCTAGAACAAAAACTCTTTTTTCTTTCCTCTCCCTTTCCTCTATTCTTCTTCTCAATATATCATGGAACAAAAGTACCACAATCTTGCCAGTCACCTGGGTTAGCCTCAGTCCTGGATCTTCTATTTCCCTATTCTCACCCAATCAATTGTCAAGTCCTTTCAGTTCTACCATCACTACATTTGATCTATCTGCCCCCTTCTCTCAGACACACAGACACACAGACACACAGACACACACACACACACACACACACACACACACACAGACACAATCCACAACCACACACACACACACACACACACACACACACACACACACACACACACACACACACAATCCACAACCTTATCTATTGCAATTCAGATTCTATTCTACTTGCCTTGAGAATTAAAATAGCCACAAATTGAGTTCCCAGTCTCTCCATCCTTCACATAAAGGAGACAGGGACAGAAAAAAACAAAAACAAAAACATCCCTACTATATATATCAGGCCCTGGGTCTGAGGACTTTTTTTATTCTCACAGCAACCTTAGGTAGATAGTTGTTATCATCATCATTTTACAGTTGAAGAAACTGGGACAGAGAGAGGTCAAATGACTTGCCCAGAGTCCCACTGCTAATAAGTAATTGAAGTTGGATTTTAATTTGACTTTTTTATTTCAGATTTAACTCTCTATCCACTGAGATTTAATTTAAATATTAAAGTGCCTAGTATGGTTCTAAGACTTTCTTCTAAGGTAGCTAAGAGTCCAATGCCCTTCTCTCTCCCATCCCCACTTTGCTAGCCAAAGCATCCTCTTCCAAGTGGAAAACCAGTTATCTTCTCTAGCAGATAATGGGTAAGTTTTCCAGCTAGTCTTTCACTATATCAATTAAAATAAGTAATAATTAGTTTTTATAAACCTAGAAAAGGATCATGGGATAAAGAATATGACTATGTAGATACTTGGACTCATTCACTTATGTCTTTGCTAAATAAATCAGAGGTTATCAAGTCAAAATGTTGCTTTGGCCCTTTTAAAGTAAACCCAATCACGTCACAGTGCTCTTCTTTTTTTCAAGAAGAAAAAATATAAACCAGGATATTTCACAATTTTATTTGCATGTCTGTAGGTGGGGCAAACATGGTTAAGTTCTGAGTTTTTCTTTTATTAATTTCCTTGTGACTAAGAAGGGTTTTAAATTGAAATTTAGTCAAACTGCCCTACTCAGTATATAAATCAAAGATCTTTATTTCAATTTTCCATCTGAAAATAAATCTAAAATTAATTAAGGTAAATGTGTAAAATTGTTTATAATGTTCTAGAAAAAGTTATTTCATAACTGAAAAGTCATATACTTTGTAATCCCAGTCACCAACCCAAAAATTTGAATTCCAATTTCAGCATTTATGATATTAATAAATAAAATATTTAGAAATATTTTATTAGACTTCCTGGTATGAACTGATTTTTTTCCCCCTTCCTTTTTAGGGACTTCCAAGTCACCGGTGAGTATATCATTTCAGTTATTCTTTAATGTTTTTCTTTTTTAAGACTTCCACATGTGGAAGGGCAGCTAGGTGGCACAGTCAATAGAGTAGGGGCCCTGGAGTCAAGATTTCCATATGTGGAAACAATTCTATTATATTCTTAAATTTTTAATGATATTTTTGATATTTAAATTTTAACTTTAAATATTTAAATTTTATTGCTATTAAGTAATCTTCATTACCTATTCCTTTTTAATTATGAAGAGATTATACTGATTAGTTAATTTATACCAGTATTTCATTCATAAATACTATCTAAACTTTTTTTAGACCAGCTTATTGTAGATAGGTGTGAAATGATTTAAGGTAAAGAATTCTCAATTTTTAAACTTTGCCTGTTTTGTAAAGCTTTCAAACTTTGGATAAGTAGCTAAATAAAGCTGTCTCTTGACTCTGAGAATACTAAAGTGAAATAAATTTCTAAGTGTCCATGATGTACACTTCAGTTGTGTAACTAGAATATTTTCTCCCCTTCCTCTTCAGAGTTGTCTTGGTTATCCTGTAAGCATCTTTTTCATTATTATCAATGAATTCTGTGAAAGATTTTCCTACTATGGAATGAAAGGTAATTATTTGAATTCATATTCTTCCATTAACTTCAACAAGTAATTTACCTGAATATCTTAACATTTTCTTTTTGCATTCCTTATCCCTTCCATGTATAGCAATTCTAGTTATATATTTCAAATATTTCATTGGATGGAGTGATAGTCTATCTACTGTCATCTATCACACCTTTATTGCTCTGTGCTATCTAACACCAATCCTTGGAGCTCTCATTGCTGACTCCTGGCTGGGAAAGTTCAAGTAAGTAGTTACTATTTTTTATTTAAGGAGAAATCTTCTTTATCAATTACAGATAGTATCTTTCTATTTTAGATTTTTGGGAATTATGGAGTAAGCAAATATAGAGTTTAAATATATAGAGAGTTCATCTTTAACATTCTTCAAGTAATGGAACAACATTTAAACATGTTATGTGTAGGACTGAAATATAGAGTTAAGGATGGATACATGGAACATCTTTCCTTTTAGGCCATGTAATTTCATTGGAATTAGAAACATGAATACACGCAAATAGAATGTACTGACTTTTATTAAATAAGTCTATACTATAGATGGTCAAAGAATGTGGGCAGACTTGAGCTAGAAAATGAAGAAGTGTAGGAAGGCGATCTTAATGGAAGAATGGCTTGAGCAAAGATTCAGAGGCTAGAATGTCAATTTTAATCACATTAAAGTAAAAAGTGTGCTTTTCTACTGCTCTGTTTAACTCCAGTCATTTTCCAAAATATAATATTATATGAGGCATATAGTTATAAAAAATCTCAAAGTAACAGTACAAATTATCATGAATATGGTATCATGAGCAATTGATGTTTATGAAATGGAGAAATTTTTGGCATGGGGATTTTACAAGTATAGATAGATCTTCTTATTCTAATTTTTTTGTTTTAAAGAACAATCATCTCATTGTCCATTGTTTATACTGTGGGACAAGTAGTTACTGCCATAAGCTCCATTGGTGAACTTTCTGGTACCCAGGATGGAAAACCTCTTAACCCTGCTTTACATATGTAAGTTGAAGCTTATTCTCTTATATAATTTTTTCTAACTTTAGCTTACTTCTTTCTTGCCTCCTAAAAAGATTGCCTATCCTTCATAGTCAACTTTTAGAAATAAAAGAGATCATCCCCCTTAATCATAAATTGAGTTTTGACTATATCATCATTTTGATCTCAGATGGTATTTTCTGTCCTTTGCTTTTGATGTTCTACTTACTTCCATGTCTTAGTCAAAAACAATTGGCATTGTGATCAGCTTCTCCTTGAGGCAACTGAAAGATTCCTAGTGACTAGTAGCTTGGCAAATGCAAGACACTTTCTCAGGGCTTAGATGGTACCTTTTTTGCTGACTTCAATATTTAAATCAGATGCTAACTTTTTGGGGGTATGGCCTAATGGCCTAGGGTCTAATAATGCCCTTTATTGTATGCTATCTTGTTTCTGTAAGCTTACAGAAAGCGAAGCTAGGAACTAATATGATGTTTTCAGAGAGGACAAGCCAAGTTGGGGGAGAAATTGTTCTTTCCAAAATTAAATCCCTTGAGTAATTTCTTTTCCATGGATAATTGTGGTCATTAAAGTAATAGATTTTTTTCATGCTCACAGTAGTAACACTTAGCATTCCTCTAAAAGAATTTTAATTTTAGGTAATATCCTCTAGCTATCCTCCTGGTTTTTCTGAAGTTTACAAGGTGCTTTTTCAGCATTAGTAGCCTTATTTATGTGTTCACTTTCTTTTCATGTAAATCTTTGAGCAGAATATCTTTAATAGAAAACATAATTTAACCTCACTTTTCTCTTCACTTATATATAGATGAATTTCCTGACTAAGACTTGCTGCTTTCTTGGCATTAACTTGTTTTGTACTCTAGTTAAAAAAAAAAAAGAAAATGAAAAAGTCTTTTCATTTAAAAAAAGTCATTGAGAGAAAATGTAGGGTGCTATGTCTGCCGACTCTGAAGGCAGGGTGAGTTATGTAACCTATTAGATAGATGAAGAATTACTAGTTTGAATCAGCAGGGAATTCCTACACACGTGAAATTATGTCTGGACCCCAAAATAACTTCCCTAACCTGTGCCATTTTGTGACAATGTGATTGCTATTCTATATTCCAGCCCTCTAGTAGGGATTTCCCATCCCAAGTATATTTAATCAATCCACAGAGACTGTCCCAGTATATTTAGTTTCATATCTTAATGTGAAGAGCTAAATTTTATAAAGATGTCAGTTACTTTACATAAACTGTCTATATTTAAAGTCTATTTCTTTATCAATAGTAATAATATTGGGGCAGCTAGGTGGCACAGTGGATAAAGCACGGGCCCTGGAATCAGGAGGATCTGAGTTCAAATCTCACCTCAGACACTTAATAATTACCTAGCTGTGTGGCCTTGGGCAAGCCACTTAACCCCATTTGCCCTGCAAAAACCTAAAAAAAATAGTAATAATATTAATATTAATTAGCCTTTATGTAGCATTTTAAGGTTTATGAATGTTATCTCCTTTGATCTTTACAGTGACCTTGTGAACTGGGTGCCATTATAATTAAATGACTTTCCCAGGGTTACACAGCTAATAACTATCTAAGGCAGGATTCAAACTCATTTCTTCCTGATTCAAAGTCCAGCACCCTATCCATTATGCTGCCTAGCTACCTAATTCTTGACAAGTTGTTAAGATATGGCTAATTGAATGTGGTCAAGAAAAGAAAACAAAGAGAAAAGCAATATACATTAAAAAAAAAAACCATTTTAGGCTTTGTTCCATAATTTTTGGTCTCAGTTCCATTGGTTTACTTACATCTGCAGCCACTTACTCAAGATTTAAGAGATATTTGATTTCCTAATCCCCAAGCTTTGGTGTGTCTACCCCTATAAAACTTATTACACCAACACTTAGGACATGTTCCATTCCTGCATCCATCCAGTAGACTTCCTAAGAAGACTAAACTCATTTAAATTGTAATTTCTACTTGTGATTTCATCAGATGATCACTATAGGAAAAAGTTAGTTCCTCTTCCCATACTACTTCAAAAAAATCACTTGAAAATTCATCTCCTGTTCTTGAATCAGCCATCTCTTAGCACTCCAGCATTCTTCCTATGTTTATAGGAACATAATAACTGATAACTTGATATATAGATCTCATTGCTTTGTATCTGTTAGCATAACCAACCAGACCCCCCCTACTCCCCTACACCCCTCCCCCCAGCAATATTAATCCTAATAAGTCTTTAAAGATCAATTTTAAACTGATTTTGTCTAACCTTTAGCTGGTCAAGTATGCCCCATACAGCTATATATTGTAGCTATAGAACTTAACTCCCTTATAATCCTACTTAGTTACAATTTTGTGGTATCAATCAAAGGCACAATAGTCACAAAGACACAATAAATTTGTGTCATTCCTCTAGACATGCAATTTACTTGGAGGAGAGAAAATTTATTGTATGCTACTAAGAAAAAGTAGACAAAATTTGTAGAAATCATAATTTCACTTATCCTCAATATATATTTGAGCCTGTTCTGTGTCACCATATCAAATATTGCAGAAAGGGAGTGTTGTTAAGATTAGAGAAGAGAACCCTGAAGAATGGATGCTTTTAAAACTTAATTTCTTTCCCTAGAATTTTAACGCTGTTGGGACTTGTCCTGATTGCTCTTGGTACTGGTGGAATAAAACCTTGTGTTTCTGCATTTGGTGGAGATCAGTTTGAAGAAAATCAGGTATGTGCCCTTTGTTGAAAATGGATATGGTGGGATTGGGTGGCCTGTCTGGGACCACAGGGCTGAGTGATTTCTGGGTCTCTGGGGTGGGACGTGGGCTTGGGGCCTCCTGGCCCCAGGGCTGGTGCTCTGTTCACTGCACCACTCAGCTGACCCCCAGCACATTTTTGAAGAGGGACAGAGTGAAAGGAGAGAGAAAATATAATAGATGAAAGTGGGGAGGAATGGATGGAGGGAATTACAATCAGCAACAGCAACTGTGGAAAAATATGGAAGTAACTTCTCTGATGGACTTATGATAAAGAATGTGATCCACTCCAGAGACAGAGCTGATGATATCAGAACACAGAATGAAACACATTTTTTTTCTCTTTCTTTCACTTTATTTGTTGTGAGGATTTTTATTTTTTAGAGGGGGGGAGGAATTATATTTACTCTTACAACAAGACTATTTTAATAATGTGTAAATAAATAAAATGTAAATTAAAAATTAAAAATTAAAAACCAACAAAAAATAAAGCAAACATAGCAAAAAAAAATAAAATGGATGTGGATCAATATGACTGGGAATAAAATTTCATTGACATAACTTCTCTTAGTCACTGGGTTTTTTCAACTATGCTTGTAATAACAAGCAGATGAGCTAATATCAGATAACCAATTGCTTTTTGTCCTTAAATGTTATTATTGATTTGTGCTCACTCTTTTTTTATATCCTTTTCATTACAGGAAAAACAAAGAAACAGATTTTTTTCCATCTTTTATCTTGCCATCAATGCTGGAAGTCTCCTTTCTACAATCATAACTCCCATGCTCAGAGGTAAACTATTTTAATCCATAATATTCCTACTTCTTTCACTTTCTTGTATGGTAAAATCACATTATTGAGTATTGGATTGGAAGATAGAACTTGAATTTGGATGCCAGCTCTGCTTCTGTCAATTTAGACCAAGTTTCTTAATCTCTATTGACTTCAGTTTTCTCAACTGTAAAATGAGGCACCTTCACTAGATGACTTCTGAGTTTCTTTCCAGTAATAACTCTGATCCTGTGAACCTTTCTTTTGTCCCTTGCTTTTTACCAAAAAGTAATAGAAAGTGCTTTGTCTTTCTTGCAGCTTAGGGTAGGAAGAGAAATCTGAACTTGGTTTCTAATCAATTTTATCTCTACATTCTAGCCCCTTACAAGTTTTATCTCAAATCTCAAAGCTATAAGAATGTTTTATTCATTAGTTTTAAATCCATAATGTAACTTTTTTAAAGCAAAAAGAGGCTAGGTGACATCCCAACTTCCTGCCTCCATATACAGAATGAACCAGAAATTGTTGCTTGAATTAAAGAGTATGATCATTCAGAAAAATAGTACCATATTTCTAGAAAAAAAAATTAAAAAGACTATTTGTAAACTAACAGAATTCACAGGATACCAATAGGAGTAACACAGTACATTCCAGTGCAATTCATCTGGATGTTGTCACATTTTAAGACTATAACAAGGTTGATTTCATAATAGATAAGAAGAAAAGTGGCACATTAAAACTTAATCCAGCTAACAAAATTTTCCTACCAACCCCCCCCCCAGGAAAAACAATAGTTGAAATAAGATATTCTGATAGTTAATTTCCAAACCAACTCCTTAGCAAAACTATGTTCTTTTTTATAAATAAAATTGTAATGATATTTTTTATTTTTGCATCTAATTTTCTCCCTATATTCATTTCCTTCTCAGACAGCTATCCATATAAGAAATAATATTTTTTTTTAGTTTTTGCAAGGCATTGGGGGTTAAGTGGCTTGCCCAAGGCCACACAGCTATGTAATCATTAAGTGTTTGATTTGAACTTACAACAAGACTATTTTAGTAATGTGTATTTGATTTGAACTCAGGTATTCCTGACTCCAGGGCCAGTGCTCTATCCACTGAGCCACCTAGCTGCCCCAAGAAATAATATTCTTAAGGAAAAATGAGAGGAATAAACAAAGATTAGTTGGATAAATTTGTAAGCAAAACTCTAAATCAAACTTAAGTGTAGTATGTTGGGGTAGTAGAAAGAAGAGAGGACTTGAAAATCTAGATTTCAAATGAAATTTAGAGCTAATTATCTAAAATAGAACTATGTTGAATTGTATAGGTTTGCTCATATAGTGTAAATATTAATGAAAGAAAGGTTTCTATTGCCTTCTGATGAAGCAATTTTTATCAAAATATGATAGAAATAAGTAAACCTTAATCATTATGTAAAATTTAATGTAAGTAAATTGAGTTCTCCTTTTTTAGAAGAAATCATTTTTAAGGGGATTAACACAATCCAACAATGCTACTTTCAAACAGCAATATTATAGCACAAATACTTATTGCTCTAACATCAGAAGATAAACTAAATTTTACTATGCTCTAACCAATTTTGGGAGGTCAGCAACAGGCCTGACATCAGATTCTAGTAGAACAAGAGAATATTGGGGTAAAGAAATTTTATATCATATTAAATGTTTTGTACTAAGCATTATGGGTATCTAACTGAATAGCAATTATTCTTATTAATGGTTCTAAAAATTATAAAAATCAATAATAGTGAGAAATTTTAACACTAATGGGGTATGATAGATGAAAAATCAAGTAAAGATCAGAAATTATGTTATAGATAGCATGAAATAAAAATTGGATTACTTTTGAAGAGAATTTAATGAAAATTAAAGGGAATATGTACTATTTTAAGAAATAATGAAGCATCCAAAAATGGATTCAGGGAATCAGTGACAAAAAATTCAAGCATATTTTAAAAACTCATATTATCCATATGAATCTGGACAAATCTCCTTACTTCAGTGCTCCAGACAGTTCTCTAAGATTGTCAATGGAAGAACTCTAACTGTTCTGTATTAGAAGAGGCAATTTCCTCACTAAAGGTTCTCTACACTGATCATCACAAATCTATAAAATAATAATAATAATAATAATAGTAATGATAATAATACTTCAGAAATATTCTACAAGGTAAAGAAGATCAGAAGGTACCTATGGCTGTGTATATCAATTCTATTAAATTAGAGAAACAATAGCATAATGATATTATAAACAGTATATAAAATTTGAGATTGAAACAAATTTGTATCAGTGAAAGATACTAGCAACTTGAATTTGTAGTTAGAGAACTAAAAGTGAGAAAATATATAAAAATCAAAAAATTATCAAAGTAACAAAAACAAATCTGGTATTTATGAAGACAAATTTAATAAACCAATAGTGAATTGAATCCAAAATAAAGAAAATAATCAAGTGATCAAAATAAGAGAACTCGATCAATGGAGAAATCTAAAAACTGTATTATAGTTTTATATGTTATATAATTATGTGATTATATATTATATGATATATTATGAAAATTAAGCATAAAATAAATGGATCCATAATTAGAAAAAGGTCAACCCAAACTGACAAAATAAGAAATCAAAAATCTTTTAAGAAGTTCATAAAGAACTAATATGTTAAAAACTCCAGAATCAAATGTTTTAATTCTAATGAACAAAGATTGTATTATCATGCTTAATTAACCATCTTAAAAATAGACACTTCCATGAGATAACTGCAGACATGATCCCTAGTTCTGTTAAGAATGAGGTAATCAACTATAGAACTATTACTGTAAGGATCAATGCCAAACTAGTAGATACAATAGATATGCCAAAATGATTATAATGATCAAGTAGGATGTGTGGAGCTGAAGTTGCATGTCATCCTTGTACAGGGGCCATGCTAATCTTCTCTGTATCCTTACAATTTTAGTATATATGCTGCCTAAGTGAGCATGGATATGTGGAAATGACTACCAGGATGAGTCAATTCTTAGGAAGTCAATCAGTATGATTGCTTCTTTTAAAGTTCTACTTTGTGGTTTAGTGTTTTTTAGTCTTGCATAGCTATTGGTTACCCCATTTGGCTTTTTTTAGTGTTTTTTAAAAATTTTATTTATTTAAGGCAATGGGATTAAGTGACTTGCCCAAGGTCACACAGCTAGGCAATTATTCCCCATTTGGCTTTTTCATGGCAGTGATACTGGAGTGGCTTGCCACTTCTTTCTCTAGCTCATTTTACAGATGAAGAAACTGAGACTAGCAGGATTGACTTGCTCAGGGTTACACAGTTAGTAAGTATCTGAGGCCAGATTTTGAAGAAGAGTCTTCTTGGACTCTAGGCCAGGCACTCTGTCTACTGTGCTACATAACTGCCCAACATTTTACTACAGTGCTCTATTGCAAAGGTTCTTAATCTTTTTGTGTCATAGACCCCCTTGGCAGTCTAATAAAACCTATGGAGCCCCTTCTCAGAATAATTTTTAAATCAATAAAACACATAGTATTACAAAGGAAATCAATTATATTGAAATAAAGATGTATTTTTGTTCAAGTTTACATACTTGTGAACAATTACTGGGGCATGGGTAGGAAGAAATAAATGTTTATAAAAACATTTCTCTTGTTTGAGTGGGGAACTGTTGGAGAAAGATCTTGAGAACTGACTTAGTAGGATGCATTAGAGAAAAGAGCTTCAAGGATTGTACTTCCACTACTAGATCCATTTTACTTGCTACTTCCTCCTCTCGGGTCATAAGAGGGTTCCTTTGGAAAGATTCAAGGAACAGATCCCAGAGGGCAGACCTTTTCTAAAGAGGCCAATTTCAGAGTGAGAACTAAAATCATTTCAAATGGATCAAGCTTCTTGGGAAAATAGTAAGCAGTTTGGCCCTGAGAGTGGTTAAGAAAACTCTTGATAACTTAGAGCAGTCAAAGTCCCAAGATCATAAAGTTGGAAGAGACTTTAGGAACTTTATGGAACCCTTTGGCTGTCTTGTTAAGCCTATGGAGTTCCTTCTTAGAATGATGGAAAACCAGTCATAGTGAAATGAATTTTTTCCTTCTGAGTTCATGGATCATGGAACTTCATCCATGGAACTCAAGCACTGCCTTATGACATTGCTGTGGCCCTAAGATCTCGAAAGTTATGAATTAAGTCCAAGCTCTGGCAGGTCCTTCCAAGATGGAAAATTACTGTTGTTGTTGGAGAACCAACCTAGCTCTTAGAGAACAGCTGTGCATTTACCCCATTTGCAACAACTTTCAAAGACTAGCTATTAGATTGTAGCAGGATTGTATTCTACTTTGATCAGTTCAACAAGGAACTGTGACATTAAGTATATTGAAAAAGAACCATTGTGTCTGTGTGTGTGTGTGTGTGTGTGTGTGTGTGTGTGTACACATTTCCTTCTCTAATTCATTTTACAGATATAGGATTATCTCTCTCTCTCTCTTTCTTTCTTTCTTTCTTTCTTTCTTTCTTTCTTTCTTTCTTTCTTTCTTCCTTTCTATGGCCTAAGGAGGTTTATTTAACAACTTTGGGGGATTGTGCTTTGGATGGCTTTTTATTTCAGCTGGAAAGGGAAAAATTTACCACCATGAAGTATTTATTTGGAACCATCATATATATTTTCCCCAAAATTGTTAATCAATATATTTTCTTGTTTAAAAATTTATTTTATTTTTAAGTTATTAATTTTACATTAATTTTATTATTTATTAATAACCATTACATTAATTAATAATAAATATTAATTTAGAAAATATTTTATAAAATTAGATAAGCATCCATAACATTGTGCAATAAAAAAAGATGATTGCATGTGAAACTGCATATCTACTATGCACAATTTGCTGTTCCTTTCAAAAGTACAACAAAATTGTGTAAATTTCTTTTTTTCTTCTTTTCCCACCCTTGAAATGATTAGCCCCCCCTCTCTATGTGTGTGTGTGTGTGTGTGTGTGTGTGTGTGTGTGTGTGTGTGTATAAATTTGTGTCTCTGTGTATATGTGTAAAATTATTAAATATTTTCTTACACATATACCTCCTTCCTTTTTATTTTTTGCTCAGTGAGACATATGTCGTAAAGAAGGAGGAAAAAAAGTGTGAGGAGACATCATTACATCCAATCAGTCTGGAAGTATATGTAATATTTCCTTTTTTTCCTTTTTTGAGAAGCAATTGGGGTTAAATGACTTGCCCAAGGTCACATGGCTAGTAACTATCTGGGGCAAGATTTAAATTTGGATTCTCCTAATTCCAGAGTCAGTGCCACCTAACTGTTCCTACAATATATTCACCTGTTGTTCCCTCCTTCCCCTGCAAAGAAGGGATCATAGACTCATAAGTTTAGGGCTAAAATGCATTGATTCAAACCCCCTCATTTTGCAGATAAGAAATTTGAGGTCCAAATACATAAAAGGATAATGTTTGTCCTCCATTCTTGAAGAAGGCCATGGCATCAGGGAGATGATGCCATGACAAGCACATGAATAGGATTTGAATGGGGGGGGGCTGTGCTAAGTCACTAGCCTCACTTTCTCCTCTAGAGTCATCTGGGTTCAGGGGCCAGATATGAATCAGGACAACTGGAGATGGTCCTATATTTGGGGCATTCAGAGTTCAGTGACTTGCCCAAGGTCCCACAACTAGTAGCTGGTAAGTATCTGAGGCTGGATTTGAATTCCCATCCTCCTGGCTCCAAGGTCAGTGCTCTATCCACCACCTAACTGCCCACATAAAAGGATGAGACCTCATAAAGAAAGTGTCAGAAATAGTATTTGAACCCAACTTCACTGACTACAAATATCTTTTCTTTTACATCATACAAGGGGAGGATAGTAGATAAAGAAATGCATTTTAAAAAACAAAGAATTCTTTATACTTGTTGAATTTTCTTGTGGATTTGTCAAAATTTTATAACATATGCAATTATTAGCACAGTAGGACATTTTAAAAATTCAATCAATATTATTTTATTTTCAGTTCCAAATTCTCTCCCTCCTCCTTCACCTCTTCCCACTCATTGAAAAATCAAGGCAAGCAAAACCTAGCCAAAAGGTGCAGTAGAGAGAGTTCTGGGCCTAGAGTCAAGAAGACTAGACACTTACTAGCTGTGTGACCCTAGGCAAGTCACTTAATTCTGTTTGCTTTAATTCTTCACTTGTTAAATGAACAGGAGAAGGAAATGGCAAACCACTATGGTAATATTTGCCAAAAAATATCCCAAACAGAATGAAAAAGAGTTGGACATGATTGAAATAACTGAACAAGCTATTATTAATGTTGTTGTTTTCATCTTACTGAATTTTCCCAGACTTTGTTTTGTTTTGTTTTTTTAGATTTGGGCAAGGCAAATGGGATTAAGTGACTTGCCCAAGGCCACACAGCTAGGTAATTATTAAGTGTCTGAGATTGGATTTGAACCCAGGTACTCCTGACTCCAGGGCCGGGTGCTTTATCTACTGCACCACCTAGCCACACCCCAGACAGTTCTAAGACAAATTCAATGCTAGCAGGGTTGAGGTTTTATTTTTTAAATGTTATCATGCTGATACAAAAAGATTTCACAGAAAGAGATACAGAATTATTTATACCCTTTGACCCAGTGAAATCACTTCAAGAACTGTACCTTAATGTTTATTTTCCCCTTGGGGAAAAAAGACTCATCTTCAAAAATATTTTCAGCAACATTATTTATCATTCACAACCAATCTTCCCAACACTCAAGGGATAGATGAATATTATGTAGAAATGTAATGGTATATTCTTGTGCTATAATATGTGGAAAAAAACATGAAAGCTTCAAGCTATTGTGAAGACACATAAAATAATATAGAGTCAATATCAGACTAACTAGACACACAGAATAAAACTATGTTAAATAAGGGAATAAAAATTAGGGGGAAAGTTTAGAATGTGATGTAAACCCAATGTTATTATTATTTTATCAAAGTTTTATATACATGAATTGAGAATACCATCATAATGAAAATTTTACAATTTGTAGTTTAAAATTCATTATTATTCAAATCTGTTATAAATACTTCACAGTTTTTAATACTTTATCTAGTCTTCTTTCTTCCTTCTGTTGGATTCTGGTTCCAATTCATTGCTCATTTGAACTACCTCTCCTTAATATATGTATGTTTTAGATAAGCCAATGAATTTGCTCTTTAATTGCATGTCATAGTTTGGATTGCACACAATTTATATCTCTTCATTTTTTCTACAAAGATCAGGCTAATTTTTTATCCTAAGATGCTCCAAAGCACAAAAACTTTTTTTGCTAACCCAAATAAATATTCTTTTTGTTGTAGTGTTACAAATACAAATTCATAGATCTACAGTAGAATAAGAACTGAGAAGCATGATGAGTGCTAATGGACTGCAACAAATTTCTCATTATCACATATTGCAAAAAGTGTGGAATGAAGAGTATTTAAGAAATGAGGGGTGAGAAAAGATGGCCTTGTTGTATAGAAAGAGCAAGATATAACTGATGGATAGTTAAACTGATAGAGTGTTACTCACAAAATATAAAAGTGCCCAGAAGTAGGTCTTTAGAATACACATTGGGAAGATTTCCCTATGGAGGACCCATGGGGTGGCATGATCAGATACCTCACAGGGTGTGAAGGCATAGATGGGCTGTTGTATACTTCAACAGAGATGGTACCCAAGTCAATGAAGTCACAAATAATTTTAAATATAATGGATGCAAAAGTTTCTGTGGACAACTATTAAATTTGTAAATTCTTTCTGAGGAGGTAAAAAAAGATCAGAACCTTCCATTTGAATTGTTTATTTAATTTCCAGGAGACATTCTGTTAGAGAATTTTTTTATGACTCACAAACTTCATGATATCCAAATTTATATTAAAAATTAAACACTGATATTAAACATTATGTTGCAGAATTACTATGTGATTACATTTCATGATAATTTATTTTTTTTCTCTATAGAAAATATTACAGAACTGAGTCATAGTTGTTGTTTTTAATTGTTAAGAGCTTTTATTTGTGCCAACTCACCATTTTTCCCTCTAAGGAAACAGACTTAGAGAGATATCTTGCCTGACCCTGGGAACCAAGTTGGAATAAAAAAAAAGTTTCCTATCTCCAGGGTCATTACGTTTCCTTTTTTCTTTTTCTCTTCATTATAATATAGCCTACTGAAATAGAAGCTTTTTATGACAGAGTTAAAAGGAAAAGTCAAGGTGGTTGAATAAAGAAAAAATGTATTTATTCTGACTGTAGGTTTGAGGGCAGGATCTATTTTTAAAGTTTGTATCACTTAGTTTGATGCTTTTTTTATGTAGTAGGTGCTTAATAAGCATTTTATCTTTAAATTTTAACTAATCTAGTTTTTATTAAAGTATGTGTAAAAGAAATTGCTAACTAACCTAACTTTAATAAGTGAAGTATATGTGAAAGAAGTTTCTTTTCATTACTATAATAAACTGTGATCTGACTTAATTTTCCTACAGTTCAGAAATGTGGCCCCGAACAAGAAGCATGTTATCCTTTAGCATTTGGAGTTCCTGCTGCTCTCATGGCTGTATCTCTAAGTGAGTCTCTCCAGATCACTAATGCAACAAACTTATAGAGTCTATCATTACATACAGCATGGTGGAAAGTTTTTAATTTTTTAAGTGTTTATAATCTTGAGAGTCTATGTAGAAATGCTCTTCATCCTAGAATGTAAGTATGGAAGATTTTATGTTTCACCTTTATTTCTCCAGCACCTACCATATCCTTGTACATCAAAATTGTTTGATTCCTCCCAAGTTCAGCAACTGATTGTTGGTCTTTCTCTTCTTCAAACTACTTCTCTAATACTGGGAACTTCAGGCTCCATATTGCTACTCTCTCAAATGCCTTAACTTCCTAATTCCTTAATTTACTCATTTCCTATTTCCTATTTCTCCACTCTACCTCTATGTCTAAATATGGTCATACCTTTGATCTTACCATCACCCACAAATGTTCCACTTTAATGTTTATAAACTGAAATTCCTTTATCTGCCATAATCAATCATTCTTTACCTTTGCTTTGCAATGCCTAATCCTATTTTTTTATCTTCACCAGGTCTTCTACCTTTCATTTCTTTCTTAGAACATCATCTCTACACTAGTTATACATTCTCTTCCCCTTTTTTTCTTGACCCCTTGGTGAATCTCCTTGATATTATTCCATTCCCTTACTCCCTTAACCAATCATGCTTTGCTTAGCTTCAACCTCAGATTATTCCTATCATCTGCCTTTCTCCTCCTATTCAAAGAAGAAATTATGCATAATGGCTGGTATATGGTTGATTGGTTGTTGTCCTTGAAGAGGACCAAAATGATATCATTATGTTAGAGTCAAATTTCAGTATGTTCAACTGTGATTGATCAGACCAGTTGATCAGATACCAAAAGGTTTAGGTCAGACACATATTGTCCTTGGGAACTGTTGGAGAGGAGTCTATAAATTTGTACATCACATGTTCCCTTTGAGCTACTCCAATTCTGCTTTTGTTCATGCTGGCCCTTATCTTGCACTTCGTGCAATCAATTCCAGAGTTCCTGAAGACCTTGAAAGCACAAAGTAGATGCTAACTCCCTTCTCTCCTTCCACCCTTATTCACATGCTACTGAGAGTTGAAGATAATCGTGAAACTGTGCTGACTGGGTAAACTACAAAATGATATTACATAATCTCAACTGGGCTATCATTATAACAAGACAATCTTGTTACAGGAATTGATTATTATTTCAATCATCACAGTGACTTTTTCAAACTTTTTCATCTTTCCTCAAATTTCCCATGGCAGCCTACCATCCTCTCAGCTGAGAAACTTGTTTTATACTTTGCTGAAACAAATAAGGCTATTTCCTGAGAGGTCTCACTTCCTTCTTCCTTCTTCCTCTTCTTATGTCATTCATTCTCTTATCCCATTATCTCATTTGCCAAGGCAAATCCTTCTGCATAACAGGTGATTTCATTCCATTTCAGCTTTTCCAGGAAATACTCCCTCTATTATCTCTACTCTCTCACTAATCCTTAATCTTTCACCATCTATAGGCTGCTTATCCTTTGCTTATAAACATGCTTATGTCTTCTTTATGCTTAAAAACCCTCAGTTATAGTTCTATATCTCTTCCTTTTCCCTAGTCAAATACCTTGAGAGAGTTTTCCCCTTCCTTTCTTCTTACTCTCTTGTAAAGCCATTTATCTGACTTTCTAGCTCATTATGTAACTGAAGCTACTCTTAACAAAATTACCAATCAATATTTTAATTGTCAAATCTTTCACATAATTATTGTTTCTATGATTTGTTTTTTTGACTTACTCATTACTTAGGATTCATTATTAAGTTTCCATTTGGGTCTGTGCTGTGTGTGTGTGTGTGTGTGTGTGTGTGTGTGTGTGTGTTATTGGTATTGGTATTTTTTGTATTTGCATTATTTCTGTGCCCTAATACCTAGTGAGTTTTTTTTTTATAAAAGTTCCAAAAAACACACACATATATTCTTTATGAGTCTAATTTAGAAGATGCATGTCTTTTAGCTCTGGTCTTTCTTTCAATTTGTTCAAATCCAAATTTTCCCTTTTATTTATCATTCTGTTAGACTTACTCAAAACTGAGAAAGAGACAGTAAAATCTCCCTGTAATTTGTTACCTTGTTTTCTTTCAGTTCAGTTAATTTTTTCATATGAATTTAGATGCCAAGGCATTTGAAGCATATAAATTTAATATTGATATTTGTTGTCTATGATTTAGAAAAATATAGTTTCCTTCCTTATCCCTTTTAATATTGGGAATATTTTGATAGTATGAATACAACTTTTTGTTTTTTAGATTTGCATTATGCATGGTTTTAGTCTGTGTTTATCTTTGTTTTTAAATGTGTTTCTTGTAAACAGTAGATCAAGGGATTCTGTTTTCTCATCCAGTGTATTGTTCTTTTCCACTTTATTGATTGTGTAATCCTCTCATGTTTAAAATTGTGTGTGATCAGTGCATATTTTCCTCCATTTGTCTTTAATATTGGATTCATTTTCCAAATTAGAGTTTCTTTCTAAATGTATATGTAGTGTTCTTCTGGGTTTTCTCTACATATTCTGCCTTAAGATCAATATGTTTTGCTTGTAAGGAGATCATCTTTTCTTATAACATTATTTTTTTTCACTTCTTTTCCTTCAGATTATTCTTCACATCTGTCTTAGCATTGCCAATCAGTTATTTTCCTTTTGGTGAGACTTGACATTGTGAATTCAAGTTTTTCTATTTTGCCAAATTGTTCTACTGTGCAAGTCATAAATTTTGCTTTAAAAATTTTAATTTCCTTTTAAACCATTCAAAAATATTCTGCTATGGTTCCATGCTTTCCTTGAAAATCCACAGCGTTCTCTCACTTATTATGTGTTGATCCATTGTCCTTTATCTAATATTTATTCATAAATGTCTGGGCTCATTTATCTGATCTAGAAGTCATCTTCCCTTCTATTATTGACTTTATTTTTTGGTTTATCTGCTTATATTCAAGATCTGTAGCTGAATTTTCTACTTCCTGAGATCATTGATAATTTCAGAATTTCCTTTTTTCTTTATACTTCCCTGTTGTTCACTTTCAGACTCTTTCCTCTTTGATAGAGATTTCCCTGGAGGCTAGATCTCAAAGCCATTTCAGCCTTCTTCCAAGCTGGACAATTTATATTTTACCAGGCTCAATTTCTACCCCAGATGTCTTCTAAGTGGACAGTACTGACTTCAAAAGACTGCTGGACTCCTTTGTCACACCGCTTCCTATCCCGTTATTCTATCCTAGTTTCCTTCATTCTCAATTCTCTCCCACATTGCTGTCTCAACCTGTTTTTGATTTTCCAAGACTCTGAGAGGAAGACAGAAGGTAGAGTTGTGTTTTGCTCTGGGATGGGTTATATAACCTTGTCCCAGAGCATGGAATGTAATGGGGTGTGCTGAATATGCACACTGGAAATTAAGGAATATCTTTCTCGCCATGATTTAGATTATGGAGATAACTGAAATTATGAGCACCCGCACATCTTCTCATTCTGTATTATTTTTCTTGGTTATCTTACCAGTCTTCATAAAATCTCTTATTATCCCTATATGTATAATTATTAAATCTATTTGTCTAGCTCTTAACTCTCTTCAGACTTCCAGTCTCTCAGCCTATTCAATATTTCAAGCAAATGCCCTTTATCCATTCCAGATTTAACATATCCAAAACTGCTATTATTTTCACTCCTGGAAAACTCTTGTCTTCTGAATTTTCCTGTAATTGTTGTGAAGACACTACAATACTCTACATAACTCAAACTTGAAACTTAGCTGTCATATGCAACTCTTCACTTGCTCTCATCCTCCCACATTCATTCTGTGTAAAGTTTTATCAATTCTACCTTTTTTAACATCGCTTATATCTGTTCTCTTCTCTCCTCACATAGTCACCAATATGGTGCAGGCTTTCCTCACTTCATGCCTAGCCTATTGCAATAGCCTTTTGATTGCTCCCCCTGCTTTAGGTCTCCATTCCATTCTATCCTTTGTTGCTGCCAAAGTGATTTCCTTAAAACTCCATTCTGACCATGTCTCACCTACTCAATAAACTCTGGCATCTCCCTTTTATCTTAGTATCAAATATATCTCTTTTTTTTTAGCTTTTAACATCCTTCAAAATTAGACACTTCCTATCTTTTTTCTTACACTTCAGCACAAATACTGACAGTGACCTCCATACTATTTCTCAAACATGTGACTCCATCTCCCATTTCTAGGCATTTTCACTGATAGTCTTCATTCCTGGAATATTCTCCTTTCTTACCACCACCTCCTGACTTTCTTTATGATTCAGCTAAAATTCCATCTTTTGGAAGAAGCCTTTCCCATCAATGCCTTTCCTTTCCTCTGAAGTTATCTCTGATTTACCCTGAATGATGTGAATAGTTGCTTGTTATGTTATCTTTCCTTCATTAGAATGTGACCCTTTTTGCCATTCTTTGTATCTGCAGCACTTAGTAAAGCACCTGACATGTCATAAGCACCTATGAAATGATACTTGATTTGATTAATTGACTTGATTGATGATGATCTCTCCCTTCTCAATTCTTTCAATATATTTTTATAACATTTGCTTGTTTATACTTGGAAAATTAAATATTAGTACAGCCAATGGCATAAAGCAGGGCCCACATGGACGCTACATATGGTGTTAAAAAGATTACAGAAAATCAAGGAATACCTGTGGACTGAAGTATTCAAGAAAGACTTCAAGTAGGACATGGAATTTAGGCTGGTCTTTAATGGTTAAGCAGAATTTGAACAAACCTGCTCAGATCAAAGTTTAATGGTTATAGGGAAGCAAAGCAATGACTTTGAGATCTAGCCTCCAGGGAAATCCCTATCAAAGAGGAAATAGTCTGAGAAAAAATTTAGAGAAGGATAAATTGAGCTATTACAGTATAATGCGAGAATTTTAAAAAAACAGGCTAGAAGAATAAGAATCTCTTTATTGGATCATATTAGACATTAATTATTATAAAGCAATTCTATTTTATGGATAATTCTGTATAGAAGACTCAGAATTTCTAATATCCAAGTCATGAAGCAAAATACTATTTTAATGAAAACTTCAGGGTACTGTTTTAGCAGATTAAAAGATCATAGGGTATAGGGAAAATTGATTTTACCTTTTAAATTAATAAAAATCTTTATGTCTTTGTGGGTTACCCTTGCATTCTTTTTTTTTTTTAGGTGTTTTTATTTTTGCAAGGCAAATGGGGTTAAGTGGCTTGCCCAAGGCCACACAGCTAGGTGATTATTAAGTGTCTGAGATCAGATTTGAACCCAGGTACTCCTGACTCCAGGGCTGGTGCTCTATGCACTGCGCCACCTAGCTACCCCTACCCTTGCATTCTTAACTAGACAAGTGTAGGACTCAAGATCAATAGCATTAGCACCAAGGTTTGTTTCCCTTCTGTGCATATTGCTAAAAGCTGATTGTTTTCTCTTTAATCAGCATTATAGTTTATCTGTATCACCAGTATAAGACCTCTAATAGACTAATATCTGATAACTAAAGAAATTCACTTAAAACATCTGATGAGTCTCTGAATTGTCTTATGGGAGAACTTTTTCAACTTTTTTATTTGCATTGTTAATCATGCAAAAAAACTTGTAAAATATGTCTACTAAGTGATAAGCTTTTATGCTCTATGGTTTTTTTGAGTGGATATGGGAACAATGATTACTGTTACATCTAGATACTGGTTACAGATTTTGTTCATGATATACTTGATATGTAAAAATAACATTAGAAATTCTTTATTTCATTTTAATTATAGGGGGGCAAAGTGTCCTAACATATGGGATCAGAAAACAAACGGATGTGAACACTTTTTTCTTAATCATAGCAGTTAGGAAACTTAGAGCCAGGTATGTTACTTAAATGCATTGTGCCTAGATAAGCATATGCAAAATAATTTCAGAATGGAAAGAAAGTATTCACCATAAGGGGAGAGTGGATATAAAAAGACTTCCCCCTCAGAGGTAACCTTTGATCTGTGCTTTGAAGAAAAGCTAGCAATTCAAGGCAGAAGTAAGGGAATTAATTCCCAAATATTTTCAAAGGCACAGATAAAGGTAAGAGATAGAATGCCTTGTAAAGAACTATCAGGCAAAGCTTAGCTATAATATAGTGCTATGAAAGCCAGTTTGAAATATAATTTAGATGGAATTTGATGGAAAAAAGATTTATTTAGCACAAGATAGTATATTTTATTCAGAGTAAATAGAGAGCCACTGGAACCTTTTGAGTTGGAATGACATGGTCAGATATGTTCTATAGGAATACTAATATTATAGTTAGATGATGTATCATAGAGGAGAAAAACTAGAAGCAGAGAGACCAGGTTGAAAAGTCATGAGAGGGGTGGCTAGGTGGCGCAGTGGATAGAGCACTGACCCTGGAGTCAGGAATACCTGGGTTCAAATCCAGCCTCAGACACTTAATAATTACCTATCTGTGTGGCCTTGGCCAAGCCACTTAACCCCATTTGCCTTGCAAAAACCTAAAAAAAAAAAAAAAAGTCATGAGAGAATGATCTAAGAATGGTGGCCATGTGAGTAGAGAGGAGAAGGATGAGATGTTGATTTTTATCTTCAGAGACATAGTAACTGAGTGGACATGGGAGCTGAGGATGGGGGAAGAGGACTGAGGTTGTGAAAATTGAGGGCTACAAGGATGGTGGCATGGCCAGAAAGAAAGTTATGGGAGGGCAGTTTAAGGAAGAAGTAAATAACTTCTTTTTTGGGTATGTAGCATTTGAAATGCCTGTGGGACAGTCAAGGGGAAGAATCTATCTAGCAGGGAGCTATTGCTATGATTGGTGCTCAAAAAAGAGACAAAGGCTCTATGTGGAGATTTGGGAATCATCTTTCAAAAAATACCTACTTTATGGAAGCTAAAGAAATCAATGAGAAGTGGTATAGTAGAAAGTCTTAATAACTCATTAGAGATTTAGTTATGGCTTGAGTCAATTTAAGTAGTCTTTGTATAACTTAAAAATCATTTTTGAATTTGATACATCCCAATAGAACATAAACTCCTTGACAGCAAAAATTGATTTTTATCTTTGTATTCCTGACATACAATGTGAAATGTAATGGGAGTTTAATAAAAACTTGCTGATTGATTCTCTGTTCTGTTCCTCTCTAGTTGTATTCATCCTTGGCAGTACCATGTACAAGAAGGTTCAACCTCAGGGCAATGTACTTGCTCAAGTTGCCAAATGCATTGGTGTAAGTATGACAATCCATTCTATGATTGTATTTAACCATGTTAGAAAGATTTTTTTTCCTTTGAGGAAAAAAATTTTTTTCCCTATGTGTTAGACTCATATTCTTCCTTTCTGCTTCACTTTTTTAATGACACAATTTGCTTTGAAAGACATTTTTTTAAATATCAGCCAGTTCTAAGATAGCCTTGAGTTTCTTCTAGTTTCATTTAGCCTAATTTATGTGCTTAGTTTTACATCATCTTCTCCTTGGCTTCTATTTTAAAAATTAAAGATTCTCTGACCAAGAGCTCTAACATCTAAATAAGGGACCTGCCACTAATTCTTTACCTTAGAACAAATCACTTAAATTATTTTGAATCTCAGACCTGGGATGTCCAAACCAGACCTTCTGATTCTTCACTGAGTGCTTTTTTTTATTGTACCAATCTGATTCCAGATTAGAAAATCCATCATCCCTTGAGTGAGACATTTGACCATTAGAGGGTGTGATTCCTTGAAAATTCCTAGTGAAAAGTTAAGTTGTTCATAACTTAAAATCATGGATGACCTAAAGGTCTTTTCTTATGTTGTCTGGTTCAATCCTTTTAAATGTGAAACTGAAACCCAAAGAAGGTACTGTCTTTTCCAAGATTAATAACCAAGTTAATAACCTAAATGGGAGTAGAATTTGATCTTCTCCTAAACTAGTATTTCTTCAACATTACCTTGATTTTATTGTTGTTCAGTAGTTTCAGTCATGAACTCTTCAGTCAGGACTCTTTGTGACTCCTATTGGGTTTTCTTAGAAAATATCCTGGAATTGTTTGTCATTTCCTTCTCTAGTTCATTTTATATATGAGGAAACTGAGGCATTAAGTTATTTGTCCCGGATCACACAGCTATTAACTATCTGTGTACAGATTTGAACTCATCTTCTTGACTCCAGGCCCTGTGCTCTACTATGTCACCTAGCTGTCCAATCTTGATATCCCTTTCTCTAATTTTACGAAACAGTTGCAGTAATTAATATTATTGTTTAATACTTGACCAAAAGAAAAAAGAATCTATGTTTAACTACTTTGGTAGTCATTGCACATTATCAATTCTCTTCTTTCTCTATAGGATCAAGATATTCCCTTTATTCTTGCCTTTTTATTGCTATGGTCTTTTCTGATTTAATTCTTGTCTGTGTTTAATAGTGACACTTTTGTTTTGTTTTGATTTTTATCCAGTTTGCAATCAAGAATAGATTCAAGCACAGGAGTAAAGAATTCCCAAAGAGGGAGCACTGGATGGATTGGGCTAAAGAAAAATATGGTGTAAGTTTTTATTCATCTTTGATTGAACCCAGTCAATTGCTTCCCTCTAGAAAGAACTTCAAAAGGACTTTTCCATGTGTTTTGAGTTGAATTGAATTTATCATCAGTCTTATAAGATGAAGCCACTTTGTTTGTTCCTAAAATATTTAACAGATATATTGCTATCATTGTTTCTGAATACATTTCTTTGTCTGCTTAATTATATTCTACTATTAGTCTTTCTGCCTCATGAAATCTCTCCTTTCAAATTGTTCCTCAAGCACTGACATGTATTTCAAGAGTTCTTAACTCTATTTTGTGACTGGGAGATATTTGTTAGTCTCAAACTAATCGACCCCTTCTCAGAAAAATCTTTTTAACTGTATAAAGTGTTTTATATATGTTTGTGTGTGTGTGTGTGTGTGTGTGTATATATGTATATATATGCTTATATATTCACATATACTTGTATATACACATATACGTATGCATGCTTAAGTGTGTATCTATATATGTATATATAGATAGATATATATATATATCAAGGAAACCAATTATATTTTTTAAAATATTTCTCTAAATAATTTTTTTTTAATTAGCAGAGTCCTTGGAAGGGGTATCTGTGAACTCTAACTTTAACATTTCTCTCCTATATGAAAAATTTCTCAATTCTACCCTTCCCTAACAACTAAATCCCTCCCTAAACTACCTTGTATTAAATATCTTTTTTATATTTGTTTTTATTTTGTATATACTTATTTTTTATTTAACTACATCTGTGTTTCTTGTCTTCCTCATTTGAATGTAATCTCCTCATGAGGATGAATTTTTGGGTTTTTTGCATTTATATCCCTAATGCCTAACATAGGGACTGTTGCTTGGTATCCCATTAAATTTCTTGTGTATAAGTTGATGTCACTTTCATAGATGTTAATTTTTATGATTTTAAATGGAAAGTTTGCTTTTTAAGCACTTGGTATAGTCCTGAGATATATGTGTATGTTTAGAACCACAGTT
The DNA here is from genome assembly GCF_037893015.1 of Macrotis lagotis. Taxonomy (NCBI): domain Eukaryota; kingdom Metazoa; phylum Chordata; class Mammalia; order Peramelemorphia; family Peramelidae; genus Macrotis; species Macrotis lagotis. Next base: position 163,785,843 of record NC_133663.1, on the reverse strand, counting down.
TTAAAAATTGTCAAGGTCTTCCATAACTTTAAACTTTTCATAGTCATGTGAATTTCCAATTGCTTATAATTTTTTTGAATTCATATAATAAAGGCAGACATATTGAAGTTGGCAGGTGAAAGATGAAAGAAGTACTTTTATAAGATGTGTTGTTTTGTTTTGCCCTCTTTTAGGAGCAACTTATAACCCAAATAAAGATGGTTTTAAAGGTGTTGTTCCTGTATATTCCTCTCCCAATGTTTTGGGCTCTGTTTGATCAACAGGTAATAAATAAAGCTTTTGCTAAGTTTGCATTTCAAATATTTAGCTTCCCAAGATGCATCCATTTGGCAGACCCATCTAATTCTAAGTCACACTGCTGTTTATACTGCTAAATCAAATATTTAATGAGAAAGTTAGATTTGACCAATATAATTTCTGAAAGCTTTGACCAATTTTTAAAAAATAAATCACTTCACTATCTGAGATAGAAGAGTAGCCAATAGAGCAGTTTAGAACAATCATTGCTTACTAAGAAATAAGACAATTTCTTTCTTACTATATTATTGAGCATTTGCAAACATATTATTTTCAAGGGCTCAAGATGGACTCTACAAGCAACAACCATGAATGGAAACTTTGTAAGTGTATAAATATTTGTCCCCACCCTTTGACATTCTTAGCTCATCTTGGCTAGCTGATCAATAAAGCCTCCTTTCTCTCTTTTAGGGAGCGATTGAAATTCAACCTGACCAGATGCAGGTATGGTTGAAGATTTGGGGTATTTTAATTTTTGAAGCTGACTTGAAACTTTGAAAGTGTCTAAATTAATTGTGATAACTTTATTCCTGATTTACTTGCAACAGACTGCGAATGCTATCCTGATTGTTATAATGGTACCAATTGTAGATGCTGTGGTTTATCCTTTAATTGCTAAATGTGGATTCAATTTCACGTAAGTATGAGCTACTTCATATATTATTATATTTATATGTGGTACCCAGACATTTCTACCTATTTATATAATCATGCATATAAAATGTATATTTATTACATATTAAATATAGAGACATGTATGTATAAAATCAGTTCTGAGCTATGTTTATTGTATTTGTATACAACAGGGTGAGGAACTTAAGCTACTAATGTAAATATCCTACATCTTCCCTCTGCAGGCCTCTGAAGAAGATGACAGTGGGCATGTTCTTAGCTTCCATGGCTTTTGTTGCAGCTGCACTTGTACAATTGCAAATAGATGTAAGTTGCCCTTTGTAAATAGGTAGCATCTGAAGGCATCTCTCCCAGTGGCTTTAGGGAGATGGAACTTCCTTGCACAATCAAAGAAAGAGTCCAAGTTCTTTTCTTCCCCTCAAAGCCCCCAAAGCCCAAGTGAAGCTTACCACGATAAGTGAACTTTCTAAGTGAATTAACACATCACTAAAAGGTAGATTGACAAACGGTCAGCCTTGACATTTTTCCCAGTCAAGGGGATAAAGAACAAAAAGATTGTGAAAATTTGGGGGGAATTTTGAGAAACTTATTTGAAGAATGGGAGGGAAGAAAGAGGCTTCTCAAATGCCATTTGTTAGTGGACAGACAAGGCATTAGGGCAGGGTCTTGACCAATTTTCAAAAAAGGTTCTGTTTCCTCTTTTGCCAACCTCTGCTCTTTCAAATTACGTTGTATTTACTTATTTGGGGACAAGTTATATTCCACCCACCCAAAGGTAAACTCCCTGAGGTCAGTTCCTGTTCAGTTTTTAATCTTTGTTTTGCTCGTAGTGCATCTAAATGTTTAGGTTGAAATTAGTGTCAGGAAATAGGATAGATGTATAGTATATACCCTAAGATGCAATGTTGGACCCCCATCTTCTAGAACTTGCCAAAAAGAACCATGCCAGTAGGTCAGCTTAGCAAACAGCCAACTAACAATGAAGAAATGTGTAGTACATATGTGCATGTGTGTTCAAGAACTTTATATTAGGTAATGGATATGTAATAATTAACTGGGAAATGATTAGCAATCAGATCTGGGGAGGATGAAGTGAATATATTTAACACATTTTAAAGTTTAATCATAATTATTAACATTTTCTCCATTACTTTCTTAAGTCTAGATACTCAATAAAGCAATAAATGTAAATACTCCTGAAAATGTAACAGTCAACTCCAGTACATGCTTGTTTATAAGCCAATTTAGAGGTTTTTATGTTATGATTAGGGTTACTTTGATGCAGTTTTTATTTAGGTGAAATTCCACTGGTTTGTAATTATTGCACTAAATATTCACTTACCAACTTTCTTTTTTTTCCATTTTGCTTAGAAAACTCTTCCAGTCTTTCCTGTAGGAAATGAAATGCAAGTTCAGGTACTGAACTTAGGCAATGAACCCATACATTTATATATTCCTGGACACAATGAAAGCATACCAGTGAAACAGGTAAGTAGAATTGAATATAAATTTTTGTTTTTTTGATTTGTTGCCTGCTTTCCCTTTGATTTGAAAAAAGCCAATTATATGAAGAATTCATATTGTCTAAACTATGATAAATATTTGGATGGACAATTTTACAGAGCTTATCCATGAGTATATATATATATACATGTACATGTTCCTGTTTATTTGTCTATATACACATATATACACATTTATGTGTGTATATACATGTATATGTCATAAATTCTGAAGCATTCATAGAAATGATCAGTATGCCACAAAAGGGAATAGCATGACTTTTTTTTAACAAGTAAGAGCTTTTATTCACCTACTCTGACTAGTCTTTTTGTTCAAGACTGAAATTCTGAAATTATTTTTATAGAAAGAGTTGCTTTTGCTGATTCCTTATGTTAGAAAATACATATTTGATTGTCTAATTCCCACCCAAAACAATTGCAATAGTTACTTTAAAGATCTCAAACTATTTTGAGAGGACTAATAGTAAGGAGATTTGGAATCTAGTCCCATTTCTATCAGTTACTACCTTTGTGAGCTTTAGAAATTTATGTATCTTCTTGTGGCTTGAATTTATTTATAAAACTAGAGGATTTGAACCTATGGAGTCCTTACTAGGTTTAAAATGGACATCTTAATTCTAAATACTATCTGGCTTATTAGTGACTTATGATTGGGAGGTAGGGTAGGATTTTCAGATCCCAAACAGATCGGTTTCTCAATATATTGATAAAATTCTCATTATGTTATTTCTCTTATTCTCTATTTATTTGATCATTCTAATTTACTTACTTTTTATTTAACCTATCTTCTATTCTAAATCTTTACTTATATTTAAATACAAGAAGTGATCTCTAATCATAGATTCTCAGAACTGGAAGGGCTATCACAAGTTATCTACCTGAAATCCTTTCCAGATCATGCATCTTCCTTCAGTGATCCTAAAAAGTACTTGATTAAGCTTTTTCTAAAAAACTCCATTGACAGGGAGCTAAAATACTCCATTTCCCAAGGAAGTTCTTATCCTTTTGGGAAACCTATAGTTATTTTTCCTAAGATATGCTTCCCTACAACATTTTCTCTGGCAGAACTCTTAGTTTTGCTTTTTTGGAGCCAAGTCAAACAAATCCATCTTATGTATAATAATTTTCAAATACCTGAAATAATCATATTCTTCCCTTTATTACCCCCAAATACTTCTCTAGCCTAAACATTTTTCAATTCTTTTATTATTTTCATATTTTTGACTCCTTTACCACCTTCTTCAATGTCTTTTTATGCTTTAGGAATTTCTTTGCAAAGTACTGAAATGGAATTGAACTTTATTTGAACTTCTGATCATTGATTGATATTAGGTGAGACATGAAACAGAGAGAAAATGTCACTATCATGGAGGAGGTAAAGCCAGAATCTTAAGTTAGTGGATTCTTGATAATGGTATTAAGTTGTATGGATGATCCTGTTTACAGATGACATTGAATTAAATCCTAGAACATTTCTGAATCTACTGGATAAGATAAACTCAAGAGTTTGGTCTAATTATACAAAAAAGAAAAACCAATTTGGTGAAGAATGGCATATTATCTAGACTATGACATGAATGGACAATTTATGGAGCTCACCTATGAATTATATATGTATATTATATATAAATATATACATTTCATATATATATATACATATATATGTATATATACATATATATGTATATATATATATATATATATGACTATCTTAGATAAACATTGCAAATGAAAAATGAGATACTCCTGGAATTAAGTAGTATAAGAAAAACAAGGTGGATTGTGTTTGGGAAATTACAAGTTAATTTATCTTGTAATTTCAGTGACTCTAAACTTCTTCCTGAAACAAAAATTCATACTTTTAGTATCAATATTCTTCGGTGGATTGACCAAAAGTCAAGGAACCCCAAATTATCTATAAATTGAAACTGAAGATTATCTAGAGAGTAGTAAATAAGCAAGCAGATGATGAGTGTGAGGATAAAGGAAGATATAAACAAGAAACTATGAAGAATTGGAGTTAGGTATTAAAGCAATGTATTTGTGAAAAATATGACCACATTATAGTAAAAGTGAGGAATGAATGATAGACAAGCTCTTGTGTTCCATTCTCATCTCAGAAAGGGAAAGAGAAAGTAAGGAAGGTTCCCCACTTATTAGGTAAGACCTTTGGTATCAAAATTTAGGAGAAAATAGACAAATCGGGGGTGGCTAGGTGGCGTAGTGGATAAAGCACCAACCTTGGAGTCAGGAGTACCTGGGTTCAAATACGATCTCAGACACTTAATAAGTACCTAGCTGTGTGGGCAAAAAAAAAATAGACAAATCACACAGGTTGAGCTGGTATGATTGAAATGTGATCAACACTGGGGGAATACCCATGATGAAAACACAAATTCATTTGGATACATTTAATACCTATTCTAATATGTCATGCAGAATTAGACTTCTAATGTAATTTGATTTTCCTTGTTCTAGTCTTTATAGTTAATGAAATTTTAAGACTTGTTTAATTCTTTTAAATATCTGACTTTTTAAAATTTGTAGTTTACTAAAATCCCCAGGTTTCTTACATATGAGCTGCTATTTAACCATGGTTAAATTTAACCAGGTTCTCTTAACCTGTGTATTTATAATTGTCTTCTTTTTAAAAACCCAGGTAGAAACTTTAGAAAAAATTAAGTGGAAATAGACATAAATTTGAACCATCATTCTTCCTGCCACTTTGGAATCTGAAATCTGTGAATCCATGTATTGTCTATTCATAACTGCCATATATTCATTTGATAAGCATATTACTAGGGCAGCCTAGTGGTGCAGTAAATAGAACATTGACCATGGAGTCAGGATAACCTGAGTTCAAATCTGATCTTGGACCCTTACTGATTATGTGATCCTAGGCAAGTCTCTTAGTCCTAATTGCCTCCTCCTCAAAATATGTAGTTCAGTTAATAAACATACTATCTACAGTTTCATTCAAAAACTTTCTATATATGCTGAATAGAATAGAACAAAAGAAAGATATGTATGCCTGTGCCACTTGACTGGTCAACCTAGCAACCTTAATACTTTTATACATAGTCAATCAATATTCCAAAACGATCCATGAAAGAACTGTCACAATCCAAATAATCATGACTAAGGGGTGGGGGGAATGATGTCTTAATTATTCTTAATGAACCCATTCTGACTCAGTTGCTAAACACTTTAAAAACCTTAATTCCTTCTAGAATTTTGTTAGACACTGAAGGTAAACTAAGCCAAAGAAACATCTATTCTTTAAAAAAAAAAATGGGACAATGCTTTGATTATCCATCTCCAGTTCTAAGCATTTTCCCATTCTCTACAATTTTTCTAAGAGCAGATACAATTCCCTAGGTTAGTTGTTTTTATTTTTGTCTTTTTATCTGTTTTTTTTTGGTACATTGGGATAATTAGTCTAGACAATGATTTGAACCCATTAAGGGAAACTAGCTCTCTTACCACCTTCTAATTTATCTTTTGCCTTTCTTTGCCGTCAGCTTCAATCTTCCCCACTATGAAAAGCAAGAGTCCAGTATCTTCTTGATATTTTTGTCTTATGCCTAACATAAGAAATAAAGGGTTTTTTTTGTTTTTAGCATTTATTACAAGCCTCAATATTTATTCGATTTTATTCTTCCTGATATGACTCTTGACTTTGCCATTATTCCTTTCTTATTTGTCCTCACTTGCCACAGCTTCGGTTTCTTACACATTTAAAATCATTCTTCTTAGCTATACCCTTTCCCCTTTTCAACCTCATTCTAATCAAATGTGATTAGATATTGAGATTTAGTTTCTGAAAATCTCCCATCACTTGTGAGCTAATTTCATTCTCTTAGAAATTTTATTTAGGTCATGGTATCCTAACAATCCTATATATATATATATATATATGAACTTTGAAATTCACCTCTTAAAGTCTAGGATTTAAGTCGAATTATAATTCAATTCCCCTTTTTATTATAGATGCTAAGATGACTTAGTCTTGTTGATGTCTGTTGGACAAAAATATTTTGCATTTCCTATTTATAGACTCTTTTTCTTAACTTTCATGATAACTGGCAGTTCTTACCTTTCAAATTACAACTAGACATATATTGTTAAAGTGTTTTCTTTCCTAAAACACAATCTGATATCATAATGACTAACGTAAGAAGGACTAACATCATGAAAACTTCTCCAGAGTTAACTAATTTTTGGTTTGAGTTATTAAAATTATCAATAAAAAAGTAGACACTTGATACTTGGACTGTATTGTTCCAAAGCAATAGAGAGATTCACTTCAAGTAGTATGACTTAATTCACTTGGCAAAGCTGACAAACTTGCCAAGACTAGGAAACCAATTCTATTTTAAACCAGAGTATGATAAAACTTTAATCATAATTATAAATGTAATTATAGGGGCGGCTAGGTGGCACAGTGAATAGAGCACTGGCCTTGGAGTCAGTAGTACCTGGGTTCAAATCCAACCTCAGACACTTAATAATTACCTAGTCATGTGGCCTTGGGCAAGCCACTTAACCCCATTGCCTTGAAAAATCTAAAAAAAAAAATTAAATGTAATTATAATCTTGGACTTGAATTCCTCTGACAGTAGAATCATGACTGTTATCAAATCCCTTAACCTTTCTAGGCCTTGCATTCCTCATCTATAAAATGAGAGGATTGGACTTGATCTTAATCTTTCTAGTCATAAAATTGCTCTAATGATGATAACTGATAGTTACATGGTCTGTTAAGGTTTATAAATCAGTTTATATATCTCATTTGGGATATATATCATTTGATCCACACAATAATTCTGAAATAAGTACAACATGTATTATTCCTATCTTACAGGTAAGGAAACTGAGACTCAAGTTCAGTGATTATCCTTGGTCTTATATCTAACATGTATCAGATGCAGGATTTGAATCAAATTCTTTATTCTTTCTATTATATTATATAGTCCTTATCTTATACTTAGTAGAAAAAGCTCAAATTGAGAATTTTGAGAATTTCTAATTTATCCCTTTGTAGAATAAAAAGGATGTTTATTTTTTCCTTTTAACTGTTAGACATGAGATAAAAAGGGAGGTATTTAAAAATCCTTGTTTATTATGGCTAGGAAGATAACAGGTAATGAAAAAAATTACTCACAATTTTACTTCTGCTTACTTTGCCAAAAAGAACCTTCAGATTGGATAAGATAAAAGAAAAGCTAATAACAAGTAACTGAATCCCATATAAGTGAGAGTAAGATAAGGTCATAGAAGCTGCAGTTATCTGAAGCTTCTATAGGCCATTTGACATAGCCCAGACAGAATCACTAGACCCATTGTTAAATTCTCCCTATTGATGGTAATTTCTGGTTATGTTCTTTGACCTACATAGGATATAATAAAGACAGATTTGATAGACCTTGTGGAAATTTACCATGCATTCTGTAATCCTAAACTATCTAGAGACAAGGGCCAAAGGCAAAGATAGATGATCAGAAGGTCCAGGCAATTAAAGCAAATATAAAGAAAAAAACACCTGTTTCTTTCAAGAAGATGATTTAGGAATGCGCCAAAAGCAACTGAATTCATAACCTGACATTTTCCAATAAAGCATTATAGAATAAACTAAATTTATGATTATGACCATCTTTTTTCTTCTACAGTCCACTGGCTACTTGACTGTGGATTTGGAATTGGATAGGATGCCAAATATAAACATTACTTTTGGGCAACAAACCAAAACAATTTCAAATAATTTTTACTGGGGCCATCGTTACACCATTCTAGCATGGAACTTTGATGACATTCTTGTGGTAAGTGTTTCTATCAAAGAAAAGTACTAGCTCTATGTTGATGGGGCCTATATGTAGTTAAATATCATTTCTGTAAATAGTTATGTTTTTTTATTTAAAGAATTATCTCTGGAAGCAGCTTGGTGGTTCAGTGGATAGAGCACTGGCCCTGGAGTCAGGAGGACCTGAGTTCAAATTTGAACTCAGACACTTTATAATTGTCCAGCTGTGTGACCTTAGGCAAGTCACTTAACCCCATTGCCTTAATAAATTAAATTTAAAAAAAAAGAATTATTGTTATTCTTATGGATCCTTCCCATATAAATTGGTAGGTAAAGTCAAGAAAACAATACTTGTTCTTGGTTATAAAGGTATTAGTACATTAATCATGCATTTATTATGTGCCAGACACTATGCTAGATCCTGAAGATACAAATACAAAGTTAGAATTCTCATTCTAAAGTAGAATACAGTAATCCCTCTCAAAATTGTAACTTTTCCCATCATGTTTTTGATATATTGTTACTATATCAAATATTAATAATAAGTTAAATTGAAATTTTGGGGTTTTTTGCGGAAGCCACAGATGATATGCAAAGGACAGCAAATGATATAGAAAAGGATTAGAAACTCAGAAATGCATGAAATGTATGTATAGCCTTGTAAACCAACATATTTTATCCTTTAATACCATAATAATTCAAATTTCTCTGATATGAAGGGAGGGGGCAAAAAATTTGATGTGGATTTTCTAGATTGTGGGAGTGCCTCACCCCTAACCCCCATGATGTAGGAGGGATAACTGTACTTTCTATGTAATGCTAAACACTGAAACCATCCATTCTTTCCAGTGAACTAGAAAGTCACCAAAATAATTACCTCTGTTAGTATTTGAGAAACTACATTTCCCATTGAAATGAATTTGATGAAACCAAATCCTGTTAAACAGCAAGGAAATGTAGATATAGACTGATGTACCTAAGCAGCAAAGAAGTAAAGAAATTAATTGCTCTGCCTATTATAAGATCCAACTAAGCTTGCCTCTACTTTAAAGATACATATGGTTGATACTTAATCTGACATTTGTTCTCCAAGAAATATGTACTCAAATAATTTCAGTCAATTTTTTTTTCTCTCTTAGAGGAATGACAATCTTACAAAAAAGCCTGAAGAAGGAAAAAATGGAATCAGGTATCTGTTTTTTTTTAAGTCAGATCTGCATTTTTCTCTTCAGTAGTCTAGATTTTACCAAAGACTTGACATTTTCAGTATAGTTTTTACTATTTCCTCCTAATATTCCCTTAGAGTTATATCAATTTATAGTTTGTGTTAATTTGAAGGGAAGTATTAGCAATAGCTTTCAAAAGTCATGATCAGTCTCTTCTGCAGATGTTTCTGATGAATGTATTAAAGCTCAAGAAAAATGTCAAATATTTTGACTAAAGGTTGACTTCATTTAATGGTATAAAAAGGTTATAAAGTGAAGATTGCATGACCTAACCTTAAATTAATCTAAGTCTTCCTTTTCAAGGATAGATCTTGTAAAAGGGAGTTGCTTAAGTTTGGTGTTTTCTCTTAATGCCCTTGATTTCTGTGTATTTCACTTGGGAACTTGTTAATTCCTCAACTTAACATAAGGTATTCAGGGATTTATCAAGATCCCATTTTAATCACACATTCATTAGTTTTCAATAATGAGCACATACTACTGGTCACTTTTCTTGAGGCTCAAAAAAATGAAGTGACTGTACCAAGGTCACAAACCTATGAAATGTCAATAACATGACTCAGGTCCAAATCTCTCAAATGGAGATCGAGAGTTATTTCCATTACAACTTGTTGCCTCTCAAAAACTCTTATGTTTCAATCCTCCTTGAAAAATGAGTTTTAAATGTGTTGATTTATTTTGCTTGACTATACTTATTTGTTAACAAGTGAGGGTTCTCCCATTGAAAGGAGAATCAATGGAAAGTAAGAAGCATTTTTTAAGAACATCAATAAAATGTCTAAAGAGAGCCTTCCCCTAAAATCTATTCTTTTGTGTTTATACTTGTAGTATTATATTCTGTCTGTGAGAGATTTGCAAATTTGCTTCAGCCCAGCTCTCCCACCTTCTCCACAGTTCAGTCCATTAGGTGGGGCTGATGTTGCTGTATTATTGATGTTCCACTCAGCACTTTCCTGTCCATCTGTTCTCTTGGCGATACATGTCTCTTTTTAAATTTGTAGTCAAGACTCAATTTTAACAACAAGTTCAAAGATCAATATAGTTCAAATCTTTTTCAGGTTTAGGAAGGAGCATTTTTCCTTCTGAATTCCAAATTCCAGTCAAACCCTATTATATTGTGACACAATGAGTTTCTATATATTACTTTCACATCTAGCATTTTGTTTAATCCCCTTTCCATGGGGGGGGGGGGGCTAAGAAGGTTTTTTGCCATTTTAGAGAAAATAAGCTGAGTTTCAATAATTGTGCCTTATTATGTGACCTCAGGGGCAAAAGAATGGTGACTCTTGGACTAGAATCCACAACTTCTGACTCTTAGTTAATAAATGACTCTTTTGAATATGATACTATTAACATTCAGTCAGTGAAATAAATTCTAATGATATGGTTAGGAACTTGGCATGGCAAATATATAGACTAATTCCAGCATACATTCTAGAAGTACTTTAAAAAGTTGAACTGAATATCTGAATATCAATATCTGAAATGAACTAGTGTCTTTACTTTGAATCTTTCTCCTAAAAGTGGGACCCAGTAAATTCTGGTAAATTTAGAGTTTAGAATAGTTAAATATTAAATATATTTTGCATTTTTGTAGGTGCCTTAGAATCTCAGACAAGAGATTAAGTTTCAACCTGGGAGCAGTTAGGTGGCACAGTGGATAGAACACCAAACCTGGAGTTAGGAGGATGGAGTTCAAATCCAGCCTCAGATATTTGATGATTACCAGCTGTGTTATCTTTGGCAAGTCCCTTAACCCCATTGCCTTGCAAAAAACAAAATAAAATAACAAAAAAAAATTTTCAACCTGGATTGTTTTATAGACCATAAATTACTTTTTATTAATTATTTAAACTTGGATAATTTTAAAGTGCTTTAAGATTTTCAGAGTACTTATTTTTCATGTTAATATATCCTAATTTTTTAGGGAAATCCCCCCAAAACTTTCAATGCTAGTTTTCTTGCCCAAAATCATATGGTCTCTGGTTAGAAAAGCCAATATAAGAACTCAGGTTTCTTAACCCCTAGTCCAGTGTTCTTTCTGCTATGTCATTACGATAATTTTAGCACTTTAGAATTTTGTACCTATACTGTTTGCTTCAAATTTTCTTTTTGTTTTAATGTATTTATTTTAATAATGCCAAAATCTTTAGATTTGGCACTAAACAAAACAGCCTTTAGTGTAAATGCTATAGTAGCTATATTTAAATATTGGGGAACTCTTCTTTTTTTTAAATGAATTAATTTTGGGGTAGGGGAGGCAATTGAGATTAAGCAACCTGCCTAGGGTCACACAACTATTAAGTGTCTGAGGTTGCATTTGAATTCAGGTCCTCCTAACTCTGGGGAAGATATCCCCTATGCCACCTACCTGCTCCTGAAACTATTCTTTTCTAAGTGTTCTAAGACAAATATTTTGAACAGAAATTCCATCAGAGTAGATCTTAGGGGAGATAGTAAAATATGGAGTCTCAGAAAACTAATGATGACATGTTAAATACTCGAGATTCTGCACATTATTGAATTTTAAAAGGCACCTAAATCACTGTCAAATCTTTCAGGTTTGTCAATGGCTTGGATCGAACCATCAATATCAGTGTGGATGGAATATTTTATGACAATATTTTCAGCCACAATATGACTGAATATAAATTTTTAACTTCTGGCACGTAAGTATATTCAAAAAATTTCAAGTGGGAATTGTTAGCTCTATTATCTTTAAAAATAATAAAGTCAAGACAAAGACCAGTAAAGATGGTGAAACAGAAGGAAGCTATACAGCACAGCTCCACCCTACAATTTATCCAGCAAAGACCTAAAGCATCAGACTCCCATAACAAATAAGGATGAAGAGATTGGGAAATCAGAAAACACTTGAACCTTATTTTCATCTGAACTGGTCAAAGGCGAGTGGAATATATTCCCACTCACTCACTCACTCACTCACTCACTCATGCACATGCAAAGGACTGAATCCAGAAATGCACTTCAATCAACAGGGAGACAAGAGAGAGTAGGATGTAGAAGATATCTAGAGGGGAGGCAGATTCAGGAAGCAATGAATCAAAAGCAAATTGAACTCTAACCTAAGAAAATGGATTTCAAAGAGAGATTTTAAGGTAAAAGAAAAAGAGCAAGAACTTATGATTGAAGAAGAAAAGCCATTATGCGAGGTAAGGAGGTAGAAGCAGAATGCATCAAGCCCAGAACACTGAGGTTGAACACATTCATCTCTCATCTCCCTCTTCTTTGTAAAAAAAAAAGGGGTGGGGAAACAGACAGATGAAAAAAGTATAAGAGAAAGGATGGAGGGGAGTGCACAGTTACTGATCACTGCTCTGAATGTGAATGGAATGAATTCATCCATGCCATAAAATGGAAATTTATAGCAAATAAATTAGAAAGCAGAATCCAACAATAACATATTAAGGGTTAGGGTTAAGACACACTTGAAACAAAAATTACCTAAAACAGTGTCAGCAAACTTGTGGAATATTAAAAAAAACTCTATAAAGCTCATCAGCAGCTCTACTTTTTGCAATAAAACCCAGCAGGAAATAGGTGTACTTAAGTTTATATACTTACCAAGGGAAAATATACTTATAATGAGAAATACAATTTTACAGAATCTATTAAAACGGTGGGAATCTACTTAACCAAAATAAAGAAACTATTCTGAATAGAATTATAAAACACCCTACAGAAATAGACTTACAATAAACATTTATAATGTGCCTACTTTGTGCCAATCACTGTGCTGAGGACTGAAAATACAAAGCAAAAAAAAAAAAAGACAGTCCTTGTCCTTAAGGATTTTATAATCTAATGAGGGACTATTGTCCCAAAGCAAGCTGGAAAGCAGGGGTAGGGCACTTGAGGCTATCTTGCATAGTTGTATATATATATAAACTGGAGGATTATCTGAAAAGTTTAGTTTCTTATCCTTTCTAAAAAAAGGAAAGTAGATAGGAAAGGAATTGGGAAGGTTTTGAGTATCCAGAGTTGAGTTAATGCTGTAAATGATGGGATTTCAGATGATCAGCTTTTCCTGGAGGGGCATCATGTTCTATGTTGAAGAAATATTAACTATTCTTGGACAGACAAGAACAGTCTAATAAAATGACAATGCTACCTAAATTGATTTATTTAGTGCCATACCAATCAAATCACCAAAGGATTACTAAATAGCACTGGGGGAAAACCCCCCAAATTCCTCTAAGGTCAAGAATCTTAAGGGAAATAATAAAAAAAAAAGAATATGAAAGAAGGATGCCTATCATTACCATATCTCAGACTTAATTAAAGCAGTCTTTGAAATGACTGAGTACTGTTTAAAAAATAGAGAGTTCAATTAATAGAACAGGTTGGGTACACAGCATATTGGAACTAATAAAGCCAGTAGAAGAATGTTTGAAAAATCTAGAAGCTGAAGTAAGAACTTGATCTTTAACAAATAATTCTGGCAAAACTGAGAAGCAGTCTGACAGAAACTAGATATTCCATTCAGTATACCAAAATAAGTTCCTACACACACACACACACACACACACACACACACACACACACACACACACACACATATATGACAAATATAAAGAGTAGCATTATAAATAAATTCATAGATCAAGGAAGTGATTACCTTTCAGTTTCTATGAATCAGGTTAACAGTTCATGACCAAACACAGGTTAAAAAAGACCATACAATGAATAATTTTGATTATGGAAAGTTTACAAGTTTTTTGCAAAGACAAAATCAATTGATTAAGTTTATTAAACTAATTAAAAGCTTAAATTAGAAAGGAATCAGGTAAAAGGGGAAAAAATCTTTGCAGTAAATTTTTCTTCTAAGTCTCTCATTCCAAAATATATGAGAAATTGATTCAAATTTATAATAATACGAGCCATTCCCTAGCTGAGAAATAGTGGAACTCTATGAACAGTCTTCAGAGAAATGAAAATTTATATTATTAATAGTATATCAAATAGTGCTTTAAATCACTAATAATTAGAGAACTATAACAAAGTAACTCTGAACTCCCAGTTCATATCCTTCAAATTGGTAAAAAATACAAAAAGGGAATGTTACGAATGTTGAAAGGGTTGCAGAAAATTAAGAATAATAATACACTGTAGAACTGTGAATTGTTTTAGGCATTCTGAAAAGCAAGTTGGAAATACTGGTGAAAAGTTACTAAATGGGACATATAGTATCATAATATCACAACTAGACTTATATTACAAAGATATAAAAAAGGAAGAAGAAAATAATTTATATGTACAAAATATTTATAAAAGCTTTTTGTGGTGACAGCATTAGAGGTACCCATCAATTGGGGAATGGTTCAACAAATTATGATACACAGTTATACTATAAAAATTATGAAAAGGTTGGTTTTAGAGAAACCTGGGGAAAAGTATATGAACTGATGCAAAGTAAAATGAGGAGAATCAGAACAATTTATATAATAACAATATTGCAAAAAAAACAACCTTGACAGGGGCAGCTGGGTGGTGCAGTGGATAGAGCACTGGCCCTGGAGTCAGGAGTACCTGGGTTCAAATTCGGTTTCAGACACTTAATAATTACCTAGCTGTGTGGCCTTGGGCAAGCCACTTAACCCTATTGCCTAGCAAAAACCTAAAAAAAAAAAAAAAAGAAAAAGAAAACAACCGTGAAAGCAATATTCATCAAAGCAATGAACACCTACAAATACTAGGAGGGCAATTGATGAAGCATACTACCCAACTCCTGACAAAGAATTGATAAACTCAGGTTGTAGAATAAGACTTTTTTTGGACACAACCAGTGTGGGATTTAAATTGTTTATCTACACACAGTCCACCCCCCCACCCCCCGCAATGATGGTGATGATGAAGAAACAGATGTTTACTAATTGAACATTTTTTAATTTAAAAAATAGTATATGAGAGTTTCTGCTTATGAAAAAATGGCTATTAAATGAAAAATCCCTTTTTCCTTTTCAATAGGAAAACTTTCAAAATTTCAGGGGGCTGTGACCATTCAGTTTCTTCAAAACTTGAATTTGGCAGTGCATCTACCTATGTGATAACAAAGGTAAGTTACCTATCCCATTGTAGCAGATTTGCAGCAGATTTCTTTACTTGTGCCTACCTTCCCCACTTCATAGCACTATATTTAATACTATTGTATTTCTAGTGTTTCAAAGTTAATTATCAATTTAGTTTGTATTTATTTCAATTTGGAATTTATCTTATTAAATGTTATATCTAACTACAATTCTAATTCCTTAAAAGTAGAGGAAGATTTATATAATTCTCTTGACTTTTTGTTCCAAAAATGGAATATTCTTGTTCTAAAATTAAAAAAAAAATCAAGCCTTGTCTTCTTGAGGCGTTGGTGACTAATGGAATTTGAGACAGAGTTCTGCCCTTTCAAGATATCTTAAACCATGGTTGTCCAAACTTTTAACTCTTTTGGGTCATATCATCCAACAAAAACTTGCCAAGGGCCATATATAGAATTTAATATTTATGACTACAATGTAAGCCATATTAACAATAAGTATAATAATAGAATGTAATAAGTTCATATGAATGGGTTTTTGAGGGTTGCATGCAGCCTGTGGACCACAGGTTGAACCCATCTGCCTTAAGTAAACTGTATCTTTGCTCAAATTTTATTCTTACCTTTTGAAAGAAGTATTGGTAGCAAACACTTTTATAGTCCATTAAGATATAATTTCATAATTCATGTCAATTAGGATATCTTTTTTTTTAGTTTTTATAAGGCAATGGGGTTAAGTGACTTGCCCAAGGTCACACAGTTAGGTAATTATTATGTGTCTGAGACCAGATTTGAATTTAGGTCCTCCTGGCTCCAGGATCAGTGCTCTATCTACTGCGCCACCTAACTGCCCCTAAGGTATCTTTCCTAAGCTATATTGGTAATACTCATGGTGCATCCTGGTTAAAAGAAAATAAAACTCATGATTATAGCTTAATCTCTAAAATTCCATTACTGTTTTTTAATAAGAAAAAAGTATTAATCTCTATCTCTTTCCTTACTACTTTAGTGTGATGCTGAGTCAGAAATCAACATTGTTACAGATATTCCATCCAATGTAATTAATATGGCTCTACAAATCCCACAATATTTCCTTCTGACCTGTGGTGAAGTGGTCTTCTCTGTAACTGGCCTGGAGTTCTCATATTCACAGGTACTATATTCACTTGTTCTCTCCCCAGTGACCTTTACATTTGTACCTTTGTTATTTAGATTGTAGGTCTAGCAACATCATGAGTTCATATACATTAAATACATTTTTCTTTGAAGCAATATTAGAGCAATTTTGCTCTTAATCTCATTTAAGGTTCATGTGAGAATTTATTCATACTAAACTACATAGGTAACTGACCCAATCTGAATTGGAATAATGGGAAGCAGGGAATTTCCCCACTAGATGATCATCCTACTCATTATCTCAAATTCTGGAGCAAAGAGTGATATACAAAGCATAGATTTTAAAAAACAATTAAAATTTTGCTTTTCCCTATAACTAATGTCTTGGGAAAGTTCATTTGTGTGGTAGTTTCTGTTTTCACCGAGATCACTTAAGAAACACCTATGACTTCAGGACTTACACCTTGTGGTATATATCCATTCCCAAATGCCTGTCATGCTGTGATTTAATAGATTGAGCAATGAATTGAATTAGATGTAAATCCCATCGCTGCCATTTCCTGTCATTGCAACTTCAATTTACATCACATCTTATCTAATATTTGAGAGATTGAACATCTACATCTTCTCCATTTCTAAAACCCTGTGATCCTCATAGGTCTTCCTACAAACACTTAGGTATATGATCATATTAGTGACAATAACAGTTATCTATATAATTTCAGTCTAATTTGTTTTCTCAGTGCTATAATGAGAATACATGGTAGATTTTTGAGGCATCAAAAACCACCTTAGCAGTTCAGAATGAAGTTCAGAATATCTCAAATGTTGTTTGATTTCCTACTAGCCAAACTTTTTTTTTTATAATAACTAGCAAGTACTTCACTAATAATTGCATGGGTTAAGTAATTGGAGTAGTTTAATTAATCCAATTTGTTGAGATTATGACTTTAATCAAATGTTTTGAATCCTAAATTGTTATAGTTCTCCATCAAATTAATTTTCAAAGATGAGCAATTTTCTAGGGAACTATTTGTGTACAGGAAAAGTTTGATAAGGCATGCTAGGGCCAGAGATTAGTATAGCCATTGACCTATGCATGTTGAGAATGATTGTTTCCATTTAATATTTTAGACTCTTCTTCACAAGATAAACTGTATTGGTGATCATTAATTCTCTAATTCAACAGCTATCTGATAACAACTAGACCAGTTCACATAGGAATTTTCCCTAGCAACAATATTTTAAAAGACTCATTAAGGTCAAATGTTTAATAATAAGTTTCTAGGTAGCTAAGGGAGAATAGTCTTTTCCTAAGAAATGATTAGCTGATTGATTTTAGAAAAATAGGGAAGGACTTGCATGAAAAATGAAAAGTGAAGTGAGCTGAACCAAGAGAACATTGTATATGGTAACAAAATATTGTTCAAAGAATAATTGTGAACAAGCAAGTTATTCTGAATGTTATAAATACTCAGATCAGCTATACAGGATTTATGAAGGAAAATACTATCCACTTTTAGGGAAAGAACCAATAAATAGAAATTTGTATAGTGTTGTTTTTATTTATAAATATGTGTCAAATGGAGGCCTCTACTACAGGGTATGTAGGGAAGGAGGCAATTCAGAACTTGAAATGTAACAAAAACATTAATTTAATTTTTAAAAAAATTAAAAGCTGAAAAGATATAGAATTATAAAGGAAGTCAATTTTTATTGAAAAAGTAGATAACGCTTCACTATATATGTATGTATATATATATATATACATAAATGCATATAAATATATACATATTATATCTAGATATAATATATATTTATGTAAAATTTCTTATCTTATCCTAGGTAAGTGGAGATTCCAAGGGTATTTTAACACTTGGCTTAGTTATTGATCCTTTTTTTCCTTCTCTATGTAAGCCAGAATGATTAGCTTGACAAAATTTTAGTACTAATCAAGCAGCAAAACAAATTTTCCTACTGATGAATTTGAATCTTTTTTGTTAATGTCTTATTTCTACAGGCTCCTTCTAATATGAAGTCAGTACTTCAAGCAGGCTGGCTATTGACAGTGGCTTTTGGGAATATCATTGTTCTTATTGTGGCTGGAGCAGGCCAGTTCACTTTACAGGTAAGGAAAGTGCTCTGGTTATGTTCTGCCCCTTAGAGCTGCACTTGGGTAGAGAGAATTGGCACTATTGTTGAGGTCATGTTTGTAGTCCTCAAGATTGTTAGCAACAGTGACCTACCAAGCCAGGGCTCCATGATTTTCCCTGTACTTTCTATATTATGGTCACAGCTATTTATTAGACACATGAGAGTTATCCTGAAATGTGTATATATTAACACTTTTTCTCTTTCCCTTTTCTCTCAACTATTTCTACACCTTTAAAGTGGGCTGAATACATTCTCTTTGCCTCGCTGCTGTTATGTGTTTGTGCTATATTTGCTATTATGGCACATTACTACACCTACATCAATCCAGCGGAGATTGAAGCCCAGTTTGATGGTGATGGTGATAAAAAAAGGAAGCTTGAAAAAACTGGGCATGTGTCTGATCCATATGAAAAACCTGAATCATTTTTACAGACAGCAATATGAATGTTAAGAACAATTGTTGCGAACAGTAGACAATTCACATCAGGACTACTCTAGTATAAGCAGAGTGCTGTTGGATTGTCATGATGAGGAAGAACATAATTGGTCAACCCTGATGACCAAGTTAACTCTTCTCAACTGCAGTGAATGACAACTCTGGAAGCATTTACAAAAACAGATTGGCTCTTAAAAAGAAAGCACGAAATTAATTTTTATAACACAACAATTTTTTTTGAGGTCTACTCTTGTTTCTACCATGAAGACAATTAACCATGATTTTGCTGTATTTTTTTAATTGTAATAAAGCAACCTTCAAAATATACTATACTATTTGAAGTTCAGCACATTTGTAACCATGGATATGAGGTTAGGAAATGTAACTAAAATCCATGCTAAAAATGAACCAAAAAAACCAATTTTTCATAATATGAATGTCTAATTACCAGTTAGTATTACTTTGTCCCCTTTATCAACCCCTACCTCTTTTTAAGCTGTATATATAACTCACAAAACCACTCAGGTAAAGACCAGTTATGGTGCTGGGTATATAAATGATATATTGAATAAATTTCTGTTCCTAATAATAATTGTTTAGAATTTTTGCTTTGGTCAAGTGAACAATTTTATTTTTGGATCTTGGATACTTGTCAGATTATCATTATAATGGTTGAACACTGTAAATTTACTTCTTTAGGAGTAGTTTATGTCCTATAAACTTAGTTTTCCCAATTTCCCAGTTCCCTCAGTTTGTGTATTTCCTGAACCAGTCAATCTAAAATGTCAATGAAATTAGTTCTTTTGAAATAATTAGTTGAATATTCACTGTCAACCTTAACAGAACCCTTGACTCCTTAAATGGTTTTCACAACCAAAAATTTCATCTCCTGGTAGCCAACTCTCTATATTCTCTGCTCAATGAAAAGTAGGTGAAGTCTAGAAACGTCCTTGCTAGAGTCTTTTTAAGATACTGTTGGGTTTTTTCCCCCTCTCTCTTCCTCTTCAGTAAGATTATACTGAATGTCTCTTAACCCTTCACAGAATGGGGAGAGTCTTTATCCTCTGAGGTCCTGAGGTTGTTAAAGAATAAGGACAGGATTATTCTTAATCCTTGATACTCACCTACTTTTACCTTAAAATTAAAAGTCAGTCTTAAACAAAATTCAGAACCCTGAATACTGTAAGAAATTCAAAGGATGAGGCTTCTGTTGATAACTGTACTTACAATGCTATATTAGTCACATCCTAAAGGTTGCAAAATCCCTATTCTCTTTTCTCTCCCTAAACTCTTTAGGCATTACTGTTCCTATTTTGCTCATCAAGATATTGGGGATCAAGGTTAAAAGACTTGCTGGGGATCATACATTAAATATATTTTTGTCAGAGAAACCAAAGCTAAATGTCTTATTATTTCAAGTTTAGGAATCTTGCCACTGTCCTATATTAGATAATTTCATCAATATAACATTCCCTTCATCAATGCAAGTCATCACTCTTTCTCTCAAAGTTACGAATTACTGATGCAAATAAAATAAAATTTTAAAAAATTATTTCCTGGGGCGGCTAGATGGTGAAGTGGATAGAGCACCGGCCCTGGAGTCAGGAGTACCTGGGTTCAAATCTGGTCTCAGACACTTAATAATTACCTAGCTGTACGGCCTTGGGCAAGCCACTTAACCCTATTTGCCTTGCAAAAAAAAAACCTAAAAAAAAATCATTTCCTAACAATATGGTAAGATCTATCTTAATTTCAAAACCTAGTTCTACTGAATGAAGATAGAGAATACACATGTTTCTTTTCAATATTTGGCACCTTGATCATGTACTACATTATAAAACCTTACAATCAAATGCAGAAAGGCAGAAATAATGAATACATACTTTTTCAGATGCAATATGAATTACATGTAATAAAGGGCGATGGAAAGATAAACCAACAATAAAATGGAAATTAAATAATTTTAAAGAAAAAGTGTATCAAGTAACAAATCATAGAAATAATCATTTCATCCAAGAAAATGATAACAAGACATCATGCCAAAAATTTACAGGATGCAGTCAAAGTAGTTTTTAGGAGAAATATATATCTAAATGCATATATGAAAAAAATAAAGAGGCGATCAATGAGTTGGGTATGCAACTAAAAAAGCTAGAAAAAAGAACAAATTAAAGATCCCCAATTAAATGCCAAGTTAGAAATTCTGAAAATCAAAGGAGAAACTAATAAAATTGAATGCAAGAAAACCAATGATCTAATAAATAAAACTGAGTTGGTTTTATTAAAAAAACAATAAAACAGATAAACCTTGGTTTACTTGATTTAAAAAAAAGAACCCCAAAGTATGAATATCAAAAATGAAAAGGGTAAACTCACCACCAATGAGGAAGAAATTAAAGAGAAAATTTAAAGCTATTTTACCAAACTGTATGCCAATAAATTTGATAACCTAAGTAAAATGGACAAATATTTACAAAAATACAAACTGCCTAGATTAACAGAAGAGGAAATAAAATACTTAACCCCATTTCAGAAAAAAGATTGAAAAAACACCACTAAACTCCCTAAAAGTTACAGGTCCTGATGGGTTTACAAGTGAATTCTACCAAGCATTTAAAGAATAATTAATTCCAAATCTACTCAAACTATTTTAAAAAATAGAAGTTCTGCCAAATTCCTTTTATGATACCAATATAATGCTGATACCTAAACCAGGAAGATTCAAATCAGACAAAGACAATTTTAGATCAATCTCCTTAATGAACATTGATGCAAAAATCTTAAATAAAATTTTAGCAAAGAAATTACAGTAAGTTATTACTAGGATAATACAACATAATCACATAGGATTTATACCAGATCAGCAAGGTTGGTTCAATATTAGGAAAACACTCAGTATCAGTAAGAAAGCCAACAGAAATTATATCCTATCTCAGTAGATACTGAAATAGCCTTTGACAAAATACAACATGCATTCCTATTAAAAATACTACAAAGTATAGAATAAATGAATTTTCCTTAAAATAATAAATAGTATATCTAAAGCCATAAACAAATATTATATATAATAGGAATAAACTAAGAGCATTTTCGATAAGATCAAGGGTGGAACAAGAATGCCCATTACAGGGGTGGCTAGATGGGCAGGGCACCGGCCCTGGAGTCAGGAGTACCTGAGTTCAAATCTAGCTTGAGACACTTAATAAACTGTGGGGCCTTGAGCATGTCATTTAACCCCATTGCCTTGCAAAAAAAAAACAACTAAAAAAAAGTGCCCATTATCAACATTACTATTCAATATAATATTAGAAATGTTAGCTTTAGCAATGAGAAGAAAAAGAAATTTGAAGGAATTAGAATTGGTAATAAGGAAGCAAAACTTTCACTCTTTGCATATGATGGTGTGCTTAGAAAACCTGAGAAAATCATCTAAAAAAACATCTTGAAACAATTAACAAATTCAGCAAAGTAGCAGAGTATTAAATAAACCC
Source organism: Macrotis lagotis (assembly GCF_037893015.1). NCBI lineage: Eukaryota > Metazoa > Chordata > Mammalia > Peramelemorphia > Peramelidae > Macrotis > Macrotis lagotis. Next base: position 163,763,121 of record NC_133663.1, on the reverse strand, counting down.
ACATAAATCATCAATATTTCTATATATGAACAATAAAACACTAGGGCAAGAAAGAGAAATTCAATTTAAAGTAACTGCAGTCAACATTAAATACTTGGGAATATACCTCAGGACAAACCCAGAAACTGAACACAATTACAAAACACTTTTATCACTAAAGTCAACAAAAAACAATTGAAAAAATGTCAATTGCTCATGGTTAGATCGAGTTACTATAATAGAAATTACTTATTCAGTGTCATACCTATTAAACCACCAAATAACTATTTTACTGAGCTAGAAAAATAGTAACAAAATTCATCTGGAGCAACAAAAGGTCAAGAATAGTAAGGGACCTGATGGAAAAAAATGTAAAGAAAGAGAACCTTGCCCTATCAAATCTAAAACTACTATAAAGCAGTAGTCATCAAAACTGCCTGGTACTGGTTAAGAAATAGAATAATGGATTGGTGCATTAGGATAGGTACAAAAGAAATGATTATAATAATCTATTGTTTGATAAACTCTAAGACTGTAGCTTCTTTTTTTCTTTTTTTAGGTTTTTTACAAGGCAAATGGGGTTAAGTGGCTTGTTCAAGGCCACACAGCTAGGTAATTATTAAGTGTCTGAGACTGGATTTGAACCCAGGTGCTCCTGACTCCAGGGCCGGTGCTCTATCCACTGCACCACCTAGCCGCCCCAAGACTGTAGCTTCTAAGCTGAGAACTCACTATTCGATAAAAATTGTTGGGAAAACTAGAAAGTAGTTTGACAAAACCTAGGCATAGGGGCAACTAGGTGGTGCACTGGATAGAGTATTGGCCTTGGAGTCAGGAGGACCTGAGTTCAAATCCAGCCTCAGATACTTTCCAATTACCTAGTCATGTGACCTTAGGCAAGTCACTTAACCCTTGCAAAAACAAAAAAATTAAAAAAGAAAAAACATGGGCATAAATCCATATCGCATATCCTATACCAAGTACAAGATTTAGACATAAAGGGCAATATCATATACCAATTAATAGATCAAGAAATACTCCATCTGTCAAATCTATGGAAAGGGTAGAAATTTATGACCAAACAATAGAGTACAATATAAATTGCAAAAAGGATGATTTTGACTATATTAAATTAGAAGGAAAACAGAAAGCTGGAAGACATCTTTCACAGCTGGGGGGCCTGAAAATGGTTTCATCTCTAAAATGTTTAGAGAATTGTATCAAGTTTATAAGGTTACAAGTCATTCCCCATTTGATAAATGGTCAAAGGATATGAACAGGCAGTTTTCAAACAAAGAAATTAAAGCTATATATAATCATGAAAAAAATGCTCTAAATCATTATTGATTAGTGAAATGTGAATTAAAACAATTATGAGGTATATCTCACATCTATCAGATTGGCTAAGATGACAAAAAGGGAAAATGATTAATGTTGGAGAGGTTATGGGAAAATTGGGACATTAATGCATTGTTGATGGAATTGTGAATTAATCCAACCACTGAAGAAGCATAGGGAACTATGTCCTAAGAGTAATAAAATTGATCATGTCTTTTGAACCAGCAATACCAATACTGGGCCTATATCCAGAAGAAATCATAAACAATGAGAAAAGTTCCACATGCTCCAAAGTATTCATAGCAGCTCTTGTAGTGGCAAAGATTTGGAAATTGAAGGGATGCCCATCAATTGGGGAATGGCTAAACAAATCATTATATATGAATGTTATGGAATACTATTGTTCCATAAGAAACCAAGAATGGTTGGACTCTAGAAAAGCATGGAAAAAATTACAGGAACTGATGCTGAGCAAAGGGAACAGAACCAAGAGAACATTGTACATATTAACAACATTGTGAGTAGGTCAACCTTGATGGATGCAGCTCCTCAGCAGTTCAGAGAGCTAGGACAACCCTAGACCTGTTATGGACAATGCTATGCACATCCAGATGAAGAAAAACAAAACAAAAAACAAAACAACAAAAAAACCTACAGAATCTAACCAAATACTATTTAAAATTTCTCATGTTTTTCCTTAATATTTTATGATTCTCTTTCTTTTCCCTTAGTCTTAATTCCTCATACAAAAAATGACTAATCTGTAAACATGTTAAACACAAATATGCATGTTTAATGTTGACTAGACAGTTTACTGCTGAGGGGAGAGGGTTGGGAAGGGAAGATGGAAGGAAATTATGTAACATCAATATGCATGTGGATGAATGTGGAAAAACTTTTATAACATGTAATTGGAAAAATAAAATATAATAACAATTGAAAAAAACACCTAATTCTGCTTCTTCCTATGGAATCTTGTAAAAGTCATTGAATTGGTCTTTCACACTTCCTCATCTATAAAATCAATATTGTAATATTGTCAAACACTTGAGAAAGCTGTTCTTGTTGATGATCAAACATGATTCCAGAAAACTGCTGAAGAATGCTACCCACCCCAAGACTGAAAGACAATGTATAGAATGAGGAACACAGTTTTGAATGTGGCAAGGTAAGAAGTGGCTTTATTTGACTATTTTCATGTGATATCAGGGTTATTTCTTTTTATTTTTCTTTGTGACTAGATGGAATAGTATATTGAACATGGAGTCAAGAAAACCTCAGTTCAAATATGGTTTGGATATCTATAAATTAGGTGATCCTGGTTAAGTCACAGCCTCTGTCTCACTAAGTTTTCTTATTTGTAAAGTAGGAATAATAATGTAATCTCAGAATTGTTATTAGGATCAAATAATATAATATTTCTAAATCACTTGGTAAAGCTTAAAACTATAAATACTTATGTGTTATACATTTCTATCTTTCTATCTGTTCTCTTTGAGGGGGGTAAGGGGGAGGAGAGGAAACCTAAGGGAGAAAATTGTTTCAAAAAATAGATTAGGGATGGAGTAGATGTTTTTTAAGTTATCTTTTACTTCTAAATAGTATGAACAATCTTATAAGTGATAAGCTTCCTAGGTGTGTTGGTCGAGAAGCATTTATCCTGTTCTTTCACAGAATTCTAGTGTTATTAAATATTGGATTAATTGTGCAGAGAAGGACAAAGAAAACTGAAAAACAAAATATTTAAAATGTGTACATTTAAAACTAAGTCCATAGTGAAATTTGATCATTTACACTAGGAGCATTCTTCAAATAAAGGACAGTTGGCATGGTAATACTGGTTCTCATAGTAGACTGTACTACAAGCTCAGCCACTAGAGTCTGAGGGTGGGGAGAAAATTAGTAACTAATATTTTCAGCTTTTTTTCAATAAAGAAAAGAACAACCTTGAAGGTTTGTTTAATGACATCTTACTTTTGCCTAGTCAATTGAGATTGATGTCAATTTTCACAATCTACTAAAGCGAGACTTTAATGTGGGACCAATTTATAGTAAGAAACTTAAAATAATATTTCATTCTTATAATTTTTTTTAAATCTAGATAAATGTCTCCTGACACTTGTTTTCTTGATCACTTCATTCCTTCCACCCCCTCTGTACTATCCTATTATTTTACTAGAAAGTTTGTACTTGTGGGTTCTCTCTTCACACTCCAGCTTTCTGCAATTTGGTTTCTATCTCCATTACTCTCCTGAAATCATCTGCTAAAAAAATAATCAGTGACCTAATTGCCAAATACAATGACAAAATTGTTCTCAATTTTCTTGTTTCTTCCATAGCATTTGATATTGACCACTGCCTTCTCTAGGCTATCTTTCCTGACACTTCCCTCCTTATTTCACTCCCATCCCAACTTTATGAAAATCTGTGTCCTTTGCTCCTCCTTCTCTTGCCCCTTAAGTGAAGCCATCCCTTAAGTTTCTGCCGTTGGACTTCATTTTTTTTTTTTTGGTAATTGGTCATTTTACCAACTACTTTGGCTAAAATGATCAGTTCTAAAGTTAGACCATAATGTCTTCTCAGAGTTTCAGTGTACTTTCTGAGTAGGTGAGAGTCACTAGAGTTCAATTAGCTCAACCCTTAATCATGGAGTAATATATATAGAGTAATATATATGGAGTAATGTAGGGTGGCCATCCCACCTTGTGCAGATAGAACCAGGCTTGGAGTCAGGAAGATTCATTTTTCTGAGGTCAAATTCTGTAACAGACACTTATTAGATGTGTGATCCTGGGCAAGTCACTTCACTCTGCCTCAGTTTCTTCATCTGTTAAATAAGCTGGAGAAGGAAAACCACTCCAGAAGGCAAACCACTCTAGAATCTTTGCTAAGAAAACCCCAAATGGGGTCAATGAAGAGTTAGATATGACTGAAATAATTCAACAACAATGATGATGACAATGACAACAACATTCAACCTTTGCTTGAAAAAACCCCTCAGATTGGGAAATTTACTAAATGTACCACAATGCACTTTTGAATAGTTCTAGTTATTAGGAAACTTTTCTTTTTATCTAAGCTGAAATCTTTGTAACTTCCAATCAATCTTAGTTTTTTCTTTTAGGACCAATCAAAATAAATCTTATTCCTTTTCCATGTACTATATTAGGACAAGGCTATAAAATGAGACCATCCCCACCTTCATTCTCCTCACCAGAGTCCTATTAATTTGGCTGAAGATCCCACAAAATCATAATTTCAGCATAGAAGAGATTTCAGTGGTCATTTATTCCAACCTACATTTTGAAAAACTATCCTCTTTACTAATACACCAGAGAAGTGATTATCCAAACTTTGCTTGAATCCATTGAGGGACTCCCAAGATAACCCTTTCCTTTACTGGCTAGCCTAATTCTTCAGGATATCTACTTGCTTCAAGTCTAAGGTTGTCTCTTTGATACTTCTACCCATTCTTTCTGGTTCAGCCTTCTGGAAAGCAAAACCCACATGTCAGGCAGTATACATCACATGTCAGACAGTATACATCACCTATCATTCATTTTTGTGTGACTGGCTATCTCTTCTTTTTTTCTTTTCCTTTCCTTTTCCTTTTTCTTTTCCTTTTTCCTTTCCTTTCCCCTTCCCTTCCCTTCCCTTCCCTTCCCTTCCCTTCCCTTCCCTTCCCTTCCCTTCCCTTCCCTTCCCTTCCCTTCCCTTCCCTCCCCTCCCCTCCCCTCCCCCTCCCCTCCCCTCCCCTCCCCCTTCCCTTCCCCTCCCCTCCCCTTCCCTCCCCTCCCCTTCCCTTCCCTCCTTTCCCCTCCCCTTCCCTTTCCATTGCTACGTTTCATTTCCTCCACTAAAGCCCTCTGATACCTCATCTTTGCAAGAGGCATCATGGTATGGTACACAGACTTCAAACACATGGGTCCATAAACATTCCTAGTGCTGTCCAATCAGATTAAAATGTATCAGGGAGATATTTAAAAAAATAAAAATTTGGTTTTCTAAGTCAGTATATGACCCACAGGGATCCTTCTGTATGGTTTAGTGCCCTTGTTTCCACTTGATTTTGTCAACACTGTTGAAGCAGAAGAAATACTAACTCCAGGTTCCAATACTGTCTCTACCACTTATCTCTTTTTTTTAAGGTTTTTTTTTTTTGTTTGCAAGGTAATGGAGTTAAGTGGCTTGCCCAAGGCCACACGGCTAGGTAATTATTAAGTGTCTGAGGCCACATTTGAACTCAGGTACTCCTGACTCCAGGGCCAGTGTTCTATCCACTGCGCCACCTAGCTGCCCCTACCACTTAATCTCTTATGGGACATTGGACAAGTAACAATAAATCTCCTGGCCCTCAACTTTCTCATATGTAAGATGAAGTTGCTAGTTGAACTTTGAGATCCCTTTTAACTATAGACCTATGAATCTATGATCCAAATATATCAAATGAAAGATAAGCTCTAGCAGGTCATACCAATTAGAAGGCTTCAAGTATTGACTTGACAGTGATTTATATTTGTCATCCAAATACCAAACCTATATAAATTTGGAGAAACTCACAAATTTGTAACCATGTCACCCAAGATTACTTGGTAATCATAGTGAGATTTTCATGGGTTTTGGTCAAGTACCCATACCAACAATATCATATATTCCTTGACCTCTGAAATATATTTAACTTAAATAGAAGGAAATAATTACTGGACTTGGAAGATCATAAAGACACATTATTGCCTCATTTGTGTGTTTGTATGCTGGGGTGGGATAGGTATGTGATGGTGATTTGAGAAAGACAAGATACATTGCAAAGACAATGTGAGAAAAGATAAAAACAACTTACTACTAGGTATTCTGTTTTCCTTGTTACATATTCTAAAGATGGTTACAGATAAAATATTGTATTAAATGCTTTTAAAGACAAACAATGTTTCATAATCTCATAAGACAGTAAGCTATGATAGAAATAGCCTTGAAATTGCAGTTAAAAGGAAATGAGATGAAGTCTGAGAGTAATTAATTTGTGTCATAGGAGAAATCACATATCCTTGTTTTCCTTCTCTATAAAATGGGGGTTCTGTTTGTGCTGGGTTGCTATAAGAAAAGCATTTAGATCAAAGCAATCCATAATCATATGAAAATTACTCTAAATCACTAATTATTAGAGAAAAATGCAAATTAAAGATTTCTGAAGTACCACCTCACACATCTCAGAATGGCCAATATGACCAGAAAGGACAATGATCAATGTTGGAAGGAATGTGGGAAATCTGGGATACTATTATGTTGTTGGTGGAGCTGTGAACTCATCCAGCCTTTCTGGAGAGCAATGTGGAATTATGCCCAAAGGGCATAAACTTTTAATAACTTTTATCATGATTGTGATAAAAGAGGGAAAAGATCTATTTGTGATGTCAATGAATTTAGAGGGTGCTCATTAATTGGGGAGTAACTAAACAAATTATATTTTGTGAAATGCTATTGTGCAATAAGAAATTATTAAAAGTAATTTAAGTCACTTAACCCCCCATTGCCTTAAATAATAAGTGGTATTGATCCAGCAATACCACTACTGGGTCTATACCCTGAAGAGATGATGAAAAAGGATAAAAACATCACTTGTGCAAAAATATTTATAGCAGTCCTGTTTGTGGTGGCAAAGAATTGGAAATCAAGTAAATGTCCTTCAATTGGGGAATGACTTAGCAAACTGTGGTATATGTATGTCATGGAACACTATTGTTCTATTAGAAACCAGGAGGGATGGGAATTCAGGGAAGCCTGGAAGGATTTGCATGAACTGATGCTGAGTGAGATGAGCAGAACCAGAAGAACATTGTACACCACAACAGCAACATGGGAGTGATAATCAACTTTAATGGACTTTTCATACCAACAGGGCAACAATCAGGCACAATTTGGGGGTATCTGTGACAGAGAATGCCATCTGTATCTTGAGAATTGTTTAGTTTGAACAAAGACCAAGGATTATTATCTTTAATTTTTTAAAAATGTTATCTTATTTTGTAATTCTACTATATCTCATACTATATGTTTCTTCCTTAAGGATATGATTTCTCTCTCATCACATTCAATTTAGATCAATGCATTCTATGGGAATGATGTAAAGACTAGCAAACTGCCTTCTGGGGGGGGAAAGGGAAGCAAGATTGGGGGGAAAACTGTAAAACTCAAAATAAATAAAACCTTTCTAAAATTAAAAAATAAAAGGGAAAAAATTAATAAAAAACATTTAGGAAAGCATTACTTAAATAGGAATTGTTGTTACTGTTTCCATGATATTTTTTACTATGCCTATGATTTTGTTGGTTTGGGGAACTTCTGGTGAGGAGCTCCCTCTACCAATGCAGTGATTTGTGGCCACTGAGAGTATGAATGAATTTCTTGGATCACATAGCCATTATGTGTCACAGGTATACTAAAACACAAGTCTTCTTCACTCCAAGTTCAGGTCTCTATATTACACTGCCTCTACATAAATGTTATTATTAGACACAAAGCAGAACCAAATCTTTGGCAGAATTTGAAAATCACTTAAATTCCATCATAGGCTTATAGCTTCGATTCAATTCAGTAAACATTTATATTTTCATCATGTGCCAAATACTAAGTCTGAGGATATAAAAAGAGACAAAAGATAGTCTCTGTCTTCAAGGAGCTTACAATGTAAGTGGGGAGACAACATACAAACCAATATATTTGAAGCAAACTAGGTTCAGGACAAAAAAAAAAAGTATGTGTGCTGTCCAAGTAAGAATCATTGATACATATGAGCTGAGGTCTGGACCAACCCCAAGTAGAGAAGATTTCAATCATTGCCTTGAGGAGAAGAGAAGGGGCACTTGTTCTAATACTGGACTGAAATTCTACTTGTCTTTATAACAAATTTACGTTCTAGTTTAACTCCTTCCTACCAAATGCCAAATATACAAAATACCATCCCAAATAGTGAATAGTGAGTATGTTTATCCAATATAAGGAGGTAGAAAAGTTATATACAGATTATAACATGCCAGTAAATTCTTAAGTGTTCTAGAAGAAAGTGAAACAAGAATTCAGATGAACCAAAATAAAGGTCCCAAACTCATGTTAGGGAAAAATCTCCAAATAATTTAGCAATACAAATTGTTTATCAGGATCATGTTGAGGGATCAGCTTACTCCCACATATCTATCACTCCCATGTACTTTTAGAACTATGCATCTCTCTTTCCCCTTCCTCTCTCTCTCTCTCTCTCTCTCTCTCCCTCTCTCCAACAATAACTCTTATACCAACTTCCTCATTGTCACATCACTTTGCATCATCATTCTGTTCATCCCCTGCGTGCATCACCATGCAAAATGACATAGGCTTAGCTAGAACCCAAGTTAAATGTTGGAGCTTTTCTCCTCCTTAAGGAGGAAACTTTTCCCTCTTGGGTAGCAAACCATTATCCTAAACTTAACGCCTAAATGAAATTGGTCTTTTCTATAGTAGATAAGTGTTTTTGCCATATGTTGCTTTTTTAATGCTATGCTTTCAGTATCTCTAATGCCCCTTTTATGATATTTTTATCAAGTAAAGCCCAATATTTCTTCTCAAAATTAGAATGTCATATTGCCACATAGAATGCTGAGTTAGGCCTTACCATATTTCCATGTCAAGAATAGATAAGACTTGTAGAAAAACAAGCACATTAATGTACTTTTGATGGAGCTGTGAATTGGTCCAGGCATCTGGAAAGCCTACACTTTTAATGCCCCTAAACTTTTAATTTTTATCATGATTGTGATAAAAGAGGGAAAAGATCTATTTGTGATGTCAATGAACTTAGAGGGTGCTCATTAATTGGGGAGTAACTAAACAAATTATATTTTGTGAAATACTATTGTGCAATAAGAAATTATTAAAAGTGATTTAAGTCACTTAACCCCCCATTGCCTTAAATAAGTAAAAAAAAATTATAAAAGTGATTTATGAGAAACCTGGGATTTGACTTTGCAAAAAGGGGTGTTCCTAAGGGTGGAAATCAACTCCAGTTAACAATTCATTAGCATGTTAATGAGAAGGTGAGCAAAAATTCTTCAGCTTCTATAGAGAATATAACACAATTATTAGACAGTCACCTCCAGCAATCTAGATAAAAGAATCCATCTCTACCCAGATCTCACTGATTGATTTTCCTCTTCATAAGCTGGATCACTCTAAATTCTTATGAAAGATTTCACCAACGGGTCTTCTTTTCCAAGGGCAAGATATCATCTAGCCTGGATGCTGTTTCTGCTTTCTTCTAGTTAAGTGGAGTCGCACTCAAGTTGGAAAAGCATTTAGGCAATTTCATCCAGTCCTTCTGAGACTAATTAAACAATCTACAGATTTGTTTTCCAAATGAAGAAAAAAAAGGAAAAAAATTTAATCTGAATTTAATTAGTTATTAATATGATGGAAATAATCATTTCTCTCAGAACCTTTAATGAAATAATGAAATAGAACAGAGGTATCAAAGTGAATGCTAGAGTCAAAAATAGGAAAGGAAATGAGTGGTCAGTCCACAGTAATCTATGGGCTTTATGCAGCACATAGTATGCCTTAAGCATAGCCCAAGCCAGAATGAAATATAACTAGGAAACATTTAAGAAATAAATAAAAATAAAATAAAACATAGACTATATTACATTTTAAAATTAAGCTGATGTGCAACCTGCTGGGACCCTTACAGATTAGTGATCCTGATTCCTATTTGAATTTGGCACCATTGAATTAGAGGACTTCCAAGCATTCCTGATGTAAAGAGCAGAACTGTATAAAACCATTGACATACAAACACAGGAGTCAAGAGAAACACACAAGAAATGAATAAGCAATCATAAGGGACCAGGCAAGGATAAAATATTTACATATAACCCTGCAGAATCTCAAACACAAGCTTTAGTGTGAATCTAGTTAAATAGTCTGGGAATGGTTCTCTTATATACTGATAATCTTTTTTTTTAAATCTTTATAAAGATTTTATTTATTTTGAGTTTTACAATTTTTCCCCTAATCTTACTTCCCACCCCCACCCCCACAGAAGAAAATTTGCCAGTCTTTATATTGTTTCTGTGATATACATTGATCCAAATTGAATGTGATGAGAGAGAAATCATATCCTTAAGGAAGAAACACAAAGTATAAGAGATAGCAAGATCAGACAATAAGATATCGGGGTTTTTTCCCCTAAATTAAAGGTAATAGTCCTTGGTCTTTGTTCAAACTCCACAGTTCTTTCTCTGGATACAGAAGGTATTCTCCATCGCAGACAACCCTAAATTGTCCCTGATTGTTGCACTGTTGGAATGATCGAGTACATCAAGGTTGATCATCAGGCCCATGTTGCTGTTAGGGTGTACAGTGTTTTTCTGGTTCTGTTCATCTCCCTCAGCATCAGTTTATGCAAATTACTCTAGGCTCCCCTGAATATTTTGATAATCTTAAAAGAAAAAGAGGGAAGAGAAACACACTAGGAGGGGAAGGAGAGAGTAAGGTTGTAAATAATTATCTCCATGTTCAAACAAGGAGGAAGGCATGGGAGGAATATTTGTTACTAGTACCTTACGCTAGATTTCTCTAAGGAGGAAAAAACACACCCACATAATTGTACATAGAAATCCATTTTACATAACAGAGATATAGGAGGGAAAGGGTTAAAGGGAGAATCATGAAATAAAAGGTAAAATGTAGTCCTAAGCAAAACAAATTCTAAGAATATACAAAAATATTTATAGCAACTTTTTTTTGCTATAGCAAAGAATTGAGATACACACCAATTGGAGAATGGCTAAATAAGTTCTTCTAGATAAATATTATCGAATAATATAGATAAATATATTGAATATAAAAAATAAAGGGGATTGCTTGAGAGAAACCTGAAAAAGACTCATATGAACTGTTGCAGAATGAAGTAGACATAATGAAATGAATGAATATTTACAAAAATATAAATTGCCCAGGTCAACAGAAATTTCTGTGACAAAAACTCATTATCTGACAAAAACTTCTGGAAAACTTAAAAAGCAATTTTGTAGAAACATCTCATACTATTTACCAAGATCAAAATATGTTTGTGTTTTAACATATGATAAACATACTAATATATCTGTTTGGTTCATGGATAAGGGAATATAAGGTATAGAGAAGGCATTAGGATGTAAAATAGATCATTTTGATTACATAAAATTAAAAAGGCTTTGCACAAACAAAACCAGTGCAGTCAAGATTAGAAACAAAGTGGAAAACTGGCCGGGGGGGGGTGGGGAGGGACAAGTTTCTCTGAGAAAGACCTCATTTCTCAAATTTATAGGAAACTGAATCAATTAATAATAATAATAATAATAATAATAATAATAAAAGTCATTCCTCAATCGATAAATAGTCAAAGGATATGAAAAGGCAGTTTTCAGATGAAGAAATCAAAGCTACCTGTAAGTATGAAAAAAATGTTCTAAATCACTACTGATTAGAAAAATGCAAACTAAAACAACTCTAAGGTACCACCTCACACCTATCAGGTTGACTAATATGACAGAAAAGAAAAATGACACGTTAAAAGGAATGTGAGAAAATTAGGAGATTAATGCAATGGAGAGCAATTTGGAACTATGATCAATGAACTTTGAAACTCTGTTTATGCGTTGATCTAATAATACCACTACAAACCAAAAAGTTTTTTTTTTAAAAAAAGAAAATGACCTCTATTTACAAAAAACATTTATAGCAACTCTTGTTGTGGCATCAAAGAATTGGAAATTGAAGGAATGCTCATAAATTGAGAAATGACTAAGCAAGTTTTGGTATATGATAGTGATGGAATATGAAATTATAAGCAGGATATTTTTAGAAAAGACCTGGAAAATTTTAATGAATTTATTCGAAGTAAAGTGAACAGAACCAGGAGAACAACATACATATTATTCATTGTATTATGATCAGCTGTAAATGATTTAACTAACTTAACAATAAAATAACGTGAAATAATGCTGAAGGACTCATGATGAAAAATGCAGTCCACCTCCAGAGAAAAAACTGATAGAGTTTAAATAAAGATAAAGAATACTTTTTTAAAAAAAACTTTATTGTTCTTTGTTGTAGAGTTATTGTTTTTGGTCTATTTTTTCTTTTATAACATGATTAATATCTTTTCCATAACTATACATATATGATCTATATCAAAATTGATTGCCTTCTTAATAAGGAGGGAAAAATTTAGAACTCAAAAATTTTTTTAAAAGTTTAAAATTGTTTTTATATGTAATTGGAATTTTTTAATTTTTAAAAAGAATGAAGAGAAATGGAGAAAGGGTTATTCAGTGACAGTATTGACAGCTTTCTTTTCCTTTTTTTATTTTTTGCAGAGCAATTGAGTTAAGTGACTTGCCCAAGCTCACACAGCTAGGTAATTATTAAATGTTTGAACTCAGGTCATCCTGACTCCAGGGCTGGTGGTCTATCGACTATGCCACCTAGCTGCCTCTGACAGATATATTTTTTAAAATTACCAATGAAGGGATTTTCTTTTCCTTGGTTAACCATGTTTATAATGGAGGTTTTATAACCATAGAAATTATGTTGGAAGGTATGCTCTAAGAAGTTCTTTAGGATCTAAGGAATAGAATTTGGTGATTGATGCTTATTCAATAAAACTATAAGCTTAAATTCTTTTATTTTAGGAGTTATATTTTCTCATTAGCAAGAAATGAAAAAATATTAGGAAATATCTGTCCTGGTTATTGTCAATAACAATTTTTCTAGGAAATATTTTGAACCATAAGAAATTTTATACAATTCTACCCCCAAAAAACAATAAAAAACTGGCCTCATAGTCTAAATAATGAGCTTTTTAAATCCTAGTCTGACATACATTGACTGTGTGACCCTAGGCAGATTAGTGAAAGTCTGTGAGTACCCTAGGCAAAACTATTTCACTGTAAATTGTAAATGATCTGCATTGGGAGAAGAAAGCTTTGATTTCTTCTCCTCATGGGAAGCCCCAATTACCAAATAAAGTTCTCCATCTTCTAGCATAGTGCTTTGTACTTCATAAATACTACTTGAGTGAATGAATAATTAAATACTTCTTACTCTAAGCAAGAGATATGCTCTGTGTCTCCGTACAAGTGAGTTCAACTCAACATAAGGGTAGGTAAGATTATCAATCATTTTGACAGTCCCAGTAGTAATTTTAAATGGTGCAATAATACAGATATAATTAGGTCATTTTCGCTTGTCAAGCTGTCCAAAATGACTGAACTGAATATTACACAAGAAGCCTCAGGTTTGAACACCACATCTGATGGACAGTAGCTTTATGACTCTGAACAAACGACCTAAGCTGTCCTAGCCTGTTTCTTTGTCTGAAAGTATTACCTGTGCCACCTAGAGTTTTTGTAAGGGTTCAAATGAAATAAGAGAGGTAAAATTGCTGTGCAGATTATAAAGTGCTATTGGATCTTAGAGAGAGAACGCATTTTAGAGGCTTTCTAGTCTAACTCTCTCATTTACAATTGAAGAAACCGAGGTTCAGAGAAATTGAAGGATTTGCCTCAAATTACATTCTGGTAAAAATAAAAGGGGAAAATCTGAACCCAGGGACTTTGAGTCTAAATCAAATGCTCTACCTATTACGTAATTTCTCGTGTTATGATTGTTATAAGTAGAGGTAACTACATGATTGAAGTTTGTACTGAAACCAGTATTACGTGAAACTAAAAGAAATGGAAAAGGGAGAAAAATTGTAATTCCAAGCTAGCTGCCTATAGTCATCCTGGATGGTTCAGTGGATAGAGTATTTGATTTAGAGTCCCGAAGATATGAGTTCAAAACTTGCCTCACTAACTGTATCATTTTGGGCAAGTCACTTAACCCATTCTGCATTGGTTTCTGCAACTGATAAAACAGCACCTACTTCTCAGAGTTGTTGTGTGGATCAAACTTTTGTAAAGTGCTTAGCACAGTGATTAGTACATAGGAGCTGTTTCCTTCCTTCTTCCTCTTAAATTGCCTCTTCAACTTGTCACTTAGTATGTACTTAGAGAAACCAACTAATTTTCAGAGTAACCCAAAGAGAACTAAATCTTGGTGAGGGGGACAGTCAAATTGCAACATTAAATTAAAAGTGAATGACTTTTGAATTACCTTTATCATTATTTCTCCATAAAAGCACAGACAGCATTTGAAGTGTCTAGAATCATCCATCAGAGTAGTATCCCAGTCTACCCCTCCAGATTCAGTGGCAGGTAGAATTGTGTCTTCGAAGTCCTTCCAGGGCTTGCAGAAGCAAAGGAACCATGGATAGGGTTTGAAACTCGTGGCCTATACTGAAAACTAAGTCTTCAGTGTTTATTTGGAGGAGGAAATTGGAATTTCATTTTGCAATTCTGTCATATTTGTTCTTGAGAGAATCCAAATATTCTCTTATTTTTCCAACATTTTAAGCCTAGTTTTTAAAAAGGGCTTGTTTTCCTTTTGATCAATGTTCACTAAGAAAAGATTCCCAGGAGACTCCAACCCAGATTATTTCTCCCAAGTATCAAGGGATTCTTGATCAAGTTTTCTACACTCCCCAGGCCTTAAAAAGACCTGAAAATATTCCTATCACATACTCGTTTCTTCCCACATTTCAGAGGCTTAAAATGGATTTTAAACTTGGTCTCTCAACTTTTATGTACTAAAAGAACTATGAGGGATTTCTATTTTATTTTCCTGGAGACAAATTCCATTGTGGGTATATCAATAGTATTCTTTGTCAACAGTCCAGCACATATTAAAGTGAAGGAGATGGATCAAAGGCACAAACAAAGAGAGAGCTACACCCTGTGATGTCTTTGCCAGGTGTCAATGATCATAGCCCACACTCCCTCACTTCTACTTCCACCCTCCTCCACAGGGAAGTTGCTTTTAATCTCAGCACAGAAATGTGTGTTCAAACATTCTCCTATCCAGCCTAAATCTAAAAATCTCAAAGTCCCTCTGGCTTTTATTTTTTCTATAACAGCTGACTTGTTCTAATGAGGACCCCTGGCTCTATGAAGTCCTTGGAGATTTGAATGAAGCAGGTAGCTTGCTATGTGGACATGAACCTATTTCTTTGTGTCTATTATTCTTGAGTCTCTACCTGCTGGGTTGAAGACCAATAGTTTTTCTTTTTCTTTTTTTTTTTTCCCTTTTGGGATTCATCTTCTGAAGGTATCTTTGGGATTTTAAACTCTTTTCAGTTCTGTGGGAACCAAAGGACAACTCCCCAGTTCAGGACTAGGTTTTTTGGCTATCTCTATTATTTGTGCAATACAAAGATATTTTTTTTCTGTAACAGTTCCCATTTCTAAAGTGACTATTGGAAACTTAAGCACATCCCATTCCTGCCAAGAAAAAAACAAGAAGAAAAGGAATCCATGGCACCAAGTAAGTGTTCAGATATTTGTAAGTTTGTCAGGCTTTCCCCAAGTTCATTGTTATGGGCAAATATCACTGATTTGGGAGCCAGAAAATTTGGATATTAGTCCTGATTCTTCCGCTAAGAAGTGGCTTCAAGGAGGTTGCTCCCTGGCCTCTTCTTCCTAATCTGTCAAATGAGTCTGTCACTCTAGGTAGCATCTGAGTGATCTTGAGTAAGTCATTTGAGAAAAAGATAGCATGAAACAATAATTGGAGAAAGAAATGAAAACCCAGTCCAGTATCTTTTACATGAAAACCCCATGAACTGTGTGATCCAAAGAGTCAGACACCATTAAATGACCAAACAACAGGAACAAAAAAGGATGAAATAAGGGGCAGCTAGGTGGCACAGTGGATAAAGCACCAGCCCTGGAGTCAGGAGTACCTGGGTTCAAATCCAGTCTCAGACACTTAATAATTACCTAGCTATGTGGCCTTAGGCAAGCCACTTTGACCCGTTACAAAAAAAAACCTAAAAAAAAAAAGGATGAAATAACAGAAATAACAGATTTAGAGAAGTCAAAGGACCTGAGTTGTAATTGATACCTTTGTGGCCTTGGGAGAGTCACTTGTCTGATCTTCAGTTTCATACTCTGTAAAAATGTGGTAGTTTGAGTTAATGACTTCTAAGATTCTTCCAGATCTATATCTATGAATCTATTAATTATCTAGCTTCAGTTTTCTCATCTGTAAAATGAGTTGAGCAAATGAAATGATTTCCAAAGTGGTATCCAGTACTCAATCTATGACTGTAATTCCTTAGCTCTAAATATGAAGTCCATTTGCCAGGTTTCAATGATCATAGCTCATATTATAGTCCATTATGGATAATGATGGCCACTCATTTCTTTCAAGTCGATTATTTTTATGATCTTATGCCCCAAAAAGAGGGACAGGGCTAATTGTAATTCCAAATTAGCTCCATCTAGTCATTCTGTGTGGTTGGTTCAGTGCATAGAGTATTGACTTAGAGTCATGAAGATCTGAGTTCAAATCTTCCCTCACTACTTGTCTAATCTTGGTCAAGTCACTTAACTATATCTACCTCAGTTTCTTCAGCTGACAACATAGACATAATAATAGCACCTATCTCCCAGAATTGTTGTGAGGATCAAATGACATACTATTTGTAAAATGCTTGGCACAGTGACTAGCACATAGTAGGTATGTAGTTACCAGGAAGCATCTTTGTTGCAGAAGTTATGATTTCCAGCTGCCCCCTGCTGTTCAACTGATATATTATTTATTTTACTTTGACTACTGTTTTTAAATATCTAGAGGGATTCTCATAATGTATCTATCACCTTGTTCCAATCAATTAACAAATATTTAACACTACTCTGTGTGCCAGGTTTCAGGGGTACAAAGATAATTATCAGACAGTACTTGCCTACCAAGGACATATGTTCTGTTATGTGATAGAGCCAAAAGCATCTATAATTTTAGAGATAGAAGAGAATGTAGAATTCCCTTATTTTACAGAAGATGAAACTGAGACCCATAAAGGTTAAGGGATTTGTTGAAGAAGATTTTCCTATAATTGCCAAGTCATATCTGAATTTTATAAGGGACATCAAATGCACTTTGTTTTATTTGGATTATACATGAACTGTGACGTTTAAATGTAATTTATTCCATATGGACTATGTTAGGCATTATAGGGAATACATAAGTAGAAACCATGATCCCTTTCTTTAAGGAGTTATAATCTAACTAGAGAGAGACAAGATAAACATGTAGGGAAAAAAGAATCTAATGCAGCAGGTAATTGGGAGTTCTCTCTCTCTCTCTCTCTCTCTCTCTCTCTCTCTCTCTCTCTCTCCCCCTCCCTCAAAAAAAAGTCTCAAACCTTTTAAAACTATTTGTCCTCTTTGCAATATAAACATACTATAGGTCTTAAGCTTCACTTTTATGCTTAGCATTCATTATCTTTCCCAACTTCTTTGCCACCTGTTTCTTTTTTTCTTTTATTAAAGATTTTATTTGAGTTTTACAATTTTCCCCCATCTTACTTCCCTCCTCCCATCCCCCACAGCCACCTGTTTCTTTTTTAATTTTTTATTTTATTCTGAACTGAAGAAATAAAGCAAGCATTTGCATAACATAGTAGAATAGGAAAAAATAGATGACTATATGGAGTTCTCTTTCGAGTGATTCATTTTGATCTGAGGAACAGAAATCTCGATAGTCTCTTTCAATTATCCAACTAGATCTAACTGGGAGAAGTGGGTAGGGGCAGGGTTGGCATTTAAGGTCTAAGTGGGATGATGTGGAGAAGATGTGGAATCTTTGAAAAAGTTTTCTTTTTTTCTTTCCAAAGCCACTTTGAATATTTATTCTTTAGAAATTCACAATATGACACATAATGGATTGTGGTGGCCCAGCGGATTAACTGATATGAAAAAGTATTCTTAACTTGTCATGTATTAATGTTTTTATAGGTCTTTTTAGGTTCTATCCTCAAATTATATCTTGATGAGTACTTATCAATCCAGAGAGACATGGACAAAGTAACCATGGATCAGAGATGGTTGAATTTCTTTAATGATATTGTGACAGGGCCAGTGAAACTAGTTTTCCTTTCATAATGTATAAGATGCATCTAAATGGCACAGTGACTGGATATGGAGTCAAATCCTGCCTCACATATTTACTAACAGTAATCCAGGACAAGGTTTTTTTTAGTCTCAGTTTTCTAATCTATAAAATGGAGATAAAAATAGCACCCTCTTCACAAGGCTTTTGTGAGATGCCAAATGAGGTAGTGTATGTAAAATGTTTTGTAAACCTTACAACCTTATATAAATACTAGCTATAATTATATAAGTATTTTGTTCTGGATATGTGATTTCATCAGTCTAGGAAATTTCCAAGTAAGTAAAGTTTTTCAGCAATACAATCAAATGCTCTGCATTTAATGGTTTTTGAGAGATTACTGGGACAATAAGAAATTAAGTGACTTACCCAAGGTCACGCAGGCAGTAGGTGTCAGAGCTAGGACTGAGTCTTCATCTTCTTGATTTGGAGGCCAAATCTCAATCCACTAGTCACCCTATGTTTGTTAGGGATGGGGTCTTGATCTATGATCTCATTCCCTCTACAAATTTCAGTTTAGCATCTTCTCTTAAAGCATTATTTAGAACAGAACACTGAGAGGTCAGACTTGCCCAGGTCCACATAGTATGTGATCAGAGGCAGGTCTTGAACCTCCTGTTTTTTCTGTGGCTAACTCTCTATTCACCTCACCATATTGCCTTTCAGATGTTTGTTATCTAATATGATTACAATTTCAAATACTTCCTTTCTTTTTATAAATGAATTGAGTTTGCTTGCTAGGAAATATAGCAAGGGAAAGCCAAATCTCCTTTAGAGAAGACTCTGTTGTCTTTTCAAGCAAGAATATGCCTCAAGGTCATTTCCCTTGGTTGTGGTCAAAGCTTCTAGAGATAAAAACAGCTTCCTTTAGAGTACTAACTTCCTTTAGAGTACTGTTAGTACTAGAATACTAACATCTATGTTGTTAAACAAAGAAATAAATGACCTCTGGTTCTCTGTTCCTAAACTGCTGAGATCTTTCCCTGTTTCCAAAAATTGCTACTGTATTTCATAGATAATGCTCATCTCAGTCCGAGCATAATCATTCTTTTAGAATTTCCTAGTTTCTGTAGATCATATTTCTGTATCCTGAGTGGATAAGAGAAATATTTTTCTCTCATCTTTTTGTTTCCCTTATTATGTTCCTCCTATTACTGTGATTCCCACCTTCATTGAGAAATATTTTATAAATGAAAAATAAAGCCCTCAATACATAAATGTATGATCCAGAAAAAAGTCCCATATTGGTCATGTCTGGATATGTATGTCTCAGATATACTTGCCTTCCCATTTAACCAATTGCTGCCCTCAGATCTCAGGGAACTAGAAAATTGAAAAAAAAGCTGACATGCATCAGAGATAGGGTTTTTTTTTTTGTTAAAAAGGGAAAGATAATGAGCTCTTTTTGGTGTTGTAAAGCCAAGGGTCATCTCCCACCCTCTAGTGAGTTGATCTAAGACCACAGGTCTCTATGTCTGTTCAGAGAGCTGATGGAGATGCAACTCAAGATGAAGATTTGAGGGATCATAGCTCCACTATTTCCATTTTCATGAGACCTCCTCTTGCTATAAAGAATATCCTTTAATGTATGTAGAGCTTTTTCTTTTCTTTCTAGTGTGACAAAGTTTTCCACGAAATCATTCATTTAGGGAGTGATGCTGCTAAATGTAGAAAATAATATGGACAAGAAGAATTGAATCAATTTCCTTTTCAATAACTCCTGTGGATCTCAAAATAAAACTAAATGTTCTTATTGTGAAATATTAATATTCTAAACATGAAGAAAATGCACAAATTGATCTTTTTTACTGCTATGGCAGATGAAAGTAGAAATCATCAATGAACACTGAAATTGTGAAATCTATTTTGATGCACCAAAGGAATTATTCAGTCTGGACAAGAGGGTTTGGAAAATAAAATTAAGAATAAATAATTAGTGAACAAGTGGAGTTCTTCCAACAGCAATGAGTGGTATCATCAACTCCAATAGGACATGAGTGCTGAAAATTACAAAAATGGCTATCGTATTAACTGATAAACACTCTTGGCTGAATTTTGTATCTGTTTTCATGTAATTCATGACAGTTTACTACCATCATGGAGGAGATACAGAAGAAAGAGATTCTTTTTTGATAGTGAGATTTTATAGATACCTTGTTTGCAGTTTGCATTAAGCAGAATACAAGCAAAAGCAATTATTAAATCAATCAATAAACATTTTTTAAGGTTCTACTATATTCCAGACACTGTGCTGTGTTAAGAATTTGGCCTAATTCTCTATGTAGGAAAAACAAAGTAGTTAAAGATATATATTATTAAGACTATGATGACACATTGTACAAACTATAAAGATATCTGACTGTTTCTTTTTCTCTGTGTATATCTCTCTCTCTCTCTCTCTCTCTATATATATATATATACATATATATACATACATACATAACTGACTATATATCTATGATGATATTATAAATTTTTTGGCATATATATAAGAACTTTCTTCTTATCAGTGAGTTCTTTGGAGTATAAACCCAATAATGGAGTCTCTGGTTCAACGGGTATGGATATTTTATAACTCCAGATTGCTTTCCAAAACAATGGTTGTACCATTTCATAGCTCCACCAACAATATATTAGTGTGCTTATCATTCAACAGTTCCTCCAATACTGACTATTCCCATTTTCTTATTCATTTTTATTAAATTAAATAAATTTTATTAAATATTAAAACATTTTAGTAAAAAATGTTGATTTTAAAAATATTTAGAATTGAGATTAAAATAAAATATTTTAATAAATAAAGCTCCATCTTTGGAATGCCAATAACTTCTAGTCAAGAATGTCTTTGAGTCAAAGAACCCTCCACTCTATGAAGAATTAAAGTAAAGAGAGGGCAGTGGGTAAGTATATAGTGAACCTGACCATACTTTTATTGTTTTGAGTTTTTTTTTGTTTTTGCAAGGCAATGGGGTTAAGTGACTTGCAAGTCACATAGCTAAGTAATTATTAAGTGTCTGAGACGGAATTTGAATTCAGGTCCTCCTGACTACAGGGCCAGTGCTCTATCCACCACCAGCATTCTATTTACGCCACCTAGCTGCCCCCATACTTTTATTATATACAAGAAATTATGAAGGGGGAAGTGTAAAGAATATCATTAAAAATGAGAGATGGAAATAGATGAGCTAATCACAGGTTGAGAGTGGAATCACCAACAATTAGTCAACATGCTCCATCAGTATTCTCATGATGTCAATCAGTTCAAGGAAGATTAGCATCCCCCCTCCCATATTGGGTAGATTTATCTGTGGTGAACTTATGGGAAAACATGAGTAACACACAGGCAGGGAAGAATGAATTATAATCTATGTTGTTAAAACAAAGAAATAAATCAATGAAATCATACATCCATTGGAGTTTTAGGATATTCATGTATGTAATTCATGTAAATTACAATTCATATAAATTTTTTAATAAAGATATTTATCATATGCATGAGTAAATGTGATTTGATTTTTTTGTGAGAGGCAGCATGCTACAGTGGATGGAGAAATGGTCTCAATGCTAGTTTTTGGCTTTGAGTTCCACCTCAGACACCTGTATGATTGTGTGGCTCTGGGCAAGTCATTTAACCCTCTTTGCTCTAGGAAACTCTTAAGATGCTTAGTTTCAGAGAAGCTGCATTGCTAAAGTTCTCTCACTTCAAAGTTCCTTCCACCAACAAAATTATAGTCTCTATCCCTTCATTTTTAGGCTTCTCCTAGAAATTCACAAATTGGGGGGGCCATTTAATGGACCACATGAACTAATTTTTATTTTGAAAAACTATGGCCCCCTTATCCATCTACTCCAAACCTTTGACCTTTAAATAATACTCATTCTTCATTTTGAACTTCTTTCCTCTCTCCTAAAAGTCTTTTTGGATGTAATCCTTATGGTCTGATGAGAGACATTCCCCTAACATATATTTTCACATATAAGTGTACCTAAATGCATAGTTCAAAGAAAAATTAAATGGGAGTTAGGACACACATCAGTTATGTTGTAGGGAGGATTCTTGTTCAGGTATTGTTTGGACTAAAAGGTCTTTGAGATCCCTTCCACAGAGGCTCTGATTCTATGGCTTGGTTTCTCATCTCAGTTCTGATCCAGTTCTACCACTAATGAGATGGGTTGGTCACTTTGTGTGTAAGTTTTTGGATTTTGTTTTCCTCCCATTTAAAGTGAGGAACTTGGACTAAATGATCTCTAAGTTGACCTCACCTCTAGCACAGTCTGGTGCTATGATTCTCACAACTGAAGGAATGATTCTGCCAATTATATTTGCCTGTATTTGTTACAGATCATTTTCATGGACAGAAACAAAGCATTACAAAAGTTAAAAATAAGTCTTTACAAAACTCTCAACTTAATAGGAGACTGAAAAAATACAAAAAAGCACTGTCTCTTGAGTCCAAGGACCTGGGTTCATATCCTGCCTCTGACATTTAATATTTACAAAAACAAATTATTCAAACTTCCTGAGAATCCACTTTTCTCTATAAAAAGAGGGAACTGGATTAAATGACCTCTGAGATCTCTTTCATCTCAAAAACTATAATCCTATGATAAATGAACCAAAGAGAATTTAAAATTACAAAGCAAACCTTAAAATTCAGGCTATTAAAATTTTAATAATAAAATAGAATAAAATTTTAGAAAATCCAATAACAATAGCAGTTTATTTTCTATCCCCTTGGAAATAGACTATGTGCTTAGTGTAGATAGATGCTGTGATGGGTAGAGTTTTGGGCCTAAAGTCAGAAAGACCTGAGTTCAAATCTAGCCTCAGACACTTACAGTCACTTAGCCCCACTTGCCTCAGCTGTAAAATGAACTGGAGAAGGAAATGGCAAAACATTCCAGTGTTTTTGCCCTCCAACAAATCCCCCAAACTAAACTAAGACCATGAAGAGTTGGACACAACTGAAACAACATGTACTTAAAATATTTCATTGACTGTGTTTTGATAATAACTAGTTGTTTAGCACTTTATATATTTTTGAGTAGACAATACTAGCCATATCTTACAAAGGAGGAAACCGAAGCTAGAGGTCTTGTCCTATATTTACCCAGCTTTTAAGTAGGTATAAGAAATCAAATTTGAAAGCAGATTTTCTTGGCTTCAAGTCAGCACTCTATCTACTTCAACACTCAACCACTAAGAAAGTTGTAATTTATTTTATGTTTTCTTCTTCTGCTAAATGATTTCTTGCCAATTCCCTGGAGTTAGATGAACTTTGGAAAGCAAAATTTTTAATTATGTGAAGAATCATGACCTCTGGATTAGATGCCTCCAGTTGTTTCTGGGAGCTGGGAGTTTGTTCTGGAAGTCTAAAGTCTTTTTATTTAGCAATTTCTAAATCTCCATGAATCATTGAAAGTTGCTGAGTCTAGGCAGCAAAAGTGCAGTAAAAAGAAAGCTGTTTGGGATTTAGAGAATCTGGGTTTGAATCTAATCTCTATTGTTACTTAGTTACAAGAGTTCCAATTTCCCCATCTAATAAAGGAGAAAATATTCTAGATGTTCTCTAAGGTGATCCAGAAGTAAATATTTAACAATCAGCTCTTGGGGAAGAGGGAGGATGCTGTGGGGGAGGAAATGTACACATGACATACTTTAAGTTTAATCTGTATTATAGCATTTTCTCCATCTTTTTCTTAAGTATAGATAATTGATAAAACAAAATGTTAAATCAAGCCCTGATTTGGAGCATTTGGTGTAAATGCTCACAACGAAAATGTAACAATCTGCTCCTCCAAATCAGCTCTTCCCTTCTAAAGGTTCCTACCATCATTAAATCTAATTTATTATTATTATTATTATTATTATTAATTTTCCTTTGGTTATACAGTAATTCAGTTGTGTTCAACTCTTTGTGATCCCTTGGACTACATTCAGTCAAAGACATTGCTTTTTCCTCCATTATTTTCCTACCCTATATCTCCATGAGGAAGAATTCTGAACTTGATCTGAATTACTGGCAGATCCTGATGTTATATTTTATGAGCAGCATAGGCACTGAGGTGATTTGACTTCACCCCTTTCTTCAGGAGAGTAAATTAGAAAGCAATTGGGATGCCTAGTCAGTCCTTAGATGTTCAGGAGTCCCTTAAAAGAAGAAATTCCGATCCTTATATAGAAATACTAAGAAGGACATCTAGACTGAGCTGAGGTTTCAGTCACGCTACTAGCTTGCTTTCATACAGTATGGGTGGGCCACTTCTGGTGAAGTCAGGTATGGCAAGAGCACTGCACAATGATCCTCCATAGAGAATCTTCATTTTTAAAGTTTTAGCTCTGCTATTTCCCAACTGTGTGACCTTGGGTGGATCATTTCTACAGCAGGAAGTCCCAAAGTAAAGCGGAGCATTTCTTCCTTGCACAGGAAAAGGAAATGGTTTTGAGGGAGAATGCCAGTTTATGATATGCAGCTAGACTTCTGCCAAGTCACCCCTAGGAAGGGGCTTACTCAAAGCAACCTACTGTCCAAAAAACCCTGCATATGAAGAGCTAAACCAGGAAATCAGAAAACCTTCAAAGAAAAGAGAGTTGGGGTACTCTGCAAAGGAACAACAACAACAACAATAATAATAATAACAAAAATCATTGATATCGTGTTTTAAGGTTTATACAGTATTTTACAATATTATCTTCTTTTATTCTTAGAACAATTTCTAGAAGGTAGGTGACCATTATCCCCATTTTGTAGGTAAAATAACTGAGGCAGATAGAGATTTAGTGACTTTCCCAGGGAATCACACAATTAGTAAATGTCTTAAGGCTGGATATGAATGCAATTCTTCCTGCTTCCAGGCACTGCTGATCTAACAATGGAGGCTATAGCAAAGGCAGTGAGGAGGGGAGTGAACTACACCAAAGAGAAAGACAAGGTCCTAAAAAACCCACTGTCTCTTCACTGAAGACTTCAAGTCTATTCATTAAGTATTCCCCTGAGTTTTCTGAGATGGTAATCAAACCTTCTTAAGGAATGAGTTCTTGGGAGGAGAGCATTTATTTTGCCTTTGTATTCTTAACCTATTCTCTGCTTAATATTTTGTTAGCCTCAGCATCTGCAGGTAATTTGTTCACTTAGGAGACATAAGCCAACTTCTGATATTCAGAGGGCTTACCTTGCGTAGGCTAAATGAAACAGATAAAGAGAAGGACACTGAAGACTGAACCTGGGGTATCATAGCTGACTGACTGAGCAATGGATTATATACCACATTTTTGGGTCTTCATTTCCTCAACTACAAAAGCTGAGGTGGAATTTTTCACGAAGTAGTAGAATTTTTTTCCTAAGAAGTGGAATTCTCCCTAAAATTTCCTATAAGCTCTAAATGCAGTTGAATTATTGAATTTGAAATATATATTGAATATGAAATATTATTGAAGTATTAGGCAAATTGAAATGCCTTAATGAAGGGAAAACCTAGGTCTAGTACCTTATCTAGTCAAACTAGGGAAGAAACTTTTAGTTTTCTCCTTAAAGATGTGTTATAGGATCTTAATTGGAAAGAAACTTAGAGGTTATTTAGTCTCACCCTTAACTGAATGGCAGTCTCCTCTACATTTGACAAATGGTGCCCATTCTTTCTCAAAGCATCCCATTCTTCTTTTGATTAGCTCTAGCTGTTAGGAATCTTTCTTTCCATACATGGAATTTAAATCTGCTCCCTTGCATCTAATTATCCTAATTCTTTTATTTAGGGTCTAGCCAAACATGGAATTCCTCTTCCACTTAGCCACCCTTCCAGTGTCTGATCAGCTATTTCCCCAAATCTTCCCCAGGTTATACCTCTCCATTACCTTCAAAGCAGTCTTTCATTGTCTCTCTCTGGTGCTTAGCACAGTAAC
Source organism: Macrotis lagotis (assembly GCF_037893015.1). Lineage (NCBI taxonomy): Eukaryota > Metazoa > Chordata > Mammalia > Peramelemorphia > Peramelidae > Macrotis > Macrotis lagotis. Next base: position 163,736,843 of record NC_133663.1, on the reverse strand, counting down.
TGGCTCATAGAACAACACTTTTTAACTGATAAAAAGTCATCAGCATAATTTCTAGTATTAAATTAGATTTGAATCCATTAATTCTCCTTTATGTGTGTTCCAGCATGTCAATGAATATACTAGGTAGACTAGCAGTTCTTAAACTGTGGTCCATGGGCCCCTGCAAGTTCCCAAGACCATTTAAATGGTTTCCTTAAAGTCAACACTCTTCCATTTTCCATCAACATGTCTGTGTGTGGTTAGATTTTTCCTTTTACTTTGACCAAAATAGATACATACAATACAAAAGAAAATAATTGCCTTTTTATTAAGCTAGAAACTAGAGTTGCAAAAATATGTAAAACAATGACCTTTTCTCACTATTTTTGTTTTAAAAAATAGTTATTTTCATAAAAGCATGTTATTTTATTATGTTAACATGTAATTATTATTTCTTATTAAAATACTATTTTAAAATAATTTAAATATCAATATTAAAATAATGATTTCTATTATGAAAGATACTGACATTTATAACTCACATCTAAAAATATTTTAGGGATCTTCAATAATTTTTAAAAGTGTAAAGGGATCCTAAAATAAAAAAGTTTGTGTAGTGGGCTCCTCTAATGACCTAGAGAACACAAAATGTCAGCTTTTTTTTTTGCTTAGTTTAAACTTAGCTCTTTTGGGGAGCACTATTTATAGAAACAGTGCATAGAGCACCCCAACATAAAAATATTTCTCATGCTGAGAGAGTAAACGACCCAAGGAAATAGAATTTTGTGGAATTTGATCTATTATTTTTGTTGCCAGATAGATACATGATATTTGCTGATTTTTATGTCCAACTAATAATATTTTTTTCTGTATCATACCAGTCTATATGCAAGTGAGAACTGGTTCCAGTTTCTGGGAGAAGACTGTCTAATGGAAAGATTGTCCTTAGTTTCTCAGTGGGTATGTAAGCCAAGGGGAAAAAAGGGATGTTAGAGTTGGAAGGGACTTTGGATCACATCTTGCTCATCCCCTTCATTTTACAAGTGAGTATGCTGAATCTTAGACATGATATATCATAGGATTTAGAACTGGATAGAACATTAAAGATTATCTAATCCAACTCCCTGATTTTGTCAATGGAAAAACTAGAAAGCAACTGAGTTAGCACTTTAGCCCATGTCTCTGGGCTTCTACTTCACTACATCTAGTTCAAAGAAATGTTGACTTACCCCAAACCAGATATATTATAGTAAGTGGCAGAGCTGAGACTTGAATTTATATTTTCAGACAAGATTTGAATACAAGATTGAATTCATTCATTCACACTCTCCTAGGACTGTGTCCCAAAGAGAGCAAAGAAAAGAAAAAAAGAAACCATATAAAATTTATAACAGCTCTTTTTATGATGTAAAATAAATTGAGAGGGTACACATTAAATGGGGAATGACTGCACAAGTTATGGTTTAAGATTGTAAAGGAATAGTACTGTGCTATAAGAAATGATAAGTGGGATGGTTTTAGAAAAACCTGGGATACTTAGTGAACTGATACAAAGTAAAGTGACTAGAGTAGAAAGAACCAGCATACATAACAATAGCAATGATCAATTGTGAAAGACTTAGCTGCTCTGTTCAAGACAATGATCCAAAACGATTCCAAAGGTCCCATGATGAAAGCTGTTACCCATTTTCAGAGAGAACCAATAAACTCTAAATGCAGATTGAAGTATACCCTTTTCACTGTTTTTTTGTTTGTACTTCTTTGTCTTTGTCTTTTGCACCTGGGTTAATATGGAAATATGGTTTCTATGACTTCACATGTATAATTGATATCAAATTGTTTGCCTTTTCAAGGGTGAAAAGGAGGAGAAAATATGTAACTCAAATTTTAAAAAATGAATATTAAAAAATTTAACTGTAATTTGGAAATATTTAATAAAATAAAAATATAAAAAGAATTTGCATTCACCTATGCTTTCCTATAGTTTGATATCTCCCTACCATAAAACATAAGTCCTTTGCATCATAAGTATTAGTCAATAAACATTGCCAGACGTTAGGCTAAGCATTAGGGATGCAAATAAGAAAAAAGAAAGACAATCTCGTCCCTCAAGAAACATAATCTAATGCGGGAAGACAATACACAAAAAGATTCTGAAAAGGGGGCCCAGGGAGTACCAATCACAGGATCTTGATGTTTATGAAGTCAAAACTACGCCAGAGCCATTAGAGAAAAATGAAAAGCTAACTGGAAAATTCTAAACCCTCTATAAAGGAAGACTTTGATAGGATTTGCTGTTCAGGTCTACAGCTTTCCAATTAGGGAAAAGAGGCAGTAAAGATGCTGGAAGGTATTGCAAGCCAAATATGAGACAGTCTGCTACACTGATCCCAGGATTGTGTTTTTATGAGCTAACAATAATAAGTTGTCATTCATTGGCATAATGGCAAAGTCCAAATTGCTCGTTCCTAGTTAGAGTTAGAGTAGTAAATAAGTAAAATAGTTATTCATAGATACTGATTAGCTTTGTGACCCTGAGCAAGTCACTTAACCCTCAGTTTCCTCATCTACAAAATGAACTGGAGAAGGAAATGTTAAACCATTCTAGTATCTTTGCCAGGAAAATCTCAAATGGAGTCATGAAGAGTTAGACAAGAGTGGACATCAAATTGGTGAATTAGTATAGCAAACGAACAAAATAGTCATTCATGGACACTTAATGATCTGTTATGATGTCATCTCACTGAATTGGTTAAAAATAGCACTTGATGGAAGGAAGATATTTTGATTCCAGTCTTGACTGTTACTAGAATGACAGAATGGGAAGGGAACTTCTAGCTCATGTATGTACAACCTTTTAACTCATCTAGACTGCATTATCCAACAAAAACTTGTCAGGGATCACATATAGAGTTTAATATTTATTTATAACTAGGATGTATAATGTTCTTCTGGTTCTGCTCATCTCACTCAGCATCAGTTCATGCAAATCCTTCCAGGCTTCCCTGAATTTCCATCTCTCCTGGTTTCTAATAGAACAGTAGTGTTCCATGACATACATATACCACAGTTTGTTAAGCCATTCCCCAGTTGATGGACTTTCCCTCAGTTTCCATTTCTTTATCACCACAAACAGAGCTACTATGAACATTTTTTTACAGGTGATGTTTTTACCCTTTTTCATAATCTCTTCAGGATATAGACCCAGTAGTGGTATTGCTGGGTCAAAGGGTATGCACATTTTTATTACCCTTTGGGCATAATTCCAAATTGCTTTCTAGAAAGGTTGGATGAGTTCACAGCTCCACCAACAATGTATTAGCGTCCTAGATTTCCCACATCCTTTCCAACATTGAAGGGCAAAGGCAATTTACAAATGAGGAAATCAAAGCAATCCATAATCATATGAAAAATTGCTCTAAATCAATAATTATTAGAGAAATGCAAATTAAAACATCTCTGAGGTACCACCTCACACCTCTCAGATTGGCCAGTATGAATAGAAAGGACAATGATCAATGTTGGAAAGGTAACCCATATTGTTAATGAGTATAATAATATTGTAACTCATATTGACAATAAGTATAATACTAAAATGTAATCATGTAATATAGTATGATAATAAAAACTGAATATAAAATATTTACTTTTTAAAATAAAAAATAAGAACAGTCATTTTTAATGTGAATACTGAGCCTGTTTTTTTCAATGTAGAGATATGAAAAATATCTTCAAGATGTTCATCTGAAAGTTTTGTTCTATTTTTACTTTTTGCATGCTTCATATGGGAAAAAATTGCTCATAAATATATGTGATGCCCAAAAAAGACAAAATAAGCAGTGGATATTTATGAAATGCCAGATATTTTTCTTTAGACAGATGCAATGTATAAAAGTCCAATAAAGACATTTGAATAAATTTTTCTTTAAGTTGCATATCTGATTGCAACTCTATACATTCTATGTAAAATACATAAAAATGTATGGTAATTTTTCACTATTGAAAAGATAAATAAATAACAATAAAGTTATAATTACAATGAGTCATATAATGTTTGGGGTTTTTGGTTTTTTATATGATATTTTATAATAAAGATCTTAATTTCTATATACATGTATTTTATTTAAAAAACTACAGTAATCTGTGAGACTGCACAATATTAGCTACAAAAAAAAAGTTGAGCCATATTGGTCTGTGACATTGCAATGTTGATGCCTGTACTCACCTGTTTCTTTTTTTTTTAGATTTTTTTTCAAGGCAATGGGGTTAAGTGACTTGACCAAGGCCACACGGCTAGGTAATTAAGTGTCTGAGGTTGGATTTGAACCCAGGTACTCTTGACTCCAAGGCCAGTGCTCTATTCACTGAGCCACCTAGCTGCCTCATCACCTGTTTCTTTATCTACCAGTTTCATGATGTGGACAGCATTGAAATGGGCTTTGAGGGCCTTGTGCAGCCTGTGGGCCATGGGTTGGACACACCTATTTTAGATCATATCTAATTCAGCCTCCTCATTTTATGGATGTGGAAATAGATATGCAGAGAGATGAAGTGACTTATCTAAAATCACACAACTAATAAGCAGTAACTGCCAGAATGCAAGCCCAGACTATCTGACTCCAAATAAGCACAAATTTGACTATGTCAACCCCATAGTCAATCAACTCCATTTGTTCCCTATTGCCTCTAGGATCAAATATAAGCTCCTTTTTGACTTTTAAAACTAGCTAAAACATAGCTCCTTCCTATCTTTGCTGTCTTTTAAAACTTTCCTTCCCCCCAACCCTTCTTCTATCAAGTGACACTAACTTCCTTGTTCTTTCTTTAACCAGACATTCCCATATTTTGTCTCTGAGCATTTTTATTTGCTGTTCCTTATCCCTAGAACATTCTCCCTCTTCATCTTTACCTTGCTTCAAGATTTAGCTAAAATCTCACCACCTATTCAAAGAATGTTAGTGCTTTTCTCTATTGATTATTTTTGATGTACCTTGAATATAAATTATCCTGATATTTATCTTGACACTGGATCCAGATGGCTCAGGAGACAATAAGGCTGGTGACTTTGCACAGTCTTTTCTCAATTAAATCAAATTTACTTGCAAATCATGACTTCACTTTCCCAAAGTCATGATTCTGTTTGAGTAAAAAGGACAAACAATAATCAAATGTATATCTTTTTTTTCACATGGTTATTTGCATGTTTTCTCCCTAGATTATAATCTACCTGAACACAGGAATTATTTTGTTCATTTGTTTTTAATTTTTATTTATTTAATTTTTAATTTATGGAATAAAACTTGAATTTCCATAACATTATAAAAAAGATTGCATATGAAACTGCAAATCTGTCAACTTGCTATTCCTTTTAAATATATAATAAGTTATCATGTAAATTTTTTTTTCTTCTGTACCTCCCCCCTAACATATAGTTCTCATTGGACAAAAAAGTGTGTGTGTGTGTGTGTATGTTAAATATGCTAAATTCTTCGGTAAATCTATTTTCAGTTCTTTCTCTGGATTCAGATAGCATCCTCCTTCAGATATCCTTTGTGGTTAATTTGAATATATATTATAGCCAAAAGACTTAGTCAAAGTTGTTCTTAAAACAATATTGTTGATACTATATACAATGTTTTCTTGGTTCTACTCATTTCACTCTTCATTATTTTGTGCATGTCTATTCATCTTTCTCTAAGATCATTAAGCTTATTGTTTCTTTTACCACCACAGTATTCTATCACAGATACCAGAAGTTATTTTTCAGTTGATGGGCATCTAGGTTATTTTCTTTGTTTTCCCTAATTATCTTGATGATTGGCAGTTTAATGACTGTTTAGGTATAATTTCAGATCACTCTCCAAAAGAGTTGAATCAGCTCACAGATCTACCAAAACTGAATTAAATTCCCAATTTTTCCACATTCTCTCCAATATTTGTTACTTTCCCCTTCTATCATTTTAGCTGAGGCTAGCAAAACTGATTAAGTTACTTTGACCCATGTCATATCTCCTGCCAAGGTCTCCTGATTACTAGTAAAATACTCATTTCACTACCATGCTCTCTTTGGGTCCTTGACTATACATAGCTGAGTGCCAAGATATATTCTCCATTCATTCCTTCTTCTGTTTTAGTGAAGTCACAGCCCTGTGTAATAAATTCCTAGGAGGAAATTTGGAAGGGAAACTGCTCTGCAGTTTGATGATTTTTTTTTGTCCTTCACTCCTGAAGAAGACCATGACATCAGAGGGGGATGTCATGACAAGCATGTGAATTGGATTTTGAGTGAGGGGGTGCTGTGCTAACATACCAGCCTCACTTTCTCCTCCAGAGTCATTTATCTGTGTCCAGAGAACAGATATGAATCAGAATGAATAGAAATGGCTCTGGATGAGAGGCAATGAGGGTTAAGAGACTTGTCCTGATCCAGATCTGACCACTGGATCCAAATGGCTCTGGAGGAGAAAGTGAGACTTTTGACTTAGCACAGCACCCTATCATTCAGATTCAAAACTGATCTGCAGTTTATACTCTTAAAGAGTGGCCCAGTTTGAGTAATCTGGAAAAATAGTGTGTCTAGCAACATATTAGGTATGATAATGGTTGGGATCTGTCACTGAGAGAAAATGAAGAGAAAAAAGGGAAATGGAAGATTTGGCAAAAGCATATAGGAGAGAAGCTAGGATTTTGTCCTCATTTTGCACGAGGGAGATGGAGCAGTAAGATAAGGCTTATTTCTGCCCTTTGTTATCACAGAGAAACTGATGGACCGAAAATCATCCTACAGAGAAGCATTAACTGGAAGGTAAGGGAAAACAAAATAAATAAACACTATCTAGTCCTTCCTTACTGACCTACATGGAGCAGTGGGTCAATAAGGACTCCAGAGGGAGTTATGAGAGAACCTTTGCTAGAGGGAATTCAAGATAGTGACCACAGGGCCATAGATGGATGGATGGATGGATAGATAGATAGATAGATAGATAGATAGATAGATAGATAGATAGATGGATGGATAGATGATACATACATATATACATACATACATTTTGAGGGATATAGATAAATCTATATGCATATAGGGTCACTAGATGGCGCTAGAATAATGAACCTGGAGTTAGGAAAATTCATCTCCCT